>NC_089268.1:6829813-7143110 GCF_963930625.1 Muntiacus reevesi
GTGGCAAAAGATTCAACTATAATTTTCCTCTCTTCCAAACAGAGATCCAGATTATATTACATTTGGTCTTCACACACTCTTTTAAGGCAGGGATTTTCATACTCTTTTTATGCATGGGGAAACTGAGGCTGAGGAATTCCTTAATTGTTCAAGCTCTATCTGCTCCCTAAATCCTTACTTACTTAATTATAATACATTGATATTTATATAAAGATGGTAAAAATTATTTTAGCTCTTCTAATGTCATAGTCTTAGATGTGCATGCATGCTCAGTCGTATCCAACCCTTTGTGACCCCATGGACTGTAGCCCGCCAGTTTCTCTTGTCCATGGAGTTTTCTAGGCAAGAATACTAGAGTGGGTGACCATTTCCTACTCCAGGGGATCTTCCTGACACAGGGATCAAACCTGTGTCTCCTGTGTCTCCTGTATTGATTGGCAGGCAGATTCTTTACCATTAGCACCACCTGGGAAGCCCAATGTCACAGTGTTAGACATGTAAGACTATTTTCAGATTTGTGGTTTTAGGATGATGATAACTCAACTTTTACTGAATTTGGCTCCTGCTTGTTCAGTCCTTAGTGAAGTTCCTACCCTCTTGGTATTTTGAGACTCCCAAGGCAAAAACCTTTCCTCTGTAAAAAAACCTTTCCTCTGTCAGTAAAATAAAGTGTATTCTCCTAAAGCAGTATATCCAAGACCACCAATTTCCCATGAAAAGGCATGTTTAAACTCTGGTCATGAGTGAAGTAAGATATGCTCACATGTATTTGTACCAACCTCTCTAGCTGTATCTACACATCTACATATTATGTTTCATCTGTGAGTATATAGGAGTTTCATCTGTGAGTATATATGTTTCATCTGTGAGTCTATATGTTTCCTATATAAAGTATCTATTTGTACTGCAAATCCTTTATCTATTCAGAGTGACTCTATATTTAACAACTAAATGAAGCAGGATAGCTTCATTTAGCTGTATGAGGAATTTGTATGCTAATCTATATCATACTCAATACAAAGGTTCAAATTCTACCTGAAAAAGAAAAATACAAATTTTAGTCATTATGAATTATTTTGGTCAGTGTAAATTGATTTCCATGTATTAGTTTTTTTTTTTAAACATTTCAGTGTTGATAATTGCTATAATGTCAGTAAACTGAATGCTCATATCTAGGATTATTCCCACCTTTAAAAATTTTTTCAAAAGTAGTATTATGGGTTAAACTCTGCTCCCCTCTTTCCCCCATCTGTATGTTGAAGTTCTAGCCTCTAGTACCTCTGAATGTCACATTGCTTGGATACAGTCTTTAAAGAAATAAATATTCTTTAAAGAGGTAATTTTTAAGTAGTCTTTAAAGAGATAATTCAAAATATTCTGCTATTTTCAAGGAGATAAGTGCTATTCTTTAGTGGAATAATTTTATACTTCTAAAGAAATCACATCTTGATTTCTATAGAATGGATAGGAATTTATTTTTAAGATGCTGTTATGAAACTTGTTGCATGACTGAAAATTATGTAGTTATTAACGTTGTGCTTATTAAAAATAGACTTGATTCTCCTAAAGCATATTCTCTTGTCTGTAGTTAATGCAGGAGAGTTCTTTATATAAAAAGAAAGAGGAGAAATTTAAAAATAGAAGTTAAGGGTCAAAAATAAAATGGCTTTACTCAAGAATAGGAAACCATGAAGCTTATGAAGCTAACTGAATGTTTATAACTTTTAAGAAGTGAACTAGAAATATATGGATTTTTCCAAACCATACTATTTGCCTAGGTTTACCTTCCAATGACTTGCGATTTGCATCACAGAAATTCAGGAATTTAAGCTTTGCTAGGATCTGTTGGTGGGTGCTTTTTCTAAGTATTTCCATTAAAACTGAAACTGTTTTCCTCATAGACTTGCTTAAAAGTTTGAGACTTGAATGTTAACAGTTTGGGAATTCTTTCTTTCAGGAAAAGTAGCACAATTAAAAAATAATAAATAACTACCTAAAGATAGGGCTTCCCTTGTGGCTCAGCTGGTAAAGAATCTGCCTGCAATGCAGGAGACCTGGGTTTGATCCCTGGAGAAGGGAAAGGCTACCCACTCCAGCATTCTGGCCTGGAGAATTCCATGGATTGTATAGTCCATGGAGTCTCCAAGAGTTGGACATGACTGAGCGACTTTCACTTTCACCTAAAGATATTTGTTAACTAGTTGAAATTGCTCTCAGAACTTACCTCTTTGTTCTGTTTTGTTATTCAAATATTTATTTATAGCATGCCAAGGATTGGTAATGCTTTGCAGGATTTATTAGAACACCCTTATCATATTTCAAATGAAATCAGACTAGCAGTTGAGTATTTTCGAAAGGTGAATCCTTCTCTCAACAAGTTAACAATGTGATAAGTTAATTCCAAGATAACAGTCTTAAAGATAGTTAAAATATATCAAAAATTTAAGGATAATCAGTATTTTCTTAGATTCTGTATATTTGGTAGGTTTTTCAAGTTATGAGAGGCAGGGAGAATTTTACTTTTGTTCAGTCACAGTGTAAATATAATGGATCCTTAAAATTCAACTGGAAACAAATTAGTCTTTTCATTGCATTGTATTATATGCTTGTTGTATACCTGGAGTAACTCAAACTGAGTCCTGTATTGGATGTGATAAAGTGTCTGTAACCCTTCTTTGCTAAGAAAATTGTGAAGGAGAATGAAAGCTGCATATTTTGGTATATGGTAGCTGGTCAATTTAATTGACTGTAACATTAATACCTTTATTTTAACTTCTCTAGGTTAATGGAAGAATCGTTTAAATCAAGTTTAAGTAAAGAAATGAAGTTATAGCCTCTAAGATATTGACTGAGATTCTTTACTTCTTTTGTGATTCAGTTTTTAATGATCGCTGATGACTTTTTTCAAGGGAAATAATAAATGTGCATGATTTTATTAAAATTAACTGTTTAAATTTTGTAAGCCATCTTTGAAATGACTTCTAAGATACAGCAGAGAAGCCAATGGCACCCCACTCCAGTACTGTTGCCTGGAAAATCCCATGGATGGAGGAGCCTGGTAGGCTGCAGTTCATGGGGTCGCTAAGAGTCGGACACGATTGAGCGACTGAACTGAACTGAACTGATCATGGCATCTGATCTCATCACTTCATGGGAAATAGATGGGGAAACAGTGGAAACAGTGTCAGACTTTATTTTTTGGGGGCTCCAAAATCACTGCAGATGATGATTGCAGCCATGAAATTAAAAGACACTTACTCCTTGAAAGGAAAGTTATGACCAACCTAGATAGCATATTAAAAAGAAGAGACATTACTTTGCTAACAAAGATCCATCTAGTCAAGGCTATGGTTTTTCCAGTGGTCACGTATGGATGTGAGAGTTGGACTGTGAAGAAAGCTGAGCACTGAAGAATTGATGCTTTTGAACTGTGGTGTTGGAGAAGACTCTTGAGAGTCCCTTGGACTGCAAGGAGGATCCAACCAGTCCATCCTAAAGGAGATCAGTCCTGGGTGTTCATTGGAAGGACTGATGCTGAAGTGAAACTCCAATACTCTGGCCACCTCATGCGAAGAGTTGACTCATTGGAAAAGACCCTGATGCTGGGAGGGATTGGGGGCAGGAGGAGAAGGGGGTGACAGAGGATGAGATGGCTGGATGGCATCACTGACTCGATGGGCATGGGTTTGGGTAGACTCCGGGAGTTGGTGATGAGCAACTGAACTGAACTGAACTGATCCATAAAATAATTATATAACAAAAACAGAAAATGAAATAAAAATGTAAAAAAGTATAATAAAGTGGAAACAAAAGGAAAATGATCTCTGAAAGAGAGAATTATCTCTAAAAGACTTGCATCACAGACTGCCTGTCCTCCATCTCCATGGAGAATCCACAGCCATCCAGACTGGAACAGCCACTTTCACTTCCTGTGTATTCAGTTCAGCAGTTGCTTATGAACTTGCCAGTGTACTGTTTCGGGACTAAATCAAGACCACTAAGCCAGTTTGTAAAGGAAACTTGACAGTGAAGAGCCGGAAAATGGAAATTACTTTCAGATATTCCTAATCTGCACCAGATTTGGGATGGGATTCTAGCAATAAAACGTTCTGTATCTTATTCCTCATCACTTGACTCATTTGTTCTCCTTGTTCCTTAATCAACTCTTGTTATTTTAAGAGTGGTTTTGTAGTGTTTTCACTTAAGTGTAGGGAATGATGATTTTCATTCAAACCTGTAACCGTTTTTGTTGTTGTTTTCTTTCTCCTTAGGGATGCAGATCTATTCTTGTTAGACACAAGGAAGACCCAAGCTCTCGACGTGGGTTGGCTTGTCTTTGATATCACTGTGACCAGCAATCATTGGGTGATTAATCCACAGAACAATTTGGGTTTACAGCTTTGTGCAGAAACAGGAGATGGTAAGCCCTGAATTTTGTACATTTTGTGGTACTGGTTTGGACACATTGAGAGTTACAGCTTTTTGTGGGATTTAACCAATGTGTTTTTTATACATGCAATGTGCAAAGTGGTGCATTCTATAAGACAAAGCAATATACTGATTAGTTAATTGATTTATAAACAACATGCATTTATTGTCAGGCTCTGCAGTGGCTGTGGGAGGTAAAGAAAACTCAAGCCCTATTCCTGCTCTTCGGGATTTTAGTCTTGTGTTGAAGGCCTGTATGTAAATGAGCAGCACAACTGTAATATAGTAATACTGAAAGTAAGTGACGTCTGAAGTGCTGTGGATCTATGTCTTGACTGTGGTGGTGGTTACACAGCTGTGTAATTTGTAAAAACGTATAGAACTGTACACTAAAGAAGAATGAATATTACCATAGTCAAAGAATATCTTGAAACTTAATTAAAAAAGAAATATATATCAGAGCAGGTGATAGGGAGACAGACAAATGACCTACCATAATACAGAGGAGGATGAGGATGGAACAAAAGACTCATGAGAATATGCAGAAGATGTTGTCGAGTTAGATCTTAACATATTGTAATATTTGGTCAAAAAAAACAGCTCCAGGATCACTTCTGGGAGAGATTTGTTGCCTTTAAAAAATGAAAAGCGCAACCTAAAAGTTGAGAGTTATGTTTTACTTGGTGGACAAAACTGAGGACTTAGGCCTGGGATGCAGCTTCTTATATGACTAAGTTCAGTTCAGTTCAGTCGCTCAGTCGTGTCCAGCTCTTTGTGACCCCATGAACTGTAGCATGCCAGGCTTCCCTATCCATCACCAACTCCTGGAGTTTACTCAGACTCATGTCCATTGAGTCAATGATGCCATCCAACCATTTCATACTTATATGACTAAGGGACTGCTCTAAAGATGTAAGCGGGGAGCCAGGATATGCAGAGATTTTTTGCAACAAAGACCAGGTAGTTGGAACATCAAGGGATTACTGTTAATTAAAGAAAGCCAGACATCTCAAGTTAGTGAACTTAGTGCTTTCCTATGTATGGGAAGATGCAAGAGTCTGGACTCATTGAAATCATTCCTCTGATATCCACCTCAGCTATCCGGGGTGGGGGGGCCAGTATCCTGTACTTTCTCATCCGGAGTCTCCTTGGGTGCACTGCTGTGGGCGTGGGGTGGCTGCGGCGGCTGATAGTCTGGTAGGGAAGCACCCTGTTTTCGCCTTGAGTTCCTTCGGGGCTGACAGGGACGGCTTGATGCTGCAATGACCTTTGCTTACTGATACGGCAGGTGGCATTCTTAGTACACAGGTCTATAGGGAATCTTTTCTGAGAAGCTTCAGAAGTTATTTTTATGCTCAGAAGTACTTGTTGAATAAGGATGTGCTGTGTGCTTGGCTTAATGCTGGAAATAAAATGGTGAACAAATTCAGAGGTGGCTTCCTGAGGTTTGTAGTTGAATGAGGCATAAGTAGTCAGCATGTAATATTGAGTGCGTGTTGCTACACGCTGAGTGTCAAGCAATGAGCAAATTCTAGCTACAGTCATAACGTTCAGGAAAATATGACTGGCGAAGAATTGGAAGGCAGGCATTTTGGGCAAACAAAAGAGAGTTCACAAAGACTATGATGAGAAGGCTTTTGGCCCGTTTGATCAAGAGGTCAGGGAGTGCAAGGCCTTGTTCACCTTTGATCACTCACAGTCCAAAGTTTTAAATTCAAATCTAGACTTTCAGGTCATTTAAAATTATATTTTTCACGACAGGAGGATAAAACATCTTTTAATGATTTGTTACCTTGATCAGTACTTTCAAAATATTCAGAAGTCTACCAAGTGGGCCTTAGTTATGCTTTTGCTCCACACCTGAATACAGTAAGATCATGGCTGCAGAGGGTGGTTTAAAAGTGATGATTTATTAGAGAATGTGCCATATTTTAGTTTACTATCTTTAGTTTTTTGCAGGATCCAGCAATAGAAACATTAGCCCTAGACTCCATCTCCTTCATTTGTCCTTGCTATATTACACTAAAGCCTTGCTTAATAGACTAATGAGTTAAGTAAAAGTTAGGTCTGCCCTGGGTCTTTTTCAAGGAGGATCATTACTGATGCAATTGGACTTCATGGTAGCATTGTTTTGCCTACAACCAGATTCATAGCCTGAGAATCAGACCATGCCCAGTGCTGTTACTCCAAAGATTGTGTGTGTGGAGTGAGGCTGACAGACACAAATCAAATATATTCCAGAGTTTGTCTACTGAAGGTTTCACGTGCCTCGGGAAGGCTCTTATTGAAAGTGTTACAGACAAGTTTGAGACATCTGCTCCCAATCCCTCCCAATCCAGACTTTTCCATAGATTTTAATTACAATGCTGATGTTTTAAATTTTCATAAGCAATTAAAATATTTTGAATTATAGGATATTTTCCATTATGACTTTGAGACTATCATTAAAGATTTTCAGAGTTCAATCATTATAAATGTAGACAGAAAAACATACATCTAAATAATCTCCCTTAAATTTTAACAGTATTCAACTACTGTACATTTATGGTAAGAAATGTGACAGGGAAATGTGCCCAGAGGGGCTGAGCCAGGGGTCTCTTCTCTGGTATGTGGTCCAAACAAGAAAAATTAAATTAGTGGTATGTGCTTCCCCCGGTCTTTTCCTTGGAGATATGCTGAAATGTCTAACTAAACAAAACTCAGGAGATCTGTGAAATGTGACCCCTGTTTCTTTTTAACTTCCTCACCCTTCCCTCCCAACTAGAAAATTCTGAAATTTCTCCTCTATTTTTTTTTACTTCTTCTCTTATGTTGGTGCTCTTTCCTTTACACTCTAAACTTTTTAGTTCTATCTTGCTTCCAATTCATCCTTTCCTTTGAGAACTACTTTATATTTTGTTTATCCTTTTCCTTTGATTGATTTCTCTTATATTTTAGGAGTAATTTTACTTTAAATGACTCATGTTATTTATGGGTCTTTTTTGGAGCCTAAAATAAACTAACATTTAACTTCTTTCAAAGGTTTCCAAATTCTTTATTTAAAAGTTAGGCTTGAGATACACAGCATTTTGTTGCTTTTCTTTGATTTTTTAATATTGTCTGATACAAAAATGTTAAAAGGATTATATATGCTAGGCAACCTGGCCTTTTATATTTAAGCAATAATTAAATTTTAAACACTTAACAGATTTTAACCAGCTTTAGAGCATATATGGTCCTGGGAAAGCAAGTGACTCTCTGGGGTCACCTTAGTTTTATTAACTACAACCTCATGGAAACTAGGCTTGTGGCATGCTTCTATAAACATAGATAACAAGATGCCCCAACTTATTACTGCTCCCTCATCACTACTGCTGATGTTCTCAATGTTCTATTGGAATATTGCTTCAAACAGATTAGACAGACATCTTTTATTTGCAATAATGTATTCTGAATATGTTTACTTCTCAACAAAATAGTTGGAAATCATAAAAAATGAAGCTCAGGAAAGTCAGCTTTCAAATTCTTTTGTTGACTCTTATTCATTTATTGATTTGTTCGACACAGAATCTTCAAGTACCTATCCATGCAAGACAACGTGTTGGCAGCTTCCTGGCAGTCCTGCGATTAAAGCTACAAACTTCCAATGCAGGGGCCAAGGGTTTGATCCCTGCTTGGGGAACTAAGATCCCGCAGCCAAAAAGTAAAAATAAATAATGGCAAAGTGTTAAGGAGACTATGAACTGGGAGATAGACATTTGTAGTTACTTTAGAAGGAATAAAGTGCCTTAAATCCTAAAAAATAGTAATACAATCAAGACACTACAGGGAAATGTGAGAGAGCTGGTTAGTCCAAATGGAGCCAAAAGTGCCATGAACCCGGTGACTTTTGGGCTCGGTCACTTGGCTAAGATTTCAAGAAATGAAGATGAGGAGGGAGAGGAGGTGGTGTAAGGAAGGAAGAGTGAGTGAGTTCCTGGATGAGGAAACAATGTGAGTAAATACATAGAATGGCAAAATGGCTTGGTATCCTTCAGAAAAACTGGAAATCCAGACTAGGCTAGAACAACTTTCATATATTTCTACGATTGCAAGTGCTGTTATTTTATGAAAGTGACTGGGAGACCAGTTATGGACGGGCTGTGACATTTATGTGTATATTCTTGTAGCTTGATCACAAGTCACTGAAGAACTAAACTTGCTGCTTTAATCAATCAGACTAACACTTTCATGGTTACATGTTTGAATATCTGTTTCATAAGACCACAGATATGTGTTTCTGGCTCACAGTGGTACCCTTGGTATTTGGTACCATGCAGGTTGTAGGTATTAAAAACTTGTTCTGAATGATCACTGAATGAATTTGTGAAGTAAAAGATTCTTGCAGACCACCTGTCCTTGAACATGTTATTTTTTTTTCTTTTTTTTTAAGTTGAAGTATAGAGGATTTACAATGTGTTTGTTTCTGGTGTGCAGTAAATTGTTTCAGTTATATAAATATACCTTTTCATTTTCTTTTCCATTTTGTTTTATTACATGATATTGAATATAGTTTCCTGTGCTATATAGTAGGACTTTGTTTATCTATTTTACATATATGAACATGTTACTCTTAAGAAGAAATTCCAAACTATAAATTTGGGTTGATTATTAATCAAACAATTTTGGTTTAACACAGGAGAACTTTATACCACAAACCACAGTACAGTAGTTAAAATTGCTTCAATCTTAGAGTAAGGAGGAAATCACTGATACGGATTGTTAAAGTTTGTTTATCCTGCTTTCACAAAGAAAATCAGCTAAGAAGCCTAAATATATTTTGGAAATCAGAAGACTGTTGAAATCAAAAGTAACATCATGATTCCTCAGAGGACATGTGGACAGTGTGTCAGTTTGTAAAATATTCTTTCTAGTAATTTGATAAATGAACTGCCTTGGATTTGGCAGAAGAATTTAAGGATATTCTATTTATTTTTTTCAGGCAGAATAGAAAATTCTCTGAGTTCCATATGTCTGTTTCAGCTAAATAAAGCAAACATGCAAGCAAGCAAATGGAAAAGAAACATTGCTACTTCTTAACAGCAAAATTTAGAAACCCCATACAAGTGGTTCTACCAATTATGCTAAATCAGTTTCTGAATCCTTGAACACTCTCTCATAGTAGTCAATAACTTGGTAAAATAGTTACTGTCTTTTTTTTTTAGCAGGAAATGAGTAGGTTTAGATCTGTCTTAAAATTTAAGATTTTCAGTTCCCTGAAATATAAAGATATATTAATTACGTGCCTTGTTAGATCTTTATTAAAATTGTTAGTAAATCTACAGTAATTATGATCCTTTACATATATAAACACATACACACTCACACACACATGCAAACACATAGACAAATGTGTATGTACACAGAGTTTATTATCCAGAGAGCAATTTACTCTAGCTTTTAAGCCTTGAGTTTTCTCTGAAAACACTATAATTTTCCATTGTTTGATGCCTTATATAGTTTAAACCTTCCAAGTAAATTAATTCTTTTTTTTTCAAATTTGGGTTTATAGAATAATTTAAAGATAGAAAACAAAGATAGTATTTTTGGGACCATTAGAATGTCTTTTTAAAAACCCTATGTTTTCAGACGTTTTAGGTTTGGCAATACTCAGGGTAAATTTTGCCAATGACTTTTTCCTTTCTATTCAAACCCACTTATACGTCAAGGAAAATTCAATCCTTATGTTTCTGATTCATTTGTATTCAAGTCATCAAAATGTTGTTCTGTCAGAGTATTGTTTAATGTCCAAGAAACAGTATAAGATTCTTTAAAAAAAAAATAAGACTCTAAAATCTATTTTTCTTTGAACAAAGTTTGTGGCATAATTTCCAAGTGTATCAAGGTAAAAAATCAGATTTTAAGTCAGGGATTTCAAAGTTTTAGTAAATTTTGTAGCCAAATCAAGGGGAAAAAATTTCAGAGATATGAAACTATCAAATTATATTCATTATAATGTTTAATATATTATAAATAATTTATAGTTTTTGTTATGGTAACTTAGATTTTAAGGTTTTGATACTTAATTTAAATAAGGAGATAAACAAAGTTGAAAGTGCCATTCTGAAAGTATAAATTCTAGGAAGAAATCATTAGGAAAACTAGATTAAAATCTTCGCTCTGAGAAGATATTTTACATTTTAGCCATAGCATTAGCTAAATGAGTAAAATGATAACACCTTTCAAAATGGTGCACAATTATATTAGACAATAGTACCTGAAACATGGTAGGACAAGAATAAAATCTGTGGGTTGAATTGGATGAGAAAATACACAAAGACTTACTCCACATGACACTCCTTTAATTTAGGGTCAGTTCTTTTATTGTGCAGATTTTACAGATGATTTAATAGGGTTTCAGATGAATTCACAAATGATAGTCCACTGGAGAGAGGCCGCATTGCAGTCGGATTCTTTACCATCTATCTGAGCCACAAGGGAAGCCCCAAGATTATTGACATATGTTCTTAAATCTTGAGTTGGAAGCATAGTATATTAGGTGCACGTCTAATAACTTCGGTTAACATAATGATTATTGGTAGGAAGCTTTTAAGTACATTCAGATCTAGGGTATGAAGCCAACAGAAATGAACATTCAGCGATATGTGCCGTGATCAATTGAATGCTTATATTGGCTAGGTCTTCATAGGCATCAGAAAATATCAAGTTATTAACACTTAATATGATAGTTTTAAGATTCAACCATTTTATTCTTAAGAAAAAATAATATGGTTATTTGGGAAATAGTTACATCAATGAATATAAGGGAAACAGATGTTGTTATAGGGTAATGTGTATTGTACAAGCATAATTGATTAAAGGTGGAAAAGGTTGACCTATATAACTATAAGAAAAAAATTTCAACCCAGAAATACATCAGTGTAAATTACTATCATTCGGCTTCATTAACTCTTCATAAAATTATTAACAAACCTTGCACATCAATATGGCTTCTTTCAAAGACAGTTGAATTATAAGCCGTATTTTAATGGTCATAGAACGCGTGATTAAAACACATTTATTGTCTTTGTTCAAGAGTTGGGCCCAAGAGCTCCTAATGTGTTAAGATTTTTAGCAAATTGTATAAAATCCCCACTACATAAATAATATTTTCCACTAAGAAAATCAGAAAGCTGAAGATACTCTATTGATTGGAAAAACATCACAGAAGACCTTTCTGAAAGTCTAGGAAACGAACTCTTTAAATTGTTTCTTTCTCAGGTTATAGCCCATATTGGTTAGCAGCTGTATTTCCCAGACATTGTAAAGGGGTAAAGTTATGACTTTTTAAATTTTTTTCTGCTTACTGTGTTCTCAGTCTTATCTGATTCTTTGCAACCCCATGTATAGAGCACATGCAGCCTGCCAGGCCCCTCTGTGCTTGGAGTTCCCCAGGCAAGAACACTGGAGTGGGTTGCAATTTCTCTCTCCAGGGGACCTTCCTGACCCAGGGATCAAACCCGTGTCTCTTCCCTCTCCTGTGCCACCTGGGAAGACTATTTTTCCTGCTTGTTGGTACACAAAAATTTCTTTATTACATATAGAGAAGGCTGAGTGTCGAATAATTGATGCTTTAGATGTGGTGTTGGAGAAGACTCTTGAGAGTCCCTTGGACAGCAAGGAGATCCAACCAGTCCATCCTAAAGGATATTAACCTTGAATATTCATTGGAAGGACTGATGCTGACATTGAAGCTTCAATACTTTGGCCTCCTGATGTGAAGAGCCGATTCACCGGAAAAGACCCTGATGCTGGGAAAGATTGAGGTCAAGAGGAGAAGGGAGTGACAGAGGATAAGATGCTTGGATAGCATCACTGACCCAATGGACATGAGTTTGAGCAAACTCCAGGAGATAGTGAAGACAGGGATATTCCATGAAGGACACTACATGGCTTGCTGTAGTTCATGGAGTCGCAGAGAGTCAAACACAACTTGGTGACTGAACAGCGTTCAGTTCTGAATTATATATAATTCAGAGCTTTTCTAAAAGCACCAACAATTTAATCCTCTTGTATTTTCACCAACATAATTATTCAAACAATAAAAAAGGTTTTGAGTTAGTGCAATTAAATTGAAAGTGCATATTTTCAAAACTTTTATTACCCAAGGTTTTGCCATGCTCTCTACTCTTCACTTGTGGGAATTTTAGGGTTCATTCCTGGAAATTGATAGCTGCCTCACTTACATTAATAAGAAATGGATTCCATTTTGTTTTTCCAAAAATATGAATGGGTTGCCTATTTCTATTGTCACTTCTTAGGTGCAGAGTAATTTAACATACTGATAAATTTTTCTTTTCCAAAATTGCAATATTTGTGAAGTCTTCTTAATGTGTTATCCTAAAAAATTAGATTTTTCAAAAATTCCATGGTATATTTTCAATTAAAGAATATATGCTCCTAATTAGAAAAATCTATTCTAGAATCTAAAATTCTCATGTTGCCATACATTAACCAAATGTGCAAGTTACTTGTTTTGGTATTCTTTTCCTTTTATTAAATGTGAGTACATCTGTCTGAGAGAGATGTAGAGTCCTAAATGTGATGTTCTAAATGTGATATCTGCTTAAAGTTAGTAAGTACTGGAATCTGTTTCTTTTCAATGCAAGTATCTGATTAAATAAGTTTGCTGAGTTATTCCTGGGTTCCCTAACACAGTCTTTTTTACTTCAGGGGGAAGTTTTCCAAATGAAGCCCCTGTGTTGTCAATGACTATCTGTCTGTGTTAAGGGTCAGATGATCTATATGACTGCTTCCTCTGAATATCAGCTGACATGCTGCTAATAAGTAGCAGAAGAAATTCAGAGATCAAGTGTGATATTTTTCTTTTTGTCCTGCTGTTTTGACTACAGTTTCTCATTATTATGCATCTCACTTCAGAAAGTTGAGGTATGTCCCCTTATCAGAAGATCTCTTAAACATTTTGAGATTTGGTAATAGCTCTTCCCTTATCTGAACTTGATATTTTAAAGCAATTAAGTCATTTTTGTTCATAAAACCATATGGTTCCCTGCTGCTGAATTTATGGTGATGACAATTGGTTTCAAATAAATAAATGAGGTCTCTACTTCCAAGAAAATGTAAGAATCACATATCTTGCTAAATGTTCTAATAGGAAAAAGGAACATATAGTTCTATGATTTGTTTTCAGTAAATATTACTATAAATGAAGTGGTTCTTTATGCACTGTTTACTGTTGATGATAATTAGAGCATACTTGCTTGACTTTAGGATGAACATTTAAGAATAAATTAGGAAGATAGTCAAGGAATGCATGTGTGTGTGTTTAGTCGCTCAGTCGTGTCCAACTCTGCGACCCCATCAGCTGTAGCCCTTCAGGCTCCTCTGTCCATGGGATTCTCCAGGCAAGACTACTGGAGTGGGTTGCCATGGCCTCCTCCAGGGGATCTTCCCAATCAAGGGATCTAACCCAGGTCTCCTGCATTTCAGGGAGATTCTTACCATCTGAGCCACTACGGTCAGTCAAGGAATCTTCAAAAACTTAAATGCAATGAAGAAGTAAAATTAAAATTTCCCTTAGTTCAGAAATTAAATCAGTGTGTGAAAAAGGGCAAGTTGAAGGCATTAGATAAAAAAATGCCCCAAGACCTGGGTGTTAATGGCTATGGAATTGTTTGTATCATGAAGGAGTGAGTTCATGTGACTAGAATAATTCACTGTTTATTTGACTTTTGTCTAGGGATTATTACATCTCCTGAGATAATTTCTCAGATAACTGCAATTTATAAGCATATTTTTACATTTTTAGCGTGATACATATATAAATATGATATTCAGAGAGGGTACAGGGAATAGATATATACCACCTTAAGGTGTCTAATATCAAATAGTTCCATTCAAAGCAAAACTCAAGATATTATAGAAAATCAGAGATGGAGAAATAGGTAAAGGGAAATAAATGTTAGATATCCCATGAACATTCCTTTGGGATAAATGTGTGTGTGTATACAAAGAGGGGAAATACCTAGGTGTAAACAGATTCCCAGCTAGTCATGTGAAGGATCAGATAAGCTCACAGTTGAAAATCTATAATTATTAAGGAATCTAGAGAGCTCTTATTACATCATTTAGTAGGATTGTATTTTTTCTTTTCTTTAAGGCACAATGGAAACCTAAATTTCTCCAAAGCATTTTAAAATGGCTTCTATTTCTATAAATTTTAAAAACATTAAAGCATAAATAAATCTATGGCAAGATGTCGTTTTTCTTTCTTTCTTTTTTTTGGTACGAATCAAGCCAAAGCGAGATTTAGAAGATAGCTAAACAAAACAACTGCCTAGGTCAATTTATGTGAAGATTTAGAAGAGTTTCCATTGAGAAGAATTTTTTCTGTATCTTTATCGTAAAAATGACTAGATTTCTACTAAAAATAAATATGACATAGATTTCCTTTGGGGTTTAAGATCAGTATTTGTTAATTTTCCAAACCCATGTAAGCTGTGACCTATGGATTTTCTAACTTGTGTTATGTCTTAAAGCACATCAGAGAACATAAATCTTTCCTGGCTTTAGATTTTTGCTCTTTTCCCACTGCATAAAAATGAGCAAAATCATCAATATGCCTTTCATGGCTAGAGTAACTAAACAGAAGCATGGAAGCACTGTTAAATTTCTGCCTTGTTCAACCTAACATCTTATAAATTCTCTTCTTAGTCATATACTATTTTTATAAACTATACTTTATGTATTTTCAAATTCACTCAACCTAGTAAAACATTTTCTGTCTATACAAATAACTGCTTTTTAATAATATGATTTTGTCAGTATGTTTAATTTAAATTCCATACTAATATTTTGTATTTTTTTAGTTTTCATGATCAATTCAGGTTTTATTTCCTAGGTACATCTGCAGATCTCATATAAAGTAAGCAGTCAAACCCTGTATTTGCTGTGGTGGTCAATCAACATAATATTAATAACTTATGGAAACTAACATTTCCTGAGAAGGTGCTAGATGTCAGCCATTTGGTGAGATTTTTAAATGGAATGTCTGCTTTATTTTCACTATTTTCTCATTTTGTACATGAGGAAACAGTCTTACAAAGCTCAAGAATCTTGCCCATGAATCTAAAAATGATTTGTCTTCCAAGTCAGATCTTGCATACTATGACTCTCATAAATGAGATGAATTTTATATAAATTCCAAACTGAAAAACAATGCATTTTTATAATTTCCAAACAAAGCAGTGCGTTAATCATGATTGTTATGGAACAAAATTGAGCTTTATATTGGATTGTTGGGAATTACCTTTGGGTTTTATATTTTCTGCCTGGAATCTAACTGTGATCTGACCGACAAAAGGTAACTGCAGTTTTGGCCATTTTTTTTGTTTGTTTTTTAAATCTATCTACTTCAATATGGGTGGCTCAAGACCGTAAAGCGTCTGCCTGCAATGCAGGAGACCTTGGCTCGATCCCTGGGTCGGGAAAATCCCCTGGAGAAGGAAATGGCAATCCACTCCAGCACTCTTGCCTGGAAAATCCCACAGATGGAGGAGCCTGATACACTGCAGGCTACAATCCATGGGGTCTCAAAGAGTCGGACACAACTGAGCAACTTCTCTTCACTTTACTTCACTTCAATATTACTTATAGCCCCATACACAGTTACTGTTAACTTGATAATTTGTAGACTGAAAAGAAGAAAATGTGACTTTTTTCTGCCAGTGATCAGCTTCAACATGTAATTAAATTTAGTCAAATTTCATTTCTTTGTTTTGATAACAGACGTCTCCTTTTCTTTGTGCCCTGGGTTGCTCACTAATGTATTTTTCTAGATTCTCCCTCCCACCCCTCATTTCCTATCCTTCTGTTTTTTTACCCTTAGTCCAGACTCCCCATCATGGAATCCTCATGTCTGCCTCTCCCATCATCCTTTACTAAGTCTCAACTGGTACCCAGGTTTGTAATTTCAATCATGGTGCAATGAACTCACTTGAGGTGAGTCAAGCAGGCAGTTTCCATAATTTATTAATCATTTTGCAATATTTCAGTATGAAATTCATCCTGTGTCTTATCTCAGCAATTCTCTTCTTAGCATCTAGGCTAATGGTAACCTGTTATTATTCCAGCCCTAAAGAGGATTCCCTGAATTGTATTTTGGGGAGCAACAAATTGGGATAAATTTTCCCCCCAAAATTGAAAAGACAAAGTATCTGGCAATGAATCACATTTTTAATTTGTCAATGTGCTTAAGTTTGCTTTCTAATTTTTCCCCCTATGAGCAGAGTTACATTGGGTTAGCCATAACAGCTTTGCTAAAAACATCACATTTTGAACAAAATTGTTTCAATGTAAATTACACATCCCTTAGTTCTTTTAGAAATAACAACTCATGATGCTGGTTTCTTTTTAAATATCTATTTTGCTATCTCTATTATATTTTTCTTTAGTTGGTATCTGAAATGGACCTGTATAGCCTACTTGAGTCTTGTATAATGATCAGTAGAGGGAAAATAGCTTCTCTTTAAAAATAGATTTGACTATAGTATATATTCAGTAATAAGTTGAAAATCTTGCATGTGGTGTTTTATGTCCACTATGTATACAGTGTTTTAAAACCAAAGTTTAAATCAACTTATTTGTCTTAGTTTATAGTATGTTTATATTTGAATAAGTGCCACTTGGTAAACATCATTTGCTTATCCAAATTTTAGCATCACAACTCAGAAACACACATGAAAAATAGTTTTGAAATCAAACAGGAGTTAGTGCTGCTTCACTACCTGGTGAAAGAGGTATTTTACCATTTTTTAGATTTCCCTTAATGAAAAGGGAAATGGAAGTGTTTGGCGACATCTGTATTCCTGTTTTTGATTTTCCCTAATTCAAAACAGTAACTGTGGAGCACCCATCTTGCCAAACAAATGCCAAGGTCAGGAACATACTCCAGTTTTTGTTGTTTATTATTTTCCCTACTCTAGGCTCTAACTCTGCTTTGACTGATGATCTGAAGGGTAAATATTTTCATGGTAATATTTCATTTAGGGGCATGAAGAATATGAGATTCTCCTATTCTCATCGTGCACAGAAGTTAACTCTGTCTCTACCATTGTTCTTTCCCCTATAAGTTAAACATTGTTGAATGTGTTTCTTAAAGATATATTGCAGAATAAGGACAGTGCTGGTTTTGTATCTTGAGTATGGAGCACAGTGTGAAGAAGTGAGTTAGTTAGTTCAGTCACTCAGTCATGTCCAACTCTTTGCGACCCCATGAACTACAGCACGCCAAGCTTCCCTGTCCAACACCAACTCCTGGAGCTTACTCAAACTCATGTCCATCTAGTCAGTGACGCCATCCAACCATTTCATCCTCTGTCGTCCCCTTCTCCTCCCACCTTCAATATTTCCAAAATATTCCAATATTTCTAAATCCAGCTTGAACATCTGGAAGTTCCCAGCTCATGTACTATTGAAACCTGGCTTGGAGAATTTTGAGCATTACTTTACTAGCGTGTGAGATGAGTGCAATTGTGCAGGAGTTTGAACATTCTTTAGCATTGCCTTTCTTTGGGATTGGAATGGAAACTGACCTTTTCCAGTCCTGTGGCCACTGCTGAGTTTTCCAAATTTGCTGGCATATTGAGGCAGCACTTTCACAGCATCATCTTTCAGGATTTGAAATAGCTCAACTGGAATTCCATCACCTCCACTAGCTTTGTTCGTAGTAATGCTTCCTAAGGCCTGCTTGACTTCACATTGCAGGATATCTGGCTCTAGGTGAGTGATCACACCATTGTGGTTATCTGGGTCATGAAGATCTTTTCTGTATGGTTCTTCTGTGTATTCTTGCCACCTTTTCTTAATAACTTCTGCTTCTGTTAGGTCCATATCATTTCTGTCCTTTATTGTGCTCATCTTTGCCTGAAATGTTCTGTTGATATCTCTAATTTTCTTGAGTAGATCTTTAGTCTTTCCCATTCTATTGTTTTCCTTTATTTCTTTGCATTGATCACTGAGGAAGGCTTTCTTATCTCTTCTTGCTATTCTTTGGAACTCTACATTCAAATGGGTATATCTTTCCTTTTCTCCTTTGCCTTTAGCTTTTCTTATTTTCTCAGCTATTTGTAAGGCCTCATCAGACAACTGTTTTGCCTTTTTGCATTTCTCTTTCTTGGGGATAGTCTTGATCACTGCCTCCTGCACAGTGTCACAAATAGGTCCGTAGTTCTCAGGCACTCTCTCAGATCTAATCCCTTGAATCTATTTGTCACTTCCATTGTATAATTGTAAGGGATTTGATTTAGGTCATACTTGAATAGTCTAGTGGTTTTCTCTACTTTCTTCAATTTAAGTCTGAATTTGGCAATAAGGAGTGCCTGAGCTGAGGAAGAAGAGAAAGTCCATGAAAGGCATCAACAGTCACTGGCAATTTGGCTAAACTTTGGTTCACTCAAAGGAACAAAGGAAAATCATAACAAACCAAAGCATCCACCCACCTAAGTCAACAGTGTGTATTGTAAGTGAGGCTCAAAACTTGAAATTAGAAGGAAGATGCTTCGAGAGGAAAATTACAAGTCCCTAATCCTTGAACATGGGTTATAATTTCTCTGTAGTCAACCTTGTCAAGTTTCAGTTTGAAGGGAATGGAAAGTGGTAGGGGGACCACCTGTGTCGTTGTGGGCAGAAGTGTTGAGTGGTCTTCCCTCTTGATGTTGTCGTTGTTCATTGCTAAGTTGTATCTGACTGTTTGTGATCACGTGGACTTCAGCACACCAAGCTTCCCTGTCCTCCACCTTAAACTTCACAAAACCAGCAGCTTCCACAGCATCCTTGACAGATGCAATGTAGATGTTACTGCCAGACCCAGGAGATGTTTGGATTTCCTCCAGTCTTCTCAAGGTGGGGAGCAGAGACCCAAGAGGAAGGCATTAGCCCTAAAGATTCCCGATCAAAAGGGAACTCTGTGTACTGAAAGGCATAGAGTGGACAGGGATGACTTAAAAACATGACCCTTCTCTGGTCTTTATTTTATTCCTTTAAAAAGTGTAATCATTATTTTACTGGGAAGAATACATAACACACTGTGTGTAAAACAACTAATAAATTACCACGTGTCAACATGGCAGCTGCCGTTTCCTTTTTAACTTCAGAAAGACTGAATCAGCTCCTCTCCTCAATTCCCAGTTTCCCTGACCCCTCTGAAAGGCTTGCTGGTTGTGACTTCTGGGTATCAGCTCTAGTTATGAGTGGAGGTACTCACACGATTTCTCTGTGAGGTGATAAAATGGTAGAAACATGAACACTCCGATGTGTTTCTGACTCAGGCGGAACCAACAAGTAAACACCTGGGAAGTACCTGTTATTTTGCTTTCTAGACAGCTCAGTAGGATGCTTTTGCTCTGGGGGCCACCATGGAATCACGAGGTCTCACGTGGTCTCTTATGTGTAAGTAAGGCTCTACTTTTCTTCACTCAAAAGAATGGTTTGTGATCCAACCATCATATGTGAAGGATTAAACTAAGTCCCAAATATCTTAACTCCATTTTTTTCTTTTTTGACAAAAAGTAGACACTTGTCATGGTATATACATTAGGTGTTCAGTATCAGGCCTTCACTGTGTATATTTTGGAAAGTATCTTTTATTCCTTTCACTCTTTCTTTTTATTAAGTGTCAAAATGATTTATTTCTCTTGCATTTTGGTAGTTCTGCACTATTCTAAGGCTTCTAGAAGTAGCTTATGATCATTTCATAGGTTCATGTATCAAATTGAAAGGGAAGGTCAAACATTTAATGAACTATGTTTTTCTATATGATAAAAGTTCTTTTTGCATAATCTGTCATATAAGCTGGTAAAAAAGAATGTTTCCTTTAGAGACTCATAAATTTCCCAAGTAACTGCATTAAGTTCATTGCAAAGACCACTTTCATCCACTACAGATAAAATTCAGCATCTGAAATTAATTTCAGTGCTGTGAAGCAAACCCAAACGAGCCTGACGTCTGAAAGCTTTTCTTCATTGATATCTTAACACGTAGTAATATATAGTTTTAAAAACTTTTTGGTTGATTTCTGCTGAAATCCTGCTTTCATTACAGTTTTATTGAACTCTCCTGTGATTTTAAAGGAAAGAAGTGTATGTGTGTGTACACATTTCTTATTTTAAAAAGTCACATAAGAACTGGAAAAGAGACTAAAAATAATTCACTCTTCCCATGGTTTTGTGAAAAGAATGTTTCTGCTTTCTTAAAATAAATGAGACTTGTAAGACCAACTGTAACCAAGCTTTTGGGGGCGTGTGACAGATGATGTCTGTAAAACTCTTAGGGCCTCGGGGGAAAGGCTCTACATATAAAGAGAAGAGCTATTAAAAAGTAAGTGCTTATGTGAAGGTAAACTACAATTCCTAGTTTGAGATTCATATTTCCACTAGCTGAAAAGAGAGCCTCAGTAAAAAGCATTTGTGAGGCTGGTCCCGCCTGAGACAGTGAGCCGCCGTGTTTCAGACAATGTCCCTGGAAGGAGACTAATCCTTTTCCATCACTCGGTCCCACCCTCAGCGCAATAAAACATTTGCGCATTCTGGAAAGCTTCCCCCACGAGGCACAAACCTCTGGCCCTACTCCTTTATGTTTCTCTGCCTTTCTTCCTTCTGCCCCGGCCCCTCTCCAGAAGCCTCTTGAACTACAGGTCTCAGCTGTTTGAGTTTCCCCCTATCTTGCCTTGAGACATGATACCCACATTTCTAAGCAAGCATCCCAATTTCTTTTCTCATCGCCATGATTTTCTCAGATGGTAGATGATAACGATTCCTTCTACAAACTTTTCACAAGGAATTGAAACTCCTTAAAATATCTTTTCCTCCTTCAAACTTCTCTATCCTTCACGTATCCCAATCCTAGAGGAAAATGAATTTCTTCCATTGCAATGTTACCAAGAATTGCAACCGCATTTCTTGTCTGCCTGCATAACAACCCCAGCTCGTGCTGGCTCCTCAGGAGCTGGTCCCCCGCTGTCCTCTGTGGACGTCATACCTCCAATATTATCTTTTCCTCTTTATCATCAGCCACAGAATTCTTTCCTTATTTGCACACGTTATTACATTTGACAGTTCTTTTGTTGTTGACACTTTTTAGTAATGAATATATATATATAATTGCTAATGTATAATACTTAACATAAGATGAAGTAATTATTTTTAATTTACTCTTTTAAATTTACATATAGCAAAGGGATTGCATGAAGTGCCTGGCTTGTTAAATAGTGTTAAATAGAAGCTCAGAATCACCATGAAGAATCACTAAAAATTCTAACCACCTTGCACTCTGAAGTTTAAGAATATATATAATTTACCAATACCACATTCCTGGGAGTTTTCAGTGTCACTGAAATAGTTTAAAATCCCAGCTTTTCCTTGTTTTTGTTTGAGATTACAAGGCAATGTAAGCCATCTTCACAACAGGAAAATTCTGAGCACAAATGTAAAATTCTATTTATGATACTTCAAATATCTGGCAATAGGTCTGTGCTTTTACTATAAAGCTAGAAACTGTGCAAGTTTTTCATCAAGTTATAACACAGTTGAAATTCATAGCTAGATTACAATTTGCTTAGTTTAAGATTTCACTGAGTTAAAATGTATGTGGAATTTAAGTAGACAAAATTCTATCTCTCCCACATTCCTTAAAATCTGATATAAACATGATTTAGTCTATATGCCTGGTAGAGAATTCTGCACATTTTAAATCATCTGTTTCTAAAAAGGGTACAATTCCAGTATAATTTAGAGCCAGGAAACTATAATTTAAGAGCACCAAAATCGAATTTAATCACAGATTGAAACTAAGCAAAGAGCACGTGAGTACGTGAATGAGAAACCATGCGGGGATTTGTTTTCTGTGAACTAGCCCACAAAGGGTGCCGTGAGCTCTTCTGCAATGAAGAATAGGTAATTTGTGCACAAGTTTCATCACAGGTGTTTTGGGTTAAGCATTCAATTACTGTGGGTTTATAGGGGGGAAAAAAGTGGAATTTATGCTAACATCTTAGAGTGATATCAACGTTTGGGCTCTGATAAATCCTCAAATGAATGTTTTTCAAATTGTGTATTCTGGAGGGAAACTGAATGCTCATATTTGGAACCACTTATCCTTATAACATCAACATGTCTCTAAAGAGCTGTTTTATGTCAGAGGCTCCTTTAATAACCCTGTTTTTAAAGAAATAAACATTTCGAAAGTCACATTTCCCCCAAAAAAATGGTCTGAAATACAAAACGAATCATTTGGGGATGGAACCTTGGTTTGCCAGTCTACCTTCTCCATGATTCTAAACTTTAAATGGTTGTGTTCAGAGGCAGACTTAAATACAATACTCTGACACCCAGGACTTAAATAAAGTCATACAGATCAGGGGAGCAAATATGGAAATCTTGAAACTTTATCTTCAGTTATGGCAAAATGTGTAGGTTAAAGCTCCAGAATCACATATTTTCCTGTTGATTCTTGTGTGAAAAGAATAATTATTTCCTTAGAAGATACCCTAACCTCATCGTTATTCGTTTTGCAGTTAATAAAACTGAGAAATGTCCCAATATTCACTTCTCAAATTCTTTTTCTTCCCTTGGAACCTGTACAGTAATTTTGAAATGAAAGCAAGATGGCCAAAATAGGAATAGTTCTAAAAAAATTCCCATGGAAAGATTTAATGGGCATTCTTTGTTCAAATGTGAAAGATGATAACTCTGGACTCCCATATTTGTCCCCATCACCCCTTTTATTTTATAACCCAAGAATCCTGCGATACATAAAGCTGGGATAATCGGGCACCATGTTCCTTTGGGTCCAGTTGCCATCAGTGGGATCACTGGAACGCTGATACATCCTTCGGAGAAGCTTTTCTACCTCCTCTCCCATTTTGCGTGGAAGA
Organism: Muntiacus reevesi; assembly: GCF_963930625.1. NCBI lineage: Eukaryota > Metazoa > Chordata > Mammalia > Artiodactyla > Cervidae > Muntiacus > Muntiacus reevesi. The sequence continues at coordinate 6,853,149 of NC_089268.1, forward strand.
TTCCAAGTGAATGTAAACTTGAACAAATCCAACAATCAAGTTCTTCTCTCTCTCTTGCTCTCACCCTGGCCATTTCCCCTTCCTAGTGAACAAGATCAGGACACGGATATGACATAAAAAAAAGTGTCTTCCTATTCCAGGACTGCTTATTCCCATCACTTGCCCTGCCCCTCACTTTGGGACAGTTTTGGATCTAACTTCCAAAGCCATCAGATTGCTGCTTGGCTCCGCTTTGAACTGCTGCAGCCCTCTGAAGCTGGTGCTGGTGCAGTAGGTCATCTTGAGCCCACCTACACTCTGGGGCTGCCATCTTGTACCAGTGCGGAGCTACTTGGAAACCACTTTTCTGATGTAGGAAGAATCTTTGGCCTTCACTTGTGTTACATCATTAACCAAACTCCAAAGTGGGGCTCCCTTGCTCTCTCAGGATTTTACAGGGACTTTGGGTAAAAATAGGTCTCTTAGATTTCCACGAATCCCCTTGGTCCTTAAGGAATTAATCATGCGAACATTGGAGCAAGGCCAGAAGAAAGACTGAGTTACAGACTCAAAATCCCTGCTTCCTCGTACTCACTGGGACATTATTCTGAATCTGTACTCTAGGGGTTCACCTTTTCCTCATGATGAGTTCTCTCCCTCTAGGTCTTTCTATTCTCTTCCAAATATATGCTGGTGAATTAAGCTTACCCATGTTCTTCTAGCTATGCCTAGACTTGTCTGAATCCTAGAATGGTTAAGCTTGGATTCCAAGCTGGTGTCCCTTATCACCATTTTATTACTCTTTTTATTCCCCCAGGTCATTTTTATTTCCACTTTATATTCTTTTATATTTTTATTTTTTTCAGTTTTATATACATATATATTCTTTATATATAGTATATAATGCATATATTTACATGTATATTCTTTTTCATATTCTTTTCCATCATGGTTTATCACAGGGTATTGAATATACAGCAGGATCTTGTTGTTTCCTACCCACATTTTTTAATGAGAAGTCAAAAATAAGGATCAGCTTTGAGAAATAAAACCACTGTAATACACATCTACGTATATAATGGTTTTCCTAAATGAAAATGTTTTAGATAGGTTTCTTTACTGATATATTTGCAGTATCTAAATCACCCTGTATCTTTAATAATAAAAGTCAGCATTGTTAAAAAGATTTTATAAAAGATTCCTTATTTTTAATACTTGCAATAGAGTCTGGATTTCTTTAGCACTTCTAAGGAAAGCGACTGTTCAGCCTTATTCAAAAGGTTCAGTCAACATCATCAGTGGAGGTGTAATGTGTCTGAAGGAGAAGGCCAAATAATGCTTCCATGGTGTAGCTCAAGATCAAGACCCACTGAGCAAGTATTAACTTATGGAATCTTAATAGTCACCTCATTGCTGAAGTGGAAAGGAAACCAAGAGGAAACTTAATAATATCAAAAGTTATTTTAAAAGGAGTTCACGTTTGTTTGAAGGGGACTTTGCCTCACACACAATATCCCCCTTTGTAAAGACCAAGAAACCCATATTTGTCACACACACACACCTTTATAGTTTTCAAAGCATCAATCTTGAGAGCAATCTTCTTTCTCCAGAGATAAAAATCAAAATATTGAAAGTCTTTCAAATAATTACAAAAGGTACCCTCTTACAAACCCAAGAAATTTGGGGTTTTGGTTTCAGTGCTTATTTAATGAGAAAATGGTCAGTGTGTTGTAATGAATAGGAAACTGATTTTACTGTATTCCATTTGTGCTTCTTGTGGCAGCGTATTTCAATATTAGAAAGATCATCTATTAAAAATGATTTCTGCAGTTATCCATGTATACAAGTAAAAGATTTCATTCCTGTTAAATTAACACTTCATTAAAACATCAAACTCAAAGCTCAACAAATACTTTTTATGTTGTGTTCCAGGACAGGAAAAAAAAAAAAAAATCCAAAATTTAAAGAACAGATCGCTAGTTATTCTAGTCCATCACAGTCAAGTTTCTCAGTTCTGTTTTTCTTTTTTTCTTTTGCTGTGCTCTCTGTCACTGGAAACATCTTAAACCAATTTCAAGTGCTACACCTGAATAAACATGTTGTAAAAGTGTTTATGTATTGAGGTGGGTCAGTTCAAGGTATGGTATTTGGCTGGAACTTCTAATTTCTCTTTTTACAGCAAAAGGGCTGCCAGAAGGAGGAAGTCTGAGCTGAATTAATACATTTGTTACAGTGGAAGTAGAATGGAAACTACTCTGACCACAAATCAAACTGCCTCTTTCATTTATGCCAGTGATAGAGTTTTTCTAAGAAATATAGACTCTGGCGTGGAGCCACTGTAAGTTTGCATTTAAAAGAGAAACCCATAGGCTTATTTGTTTAAGGTTTACTGCTCTGATTATTCTGAAGTTCTTTCTCTGCTAGGATGGAGTGGAGTGGCATTTGGGAAGGGAGCGGCTATTTTCATGTTTGTAGGAATGTAACGAGTTTTCCCAATGAGCGATTGTTGAGGACACCAGTGAATGCTGTCCGCATTGATACACATGCATTTTTTCAACCAGTATCTCCACATTTGAAGGACTTCTGTGTCCCTCGCAACAGCTGCACCACCTCACTTAACACAGTCTCGTTTTCTGACGGTGGAAGGTCCCTGCACAATACAAGTATACACAAAAGTGTTTATGCTGCCAAAATAAATTGTGTTAAGAGCAAGAGTTTATTTGCTAAAATGCCATTGATGCCATTTCAGGGACTTGATTTCTTTCTTCCAAGGTGGGTTAGGTCTTATAATGCACTGAAGCTGCTGCATAGTCTTAACTGAATAAATATTTTAAGAAAACTTGCACATCCCTCAAGGGACAAGGCACGGCCAATCATGTGCGTATTTCTAACCACATGATATATTACTCTGAAAAGATTGGCAACTTTCGTATCTGGAGTAGAATTTGTTTTTTGCATGAGCTTTGAATAATTTTCAACTAAATGTACAGCTTAAAGTTAAACACTTCATTCTCTCTGGGTAATTTTCATTGAATTTTTTATCGGTCAATGGTTTTCTTTATATATATGCACATATAAACACACAAACACACATGTGCATGCACACACACACACACACACACACATATATATACACACATATATAATTTTCTGGGATATTTATTTTAAATGAAAAAATCATAACAAGAGTGAATTGTAAAATGTGTAACAAATGCCTAACTCCTAAGGCATTTGTGAAATCAAATCAAATAATGCATGGAAACCGCTAAGAAAAATGCCTACCATAGAGTCAGAAAGTATCATGGTAGATGCCGGTGGTTGCAGGTGTTGAAAGAGATGGGGAAGGGGGACGGGGACTAGCGTTTAATAGTGACACGGGTTTCAGTTTGGGAAGGTGAACAATTCGGGACATGGGTGATGGTTGGAGTTGCACAACAGTGTGAATGTACCTAGTGCCGCTGAACTGTGCAAGTAAGTATGGTTAAAATAGTATATTTTGTATTAATATTATGTGACTTTTATCATAATAAAAATATTTTAAAAAGAAAAGAATAATACCTAGTATACATAGAAAGTGCTCCAAATGCATTTGATACTGTTGTAGTGGAGTATTATTTTTGCTGCCCCAATGGGAGAAGCACTTTATCAACATCTATTTCTTGTCTGTAGGGCAGCTGATTTCTCATCCACTGTAGCACAGGCCCTGGGCGCACTCCCTTTCTGATAAACAACCACAACAGTGGACTCAGAAGGGTCTGGGACACAGACTACTTTAGACTAAGCTCATCTGGAATTTTTCTCCTTTCTGAGCATTTCCAGGCTTGATTTGCATCCTCTGAAATTCTTTCAGTAAACATCATTCAAGTGTGTCGAAGCGCAGAGAAAATTTTGAAATTTTCATGTTTGCTTCAAAATCCTTTACATGGAGAAAGACCTGTTACTTAGAGTAAAGCTCCATGCCCAGCGGGGGCCTCTGAAAGGATCTTTGAAGTGTTTTAAGTGGATCATAGCTTTGTAAAGTTTGCTGGGCCTAGGCCCAAAGTGAGGAGGGGTTTATCAACCTTGGAAAGTCTCCAAAGAAGCAGGGGAAAGTAGAAACCCCCAGCCAGCCATTCAGCTTTAATCACACGAAGGAAAATTACAAGGCATTTAGTGCAAAAGTGCCTGTAGCTAATATTTCTGAAATCACTGGTTAACACGGCCATTTCCAGGCTGATGGTGGTGAAGCCATTTAGAATGTTCCCAACTTTCAGGTCTGAGAAAAAGCCCATCAGTGAAGGCCTGGGGGTGTTGTGTGGCTAAAGAGTGATACGAAATGGAAAACCAAGAATGGATAACCATCTGTGACAGTACATTTTCCACATTTATGAGAGCCTTTGGTCAGCAGATTAAAGGTTCTGGTAGTGTCTTCAAACCTTTACCTCTTCCCACAGACCCTCTGAGCTCACCCCTCAGCTGGTGACCTCATCTCTTCTTGATAAACCCAGTGCCCCTTCCTCTGCTCCAGGTCACAGCATCAACGTGAAGTCGGCCGGCCTCGTGGGACGACATGGGCCTCAGTCAAAACAGCCATTCATGGTGGCCTTCTTCAAGGCGAGCGAGGTGCTTCTCCGGTCTGTGAGAGCAGCCAACAAGCGAAAAAATCAAAACCGCAATAAATCCAGCTCTCCTCAGGACTCCTCCAGAGTGTCCAGTGTTGGAGGTGAGATAAAACCAGAGCTGCAGCTCTGCACAGAGGGTCACGGGGTCGTATGTTGCAAATCAAGTAGCCACAGTAAATTTACCCTCTAGTGTACCCTCATTTGGTCTATTAAATCATCCGGCCGTGTTTCTCGCATCCCCCAAATGTTTCATCAGCGAATCATTCAGTAATTCATTTTAAAGTAAGTGGGACTTACCTCAATCTGCTGAAAGATGCAACTCAAATTCAAATCAAGCTGGCAATAATAAAATTATTATCAACAAAAGCTAGTCCAAATTGAACTCCACAACTTGTGGGCTGACCGTTCCCAGGAATCTCACATATGGATGGGTAACAAGTAAATTAAAAATAAAAGCATTACTTTGGTACTTAAAACAGTATGTGTGAATCATGAGCTTAATTTTTTCGGACAAAAGAAGCAGGGTAGATTGTATGGAAATTGAGATAATATTTATATTTCCATTAATTATTTAGAGGGATGTTATGTAGATAATTTGCTTTGAGTGTGTGTATACATATACATGCTCATATGAAATCAAATAAAATGTTGTAAATGCACAGTTGATCCCACTATGTTTGCAATTTAATCTATTAATTGATAGAGAGATAAAAAATACGCTTGATCTGAACTCATCTAACTGAGAGAATCTGAAGCAATTTATTCCTATACTTTGTACCAATAAGTACCTTGTTTAGTTCTAGTTGCAAACAAATTTTTATAAGCTGTTCTTAGATGAAAATGATGGCTATTTTATTCCTAGGAATTGTCTTATCTATGAAAAATAATCCTATTTGAAGGAGAAAGCTTGCCCTAGAATAGCCCTAGTTAGGACAAAGTGTTTGTTCATTGTAAAATGTGTATTCTTCTCTGTTGGTGACCACCATATGCAGTGTACTTGTGAGGCACCATGAATAAACTGGTGAACAAAACAGATATGACCTCTGCATCGGTATTTCAGCAAATGCGAATGATTTGCTCTTCCAAAAAGACACATCCACACAGTGTTTGCCATTAATGATTATAAATGAAACAAAAATATATAGAATTTTTTCTTTTATCCTGGTACTCTTAGCAAAATTCACTGGAACCCTCCTAGAGTGAAGGCACAGGAGAAGTGTGTTAGAAAGAAGTCTATTTTGTGTATCTAACAACAGAAGCAGAGGGAAGAGTTCTGTGAAATTGCATTATCGTAAATTACATTCTACACAGAAATCCATGCTTTAAAATAATTTTCCATCAAATAAGCTTCACTGTCTTTTTCACTTGAAAGTAAATGTGATATTAGTGCCTTATTACAAGGCTATTTTATAAAGATATTCACAAGATATTTAGTTTGGCAAAATTTTTCATTGCTTAATATGAAAGATGGAGAAAAATAACTTTCTAAGAACTTTTCTTCCTTGTAAATACTAGCCTGTCAAAGTTGTATATTTTTCTTTTCATATAGAATGGTTCTGAAATGGGTTGAAATGTTTTTAATTTAATGTAGCAGATTGCATTAAGAAAAAGATTTGTTAAATCTTGAATAGAATAGTAAATAATTTTTGAGAAAATGTCAAAGGGAAAAGTCACCTGTGTATTATTAGAACTGGTAATGACTCTGGCAGAGGTGTTCCAGCAACTGAAATCATCTTTCTCCCTATTGGTGAACTCTATTTATCTTCCCTTCCTGACCACAAGTAACAAATGTGCTTCTATAACTAGATATGAATAAAATACATGAAGCAGAAATCACATAACTTTTCACCAGTTTCCTAACACCATTTAGAGTACAAAATTATTCTAATACAGACCAATATTTTCTTTTTAAAAAGTGTGTCATTGGCACCCATTTCTGTGAAATATGTAGTAGGTGGTTTTGGAACATGTTCATATTTTGATAATAAGAAGAAAGAAAGTAGTTGGTTTGTGTGTATGAGACTTAACCTTTCAATAGGTAGTAATCAAACAGGCAGGAAAAAGTCTCATAGGATTTGGCCCAAAAGACAGGGATTTAATATAAACATAAAATCTGATACTTAGGAGACTTGAAATGCTAGTGAAATTTCAAAATTATCCAAATATAAATAGCAAATGCTGTAATACTACTAGGCTTTTACATTAAAACACTGTGTGAAGACGCCATAACTAAGGTCAGTAGGGAGAAGGGAGAGTTGTATTAGAAGTCTGCTTGGTTGCATTTTTTTTTTTTTTTTTTTTGCAAAGCATATTCTCAAATGTTAAAAATCTCCAACAGTGCAGAACCCAGATCATTCTTGCTGTCTTTAACTCATCCCTTTCTTCTTTCAGAGTCCTGTCTTCTGACTTCTCAGTGCCCTTTTATTCTGTGCTCCTGTGGGAGAACCTAGCAAAATACAGCAACTTCACAAACACACATTCAGGAATTTAGCATGGTCACTGTATGGGAGAACTCGCTTCCTTTTTCAGCTGTGTATATATAGAACCACTGCCCCTGGATTTTCAGCAGAAACCCTCTGTCTTTGCTACGCTTTAGGTTTTTAGCAAGAACTTTGAGCAGACACTTTGTGAGAGATGTTACTTATTTCACAATGAGCAGGCACCACTGATTTGCCTTTGAACTTGGGTTTAGGGGAAAGGAAATGTAGGCAATAGCTAAATATTAAGGTAACCACCCTTTGGGTTGGAGAGGCACTACGTTGATAAGATTTTAAAGAACCTACCAGGAGCAAGATGCTATTTTAAGGACTACATCAATATGCAAAAACAACAGAGCATTCAAAATTTAAAGTATTTACAAGGCAGAGAGCTAGTTCTCATTTACTGCAGAACTGCTTGAAAAGGTGCTTATTTGCAAGCTTGGTATTACGACCATGGGTGCCCTGCCTGCAACTCTCAACTCTGACAGGTGCTATATCTTGCCTAATGGATACAATGTAAAGTCATCCCTCTTGGACGACCATTTTAATCAAAACCAGAAAGAACAATCTGTTGGAATTATTTGTTTAGAGTGCATTGTTATATAATTAATACATAATTTTATTTTTTAAAAATAATCATAAATAAAGCTAAAATTCTCCTTTAATCATTTCTTTTAAGATAAATTATGCTGATACACTGTTATTAACAGAATGCAAGTACTTCCAAGGTTTTTCCTCCTGTATATGCATCACTTTTGGAGGATATAATTTTATTATGTGTTATATAGAGATATATTCTTTTTCAGATTCTTTTCTCTTAGAGGTCATTATAAGATACTGGATACCACTCTCTGTGTGGTACAGTAGGTCCTTGTTTTTTATCCACCTTATATACAGTAGTGTATACCTGCTGATGGCAAACTCCTAATTTCCTTCTCCTCTTCCAACCCCCTTCGGTAACTTTAATTTTGTTTTCTATATCTAAGTCTGTCTTTGTTTTGTACATAAGTTAATTTGTATCTGTTTTTTTTTGATTCCACATATAAGTGTATCACATAATATTTCTCTTTCTCTGTCTTACTTATTTCACTTAGTATGATAATCTGCAGGTCCATTCATGTTGCTGCAAATGGCATTATTTCATTCTATTTTATGGCTGAGTAATATTCCATTGTATCAATACATGTTCACTACATCTTTTTTATCCATTCGTCTCTTGTTGGACATTTAAATTGTTTTCATGTCTCGACTTTGTAAACAGCGCTGCTATGAACACTGGGGTGCATGTGCCTTTTCAAATTGTAGTTTTCTCCAGATATATGCTCAGAAGTGGGATTGCTGGATCATATGGTAGTTCTATTTTTAGTTTTTTAAGAAACTTCCAGACTGTTCTCCATAGTTGGCACCAATTTACATTCTCCCCAACAGTCCAGGAGGGTTCCTATTTTTATGAACCTTTTTAAGAGCAGTTTTAAGTCCACAAGATTGAAAGATTGAAGGTACATAGATTTCCCATGTACTCCCTACCTCACAAATTCATAGCCTCCTCCACTATCAACATCACTCACCATGGTGGTGCATGTCTTACCGAAGATGAACCTACATCGACACATCACAATCAACTACAGTCTATGGTTTACCTAATGTTCACTCTTGGTATCATATAATTGGTCTTGTGGATTTTTTAAACAACATATTTCAGTCATCTTTCAAATTAGTGACTTCATTTTTTTTATACTGCTACAATATATTCAATACTGCTTTTGTCAGAATTTATTTAGTCATATCGCTCTTAAAAAGACATTTTGGCTGTTTATAAATTGGGGCTTTCAAAATCAATGCTGCAGTAAAAATCCTGCAAGGTTGCACCAGTGAGAATGGTTTTAATCCACATGGTTTTTATACTAATTAACACCAAAAGCTGTTATCTGTGCTCTGAATATGCAAAATTATGAAAAATCCCTTCTCAAATGGTAGTTATTTTGCTACGTAGATTCATCTTTTTATTTATCTATTCATGTGTGTGTGTGTGTGTGTGTGTGTGTGTGTGTGTGTGTGTGTGCGTATGCGAGCTGTGTCTGACTTTGCAACACTATGAAATTATAGCCCGCCAGGCTCCTCTGTCCATGGGATTTCCCAGGCAAGAACATTGGAGTGGGTTGCCATTTCCTTCTCTGGGGGATCTTCCTGACCCAGGGATAGAACCCGTATCTCCTGCTTGATGGGCAGATTCTTTATCACTGAGCCACCTGGAAAGCCCATTCATCTGTACCTTTATCTTTTCTTCTGTCATGTAACTCTGGGTCCACCTCTTAGTAGCTGTGTAATCTTGGACAGGGCATGTAACATCTCTCTATTTATTCATCTGGAAAGTGGGAACGTTAATACTATCTGCCTCATAGAGTAAAATTACATGAGTTGCAAGGATTAAACGAGTTAATGGGTATAAAGAATGGAGAACACTGTGTATACTCATTCAGGGTTAAACATTATCATTATTACCAAATTAGGGTTCGATTTCTCCAAACTCGTGCGTAAAGAGTTCAGACTTTTGCATCAGTACCCATTCCCCTGATCACTTATTGTCAAGTTTCTGTCTAGAGAGAATTCTAGAGAAGATATGTCTGGGTGTGGTTTATTGTAAAATATTTATTCATTGTTAAATAAGCACCACAGCGTGACACAGCATTAACTATCTGATCATGCAAGATGGGTAGCATCCGAATCTTGCTTCTGAAAAGGCATTGTGTTAGACAGTGGCGAAGACGTGCTTGCTAGTAATTATCAGGAGATCAGTTCTACTAGAGTAGGTACAAGGAAGTGTGGGAGCAGTAAGGATAGAGCACGACTCCAATGAAGAAAACCAGACATGTTTCAGAAATGGAGGTGAAGCCATGTCAGACCTTATATGCAGTTACAGACCCACACAGCAGTGTCTGATGGCCGCGTTGTACTAGTATTCTTGTATGAGAGCAGTCTGATATCAGCTAGAAAATCATGCAGGGACCAAGTCATAATGGTCAGTAACTGTGGTGTTTCCATGCAGGCATCTGGAAAAAGGAGTGTCACCGTCAGATGTGCATTTTAAAAAGTTCAATTTGGCATCAGAAAGAAGGATGGGATGCCAAGGGGAGAAACTGGATGCCAAAATATAATTAGGAATCTAGTCTAACACTCCAAGCAGTGAAGATTATAGATTGGAGACAGGGAAGTGGGAACCAAAATATGTGGAATGGAGTCAGCAGGACTCCAGAGATGGGCATGGAAGTGGAATATATAGGATGCAGCTTTTAGCCCCAATGGTTAGATGAAGCATAAGACTCGAAGCTGCTATAGAAACTGGAGTAAGAGAGAAATATTAAGGATGGATCCTCCACTGGGAACATCAGTACTTTGAGTAAAGGCAAAAGAGAATAAGCAATTCCATCAACAAGGCAAAAGACTTAGAGAGCAAAAAGACTTTGCTCTCTTAAGAGGAGTTAGGGATGAAGGGTTATCCTAGGACCAAGTTCCCAAAAAGGATGTTGGGGGAGTGTGAGGTAACCAAGGGTGCAAAGGACTTCTGATAGGTTAACTAGGCTAGAGGTTGGTCACTTAAAAGGGAGTGTAGGTGGATTTAATGTAGGGTAGGAGTGAGAACGAAAGAAAATCAAGAACTGTATTTATTAAATTTTCTGGCTTGAGCCACTAGATCCTGTTAAACAAGTAGAATGAATGGAAAGAGTGTGAGATCAGAAGCCAAGATAGTGAGTCGGAGGCATCTGAGAAACTTTCATGCACAGACATCTTGCAGGCATTTGGAGACAGGTTTGTGGATGGGTTTTTATGTCAACAAGCTCTAAGGTGAGTGCGTCCTCTGCATCATCCACAGAGACACATTGCTGAGCAGAGTCAAGCAAACACACCAGACAGTTATTATGCTGTGGTGTCTGTTCAGTGTCACACATTCGTACACAAATCCCTACACAAATAAATAACTGTAATTCCTACTGGGTTATACGCCCGTTCGGTGAGGAGTTCATTGGATGTGGGACTTGGGGATTAAACTAGTGTAGCAGTAGCATTTGAAATCCCTCATCTTTGGGAGTGGTGTTATTTGTTTTGGATTTATCATGATTTTCTCTACCCCAAAGGCCATGTCAAAATTTACATTATTGAATAGTCTACAGTAGCACTGCACCTGCTATTTTATAGCCACTTCATACCTTCGTTCATCTGACATTTTCATTTTCTATTAATTAATGAACATCCTGCAGTGTGGAGGCTGATGTCTGTGACCTCCCTCAGAGTGTTAAGTCACCTCCTTTGTTTTGAGACACAGCGTCTCGTTATATTTGGCTTGTTTAAGCCGTTGATTGTTTAAATTTTGAATTCTATTTTGGACTTTTTTTCCTTCTCTTTTACAGATTTAACTATATTTTATTCCTCAAAGACACTAACACTGGCGCTTAAAGGGAAAAGAATCCTGTACCACTTTGTGGAGATTTTTGATTTTCCTTTGTGCTCTTCACAGTTTACCTAGCGTGTCTTCATTTATCTGGTAGTTTCTTTGGGGACTAGTGGACAAACCATTGAGGCCCTATGTAGATCTCAGAAGTTTTGTTAACCACGCATTTCACTTTTTTCTAACACAAAATGAATTTTAACAAATCAAAATAAGACAAAGATTAAATTTGTATTATTGAAATGAGAAGGGGGAACTGGAAGAAGGCAGTCAAATAGTTATCATGTAAATACTAAGGATGTAATATGCAACATGATACATATACTTAACACTGTTGTATGTTATATATGAATGTTGTTAGAAGAGTAAATCCTAAGAGTTCTCATCAGAAAAAAAAGAACATCTTTTATTTCTTTAATTTTGTGTATATCTGACATCATTGTCCAGTAGCTAAGTCGTGTCCGATTCTTTGTGATGCCATGAACTGCACCACACCAGTCTTCCCTGTCCTTCACTGTCTCCTGGAATTTGCTCAAACTCATGTGCATTGATTCGGTGATGCCTTCCAACAATCTCATCCTCTGTTGTCTCCTTCTCCTCACACCTTCAATATTTCCCAGCATCAGAGTCTTTTCCAATGAGTTAGGTCTTCGCATCAGGTGGCCAAAGTATTGGACTTGATCTCCAGCATCAGCCCTTTCAGTGAATATTTAGGGTTGATTTCCTTTAGGACTGACTGGTTGGATCGCCTTGCTCTCCAAGGGACTCTCAAGAGTCTTCTCCAGCACAGTTTGAAAGCATCGATTTTTTGATGCTCAGCCTTCTTTGTGGTCCAATTCTCACATCCATACATGACTACTAAAAACTACAACTTTGACTATATGAACTTTTGTTGGCAAAGTAATGTCTCTGATTATTAATATGCTGTCTAGGTTTGTCATAGCCTTTCTTCCAAGGAACAAGTGTCTTTTAATTCTGTGGCTGCAGTCACTGTCTGCAGTGATTTTGGAGCCTAAGAAAATAAAATCTGTCACTGTTTCCACTTTTTCCCCATTTATTTGCCATGAAGTGATGGGACCAGATACCATGATCTTGGTTTTCTGAATGTTGAGCTTTAAGCCAACTTTTTCATTCTCCTCTTTCACTTTCATTAAGCGACTCTTTAGTTCCTCTTCACTTTCTGCCATAAGGGTGGTGTCATCTGCGTGTCTGAGGTTATTGATATTTCTCCTGGCAGTCTTGATTCCAGCTTGTGCTTCATATAGCCCAGTGTTTCTCATGATGTACTCTGCATATAAGTTAAAAAAGCAGGGTGACAATATACAGCCTTGACGTACTCCTTTTCCTATTTGGAACCAGTCTGTTGTTTCATGTCTGTTCTAACTGTTGCTTCCTTACCTGCATACAGGTTTCTCAAGAGGCAGGTCAGGTGGTCTACTTTCTGATCCTTTTAAGAATTTTCCACAGTTTGTTGTGATCCACATAGTCGAAGGCTTTAGCGTAGTCAGTGATGCTAATTTTTTTTTTAATTACATTGCTTTTCTATGATCCAGGGGGTATTTTTTGGCAGTTTGGTCTCTGGTTCCTCTGCCTTTTCTAAATCCAGCTTGTTCAGCTGAAAGACCTTGATCATGGATGTTCACTAAACTTACTGTGGTGATCATTTCATGATGGATGTAAAATCAAACCATTACGCAGTATATCTTAAAATTGTACAGTGCTATATGTCAATTACTTCTCAATAAAACTGGAAGAATAAACAATCAAATAGCTTGTAAAATATAAATGTGGATATTTTTTCCAGAAATTGATCATAAACAAATTGGCAAAAAGTATTTAACAATAGTCAATGTTTTGGTTTCCCAAAATTATTGCCAATATTATTACTGGTTTCCCAATATTATTGCCATTAACAGGCAAAACAGAAATCCTGTGTCTGTGATACCTGCCTTGTGGTTGAGGAATGCTTTTCTAGTGTTGGCAGTGACTTCAGAATGTGTAGTGGTTTCTGGTGATACTCGTGAATTCTAGGCAGATTTGTCAAGAGCAGCATCATGTCCAACTCATTTTCATATATGAAGGGTTGCTGATCAATGTTTTTTTAAAATATGAATCTAATTTCTTTGCCTTTCCTCTCAGAGGTTTTTCTGCCAACCATTTAGTAAAGCTAACTACAGACTTTGCTGGTTTGGGTACAACATTTACTCAGTATCCATTAATTTTTATTTCTGACCAACTAAGCATATGGTCCTAACGCTCTATGAAATCAGACTCTTGGAACCAGATTCTGTTATAAATTTCATTGCTCGTTACCTTTATGTGATGTTGCAATATATACATCACTTAGCCTGCATGAAAAGCTGCATAGATGGAACAGATCTATTTTGACTTTTAAGTTTTACTTTCTTTTTTTATAAACATGGAATTCAAATGGTCATAGACATAGTTATGGTTTTTCACATATACTTGAATGTGTTATTGGATATAAGGTCTTTATTCACATTCAATGTTTTTTATTAAGGCAGGGATGGATGAATAAATATTCTCATGATTGCCTGATGCAGGGTTTGGCAAAATAAGCCATTGCCTGTTTTTGTACAACCCAATTGCTAACAATGGTTTTTACATTTTTAGATGTGTGAAAAAGAATTAAAATAGAATATTATTTTGTTTCATGCAGAAATCATGTGAAATTCAAATTTTAAGATCCACAAGCAAAGTTTGTTTGAAATACAGTCACATCCATCCATTTATCAATGCATACTAAATCCTGCTTTCATGCTACTGGGGCAAAGCTGAATCACTGTGAAGGAAACCCCGTAGCCTGAAATATATTTTCTGTCCTTTTTGAGAAAAAATAAATTGCTCTCCCTTGCTCTTATGCATAGTTGACACTTTTAAAAATTTTTTTAAATATCAAAAAGTTTATGCAGTCAAACTAATACCAGACTTGAGTTATTCCTCTTCCCTAAAAATGATACAGTGTTCAGACTTATCCATTTCATGGTATTGTACTTATTGTTACTTTATGCTGCTTCATTGCTTGGACACAGTTAACTTTTTTTGCTATTTCGATTAAAAGTTTACCCAAAGAAGAGTGCTAAATCTCAAATCAGTTCTCTTTCCTCCATTTTCTGTCATAATCTACATATTTATTTTTTCAGATCTTTAAGCTTGTTGTTAATGAAACAGCGAGCATCTTAAGGACAGAACTCGCATTCGTTCTCTTGTGCTCAGTGTTGGCATATAGGCGCTTACTAAGTGTAGTTACCGTGTGAGCGATTGCATGCAAGCATGAATAAAGTGTCAGAGTGTCCTTGCTTGAGTTTTCTATATTTTCTTTGACCGATGTGTGTTTATGATAGGAATGTTTTTAAATTTATTTTTAATTGAAGGGTAATTGCTTTACAATCTTGTATTGGTTTCTGCATACATCAACATGAATCAGCCAGAGGTATACATATGTCCACTCCCTCGTGAACCTTGTTCCCGCCCCGCTCCATCCCACTCCCCTAGGATGTCACACAGCACCGGTTTGAACTCCCCAAGTCACAGCAAATTCCTACTGGCTCTCTGTTTTACATATGTTTTAATGAAGGTCATCACACACAGGAGTAACACTGGTCTAGAAGTAAAAGGATTTCTGCACTCAGATTTAATCATTACCTTCTTTTCTAGACTCGCGTTAATTAAATAATTAGCTGATGTCACTATGAGAGGCAGATGACAGGATCTGTTAAGACAGGTCTTTTAGATCTTTGACGTGACTTCATTTTCATCAGCGGTTGAGGATAACGAAGTTGGCAGGTGACACCGTAAGACAGGCTGCTCTTTACAGCAAACGTCTATGTTGGTTTGCCAGAGACACTGTCAGAGTGAAAGTGTTTATTCCTAGAAGAAAACATTAGCTGTCTTCCTTAAAAATAAATTATTTTGCGGTTCCCATCACCCTAAATTTTTTCCTCTTTCACTTTTTTGTGTTGGAAATAATTACAATGGGTTCCATTATAAAGCATGAATAGACATTTTCTGTAATGCTCTGGTTTTCTTTTGTATTTTACTTTATTCCAGATGCAAGTGGAATTCTTAATTTTTTTCAACAATTATCAAAGGTTATGAATTTTCCAGATTGTATTCCAAAATAAGTTACAGAAAGCATGTATTTCCTTTGCTTCAAGCCATTTCTGGAACATTCTGAGGCATCCATTCTTCACTTCCTAATTATTTATTTAGTATCTACTGTGTGCCAGGCTCTGTTTCTGACATTTGGAGTATCAGAGAACCAAATGGGACCAGGCAGATATTTACTCCTAGAGAGCTGACACTCTAGAAGGAGGAAACAGACAAGAAACAGTGTACATGGTGAACGAGTAAGTGGTGTAACATATTAAGGGGTAGTAAGCAAAATGGAAAAAAAAAAATCAGAGCAGAAGGGGAGAGAAATACGAGAGTAGGGGTTAGGATATGACACAGGGGAGTCATTGAAGGCTCTGTTGACAAGATGATGCTTAAGAGTTGATGAGCATTAGCTAAGCAGATATTCAGGGGAAGAGCATTGCAGGGAAGGGCGGGGTTGTTGAGAGAAAAGGAGCTAAGGTGAGAGAAAGCAGACCTGTGTGCAAAACAGCATGGAGGCTGTTTGGAGTACAGTGAAGGAGAGCAAATGGGCCAGAGGGTGACGGGACTGGATCGCGTAGAGCCGTGTGAGCGTTAGTGATACAGGAACCACTGTGAGACTCTATGCTGGAGCGTGACAGTTGGTCCACTTGGCTACTTTGATGGGATGGGGATGGTGCAGAGCCAGAGGAGTAACAATGAGGATGTGGCAGTGATTCAGGAAAGAGATGACAGTGGCTTCGACCAGAACCAGTCATGGAGCTGGTGAGGGCGGCTGAATTTCAAATGAAGGTAAAATGTGTAAGGATTTCCTGACAGATTGGATGTGGAGGTGAGAGGCAAGAGTATGTTTAGACTACAGTGTTTGTTTTGCCTGGGAACTTGTTCGCAGCCATCTGCGGGTGAAATTGATTTGGGGGTAGGGGACAATCAGAAGCACCACTTTGGGGAATATGAGTTTAAGATACATATTAAGATAACATGTACCAACTGGAACATCCCAATTGGTACTTTCCCAGTGCCTTCCCAGTGAAAGAATACAAAACGTAGTGTTTGAATGTTTTATGTGCTTAAGTATAGTAAGCACAACTGTGGTTTGGGTTAGTTAATGAATGAGCACTCATTGAGTGGCAGGTGGGTTAGTTAATGAATGAGCACTCATTGAGTGGCAGGCGTCAGGCTGCTGTTGTCACAACACAGAGGATCCAACCCGCACGACCTCTCAAGGTCTGCATTTTACAGAAGCAGAAACTCAGCACAAGTGACTTGCTTGAAGTTCACATAGTTAGTAAGCGGCTTTCACTTTGAGATTCAAACTCAGGTTCTACAACTTCAAATACAGCCTCTTTTTGACTTTATAAGTGATCTCACAAAAGAAATATTAATATACCTGATAGACTGCCATTTGTTGACAACCTGATTTTCATCTTCAGATTATAACACCAGTGAACAAAAACAGGCCTGTAAAAAGCATGAACTCTATGTGAGTTTCCGGGATCTGGGATGGCAGGTAAGAACGGTCCGTCAAATTGGTTGCTGCTTTTCTGCTTTTTATCAATCCTAAATCTCTTGTAATCTTTCCTATACAGTAACCAGTTATTTTTTATAATTTATTTTATTTTTTATTTATTTTATTTTTATTGTCCCCTACCCCTATCATTGCTTTGCAATGCTGTCTGCTGTTGAAATAACGTGAATGACTATCGTGCACATGTATCCACACCCCTGCCCCCATCCTCACCCTCTGGGTCTGCAGGGAGCGGCCGAGCGAGCCCCCTCCGCTATGCAGCGGCGCCCCGCTCGCTGCCTGTCTTACAGATGGCGGTGTGTGCAGGGGCGCGCGGCTCTGTCAGTTCTTCCCACCCTCTGTTTCCCCTGCTGTGTTCACACACCCTTTCTCTACATCTGTGTCTCTATTGCTGTCCTCAGAAACAGGCTCATCTGGACCATCTTTCTAGATTCTATAGATAGATGCTTGTTTTTCTCTTTCTGACTTACTTCACTCTGTATCACAAACTCTGGGTGCCTCCACATCCCTGCAAATGCCCAATGCTGTTCCTTCTTAGGGCCGAGTAATGTTCCGCTGTATGCATGTACCACATCTTTATCCAGTCATCTGTCAGTGGACATTTAGATTGCGTCTATGCCCTGGCTGTTGTAAACAGTGCTGCAGTGAACACACCAATTCTTTTTGACACTGACTATTCCGTATAAGGATTATCCACATCATTTTTATTTCTGCATTATCCTTTCACTACTGAAGCATAATTAATAGAGTTTATGGTAAAAAAAAAAAAAAAAAATTGCGCTGAAGAACAAATGCAGCCTTAGAAAGTGAAGAAAAGAAATCCTGTTGTTTAAATATACCCAAATTTCCACTTTAGTTCCCATTTTTCAGATTAACTCAAGCAATTTCCGTTTGCCTCCTACGGTCACAAATTATTGGTATAGGAAGTAGAATCCTTGACTGTGTCTGTGGTAAGTCAGACGTAGAGAAAAACATTTTTCTTGTACTTAGAAATCGTATTGCTATCTTTTACATAAGCTTCACACACACAGTGAGGAGGAAGATTTAACCACAATAATTTCCATAAATATGCCAAAAGAGTTTAAATTGAATTGTTAGATTAGATTATTCCTTTACAATGGATCCTCGGAATACAAGCTATTATATTGAGAAGTGATATTAACATGTAAGCATTTTCAAATTTATGATAAACCTTCAATGTTAATTGTTCAATAATTTTACATTGGTGACAAGTTTTACATCTCTGGGAAAAAAATCAGGGCCACCATCTCAAGTGCCAACTTTTTAGCTTCTTAAAATTTTTTGTACACAATGCTCAGGATTTTTCTCCAACTCATTTCTTCTAAAGAGACTATAAAGTTAACACATGATTGGAAAGAAAAACAGGACAAGGAACAAATCTTAGAGCCTTAAGAGGTTGTCAAGCTTCTAAAGCAGGAATGAGTTATTAAGAAGTAATGAGAATTATCTCAATTAAGTTTATTCTTCTTTTCCTTTCTGGTTCAGTTGAACTTTGCAGAGTTCATCATTTCCTGTTTAAACAATATTTAGAATGCTATTTCATGATTGCAACTTTATTCATGAATATATGGGCTAATACAGGCTAGGAATATCTTACACAATTACCTCTGGGAGAAATTATAGAGGACAGTTCCTTGCGAAAATATTTATACTTTTGTTGTAAACTTTAAGTTAATCATAAATTAAAGGCTTGAGGGAGCCTGTCTTATTAGAATAATTGTTGGACCGAAAAGAGAAACCAATCCAGAGTATTTAATATTATATTATATTGAATTATATTAATTATATTTAAGTATTCTTTAAGTATTGTTTTCTGTACTTTTATGTTGGTGATCTTATTTCTTCTGCTTTCGTGCATTTTAGGACTGGATTATAGCGCCAGAAGGCTATGCTGCATTTTATTGTGATGGAGAGTGTTCTTTTCCACTCAATGCCCATATGAATGCTACCAACCATGCCATAGTTCAGACCCTGGTAAGTTTTCTTTTTGTAGAATAGAAAGTGGTTTATGATGCAAGCTTCCTATAAAGTTACTTTAAAGAAAAGCATCTATTTGGAGTTAAAAATGCATTTTCTTCTCAAACTCCTAACGTAAAAATTGTGCCAGAGTAAGAAATGTGGATATAGTCAGGAAATTCAGGCTGCTCTGAAGAAAAATCCTAATTCCAAAATGAGGAAAGATTCAGCGAGGAAAATTGGAGCAATCACAGAAAATGGTCATTTTGCACTGATTTCTTCAGTAGGCAATATGATTAACCACACAGGGGCTGTTTCTAACCTAACCATTCATTAGCAGTCATTACAGAAACTTTGAATAATAGCTGTGCTGAATTTCATCTGAGAGCTTTTAAACTCCTTATTTAAGAATGTTCCATAACATACTTTGGTATCATGGAAGCTCTTCAGTGTAGAATATAAGTAGAAGATTGGTTTCCATTTTTTGATATCTTTTTCATTTATAATCCTTACGGTGGAAATAAATCTTCATTTCTTCCCTCCCACACTTAGGAATGCAACAGTGATTTAATCTCTACTAATCTAGGCTAATTTTTGTGAAGGAGATAATGAAATGTTAACCTCATGGTCTCTCAGTGGTCGTACTTATCTCATAAGCTCAGGAAAACCCTTGGGAGTCTGACTCCAACATCCGTACCTTTTAATGTGATGGGGGAGCGGTCTCTGGCAGATGAGGAAGAGGTTCTAGAAGATGCGCAGGCTGTGTGATGTGACCCCGCATCAAAGTTGGGGTCACAGGAGCATTTCAACTATAAGTATTCACGACAGAGGAAGAGAACAAATAGTTTTGGAATCAAGACACTGATGGGAATAGTTATTTGGTAGATAACAGTAGGAGAGCAGTAGCTGTTAGAAAAAAAAAAAATCTTATCTTTGTGGGTCAGGCTTGTTTATGACCAAGAGAAAGAGCAGCTATTAGAATGTGTAAGGAGTTGACTCTTTAGAACATTATCTTCTTTTGCAATTTATTGAAAATTTAAAGTTGATGGAAATAACATCCCAGTTCCCTTCTGAATAAGAATGGTGTATACACCTTGACAGATGAAATCCTTGACTTGATGTTTTGCTGGCATCTTACTGACCTCAGAGGTACTACTGGATAGCTAGACCCCAAAGATGCACGTCTGTGGCACCTAGAGCACAGATTTTGTCAAAGACTTTGGAAATAACCTTGGAGTAGAGCAGAAGCGGAGAACTAAAACAAATACATATTTTGAAAGGTAGTCACTTGTAAATACTCTTTTCTTCCCCAAGTTTGAAGAGAAACGTTTATTTCAGAATACAATCATGTAAAATTATCGAGTTGCTTTTTAATAATGAATGGAAAACATTTGCTCATGTCTATCCTTCCCCAACACTGATTTTTACACCCTAGATTTCTTTACTATATCATACTCAGCAAACTTAGAGGTGTGGGGAAAAACTACTATTTCTTCCTTGACTGCAAAATTTATATACACTGAAAGAAAACCTTAGCTGGCTGCTGCTCTTATTTCACTGTCTAAAGTGAATACCTGGAGTCTAAGTTCCAACCAGCATTTTCTTTCATGCTTGCTTTGTGCTGCCAATGCCATAGAAATATTCTTCTCTTTGTTGATTTTTGACCAATGATGTGTTCCCATATGCAAGTATAGAGTCAATTCCTAAGGGTATTTTAAGTTTTGATATGTCTATGATATGTTTTTATGCTATCCATAAAAATAAGCACTTCCTTTAAAATTGTTTTTGTATTTAGTTATTTTTATTTTTGCCTGCCCTGGGTGTGCACTGCTGCACTTGGGCTTTCTCTAGTTGCCTCATGTGAGGGCTGCTCTCTAGCTGCGGTGCCCAGGCTTCTCATTCTGGTGGCCTCTCTTGTTGCAGGGCATAGGTTCTAGGTGCATGGGCCTCAGTAGGTGCAGTGTGCTGGCTTAGGTACCCCTTGGCACGTGGAATCTTCCCAGACCAGGGATTGAATCCCTGCCCCTGCTTTGGCAGGTTGATTTTTAACCACTGAACCACGAGGGAAGCTCTGTAAGTACGTCCTAATATATGGTATTACTGTTGAGGCAGGGAGAGCAGGTATGCGGCACAAAAAAGTTGTTATATTCAAATGTCCTCCAGTGAGATGAATGTCTGGGGAGTCTAGCCTTCTATCAGCTGAAAGCTCCTTGCAGAGAGAAGGATGCTTCAATTTCATGCCTTAGAGGAAGAGCTCTCCTCACTGTCCATCCGCAGAGTCACAGCAGAACAGCCACTATTAGCCTATAGAGAAATGCCACTTAATTTCTCAGAAATTAAACTCTTTGTACTGTCATTTCAATGACTCAGAGAGCTTTCGCCGTTTCCTCAGATATGCATCTAACACATCCAAGTTCGCTCAGGCTATGCAAAGCTTAATTATCGAAAAAAACTCTGTCAAATACCCGTATCTCTCTCTCTTTTTTTCTTTTCTTAAAAATAAATATATAATTACATACTGTCAACTTTTAGAACTGTAGTCTTGAAGGCAGCGTCTAAAAACAAACATTTTTTAAATCGCTGACACGGACTTGGAACAAGCCCCTCATCTGTATCGCTGTCCTGGGATGTGGAGCATAAGTCATCACAGAACTTGAAGGGAACATGGGAAGTTTGGTGTTTCTGGGTTTTTTTTTTTTTTTTTTCCTGGCATTGTGCATTCTCTGTTTATTTTGTGACGGACATGAAACAAGAACACAGACGCGTTTGTTGTTAAAGAAAAGCAGGTCTGTGCTGAACATGTTTGAGACATAATGGAAGGACAATCTTATTCTTTTCAGAACAATGGCTGGGTGAGGTGCTCCTTGAAGCAGGGGGTTATCCATCCATCATGGGTGAGGGGGTTGAGGAGGATAAAGCCAAGGAGGGCTTCAGGCTGCCTCTGAAATTTGGAGAACCATCCAGCTTGCAGTTTTGTGAGGTCTTAGGAAATTTCACGTCCGTGTCGGATCACCTCATTTTTCCTGCCGTGTCTGTCCATAGGCAGGACTCCTATATCTTTTCAGCCAGGAGGTTTTGCAGCCAAGACTCTAAGAGCTGTATTTTCTCTTTGTAGATCCCCGAGGACTCTGCAGTGGGACTTCCCAGAAACTCCTCCGGGGGAAGGGCTAGGGGAGGCGGGTGGAAACGGGGAACCGAGTTCTGGCTCCTTCTTTGATTGTTGAAGATCAGAGGTAAACTTGCCAGTTTGATGAAAATGAGAACAAATCCTTTACGTAAGCATTTCACTGGCCATGCTCAGCTACCTTTTCAGGCTTTGGAGGGGGAGAGGTAGGGATGTATATTCAAGTTGTAACGTATCTAGGCTTCTTTCTTCTGATTGAATATAGCTTGATTTTTGGCACTTGTCTACGGGAGAAGGCAAGTCAAAGGATGTTAAACTCTGGCCAATCTGGTAAAACATTATTGGGAGAAGAGTTGAAATCATTGCTTTAAAGCAAGTATTGGATTTGTACCTGGAGTTTATTTTGCTGTGATTTTTATGCTTCCTTTACCAAAGGAAATGAAGAATTTGCATGCTTTTAATTTTATTGTTAAACATGCGTTGGTTTATTGTTTAGTTATCCTTTTAAGAATAACTCTTAGATCCAGATCTTCCTATGGTCAAGTGCTGTCCCTTCGTTGATTTTGCATTCATAACTTACATGTTTCTCGTAAAGTAAACAGAAGTGACCATTTTAACTAAAAGCAGCCCAGTCCTACTTGTCATGTTCTTTCCTCCAGGAAAATTTCCACTGAATATTCCATAGAGAGAGTTTTCCTTCCTTGGTAGAATGTTTTTCAAAGCCCCACCACATAATTAGAACCAGTGGGTCGAGTCTAGGTGTTAATACTTAAGGATACCTCCTTCACTACCAGCTCCCCCCCCACCTCAGCACGGAGCAAAAACAGAAGAGAGGGAGGTAACTTAAGACAGTGCCTGATCGTCAGTGATAAAGCAAGAATGTCACCTGAAAACTACAGATGAAACATCTATTTTATTTCTTAAAAAGTAAAACATTTTCTTCCTCCCACCCAACCAGGTTCACCTGATGTTTCCTGATCACGTACCAAAGCCGTGTTGCGCGCCAACCAAATTGAACGCCATCTCTGTGCTGTACTTTGATGACAGCTCCAACGTTATTTTGAAAAAGTACAGAAATATGGTCGTGCGTTCGTGTGGTTGCCACTAATAGTGCATAATAATGGTAATAAGAAAAAGATCTGTATTAAGGTTTATGACTACAATAAAAAATATCCTTTCAGATAAAAGGGGAATTTAATAAAATTAGTCTGGCTCATTTCATCTCTCTAATCTATGTACAAGAGCATGTATATAGTCACTTTTATTTATTTAAAGGTATATATTCTCCTTTGTGGATGCCTTTGCAGTAAAATGTATTTTAAGTCATTTCATTATGCAAAAAATTGCCTATTCTAATTTTTAATAGGCTATGCTGAGTCCAATTCAGTTCCACTTCAATATTTTTAATGTAAGTTTTATACAATTTTCTGAAATTAGACAGAACTCCTTTGACTGTTAAGTATTGTTGAAGGAAGCTGAATGCATTTGGTTATGC
This sequence comes from Muntiacus reevesi, assembly GCF_963930625.1. Lineage (NCBI taxonomy): Eukaryota > Metazoa > Chordata > Mammalia > Artiodactyla > Cervidae > Muntiacus > Muntiacus reevesi. The sequence goes on from NC_089268.1 coordinate 6,876,893, forward strand.
TGTGCCAATGTAAACTGATAGAATATTTATTGATATTTAGAATGAAACTTAAAAAAATAACCACCCAAAACAAAAATGCTTGGAGGAACACAATTTTTCTTTGAGAGTTTCTGCTTCATTAGATAAAGTGAAATGTTGAGCTGGCTTTGAGTAAATAAACGGGAGCAGAACACAGAAGTTGAAAGATTGCACGTAATTGTTGTAACTGTCTGCTTGAACAGAATTGGTTTAACTGTAGGAAAGCGTTGTTTCTTGGCTCACCGGTTGTAGATTTTGCAAAGAGCTCAAAGCTTCAGGAATTCTGTGGAGACAGACTTGAGCCTGTGTCCATAATTTTCCAAGTTAACACTAAAAAAGCGTAGTACAACCTTCTTACCTCAAATAAATCATGTCTGCCTATTATCTAGAACACTACTGCTGCAGTTTTTGTTTTTTTTTTCAGATTTAAAAACAGTCCAAAATAAAGAAACATTTACACGTGCTCCCCTTCCCTCCCCACAGATGAGAGTCACTGCATGCATAAAATATACCCGAGCAAAGCGGCCGACAGAGCCGTTTTCTGTAGCTCTCTTTTATAACTGAGTTTGCTGATTGATGTGATGCAAGGGATTTTATTTAGGGTAAAAGCACTGAAACTCAACTGGAGGAAATTACCCCAAATCCCAGAATGGCTTTGACAGAATTGCCATTTCGAAAGAACAGCTGAAATCCATTTTTCATATCTTGGAGAATGAGCTCATTGAAAACCTTATTTTGGAGGGGGATTTTTGTAAACCTTCCTCCAAGCACAAATAATTCCAAGTGGGAAGGTTCTGTTGTATGTATGTGCATGTGTGTTCTTCCCTCTGAAATTAATTTATTTTCTCTCTCTGTTTCTCTCTCTCTGCCTTTTAAGGCTTGTCTTTAACCCACTGACTTTTGGAAGAATGGCATTTAGTGGATAAGTTGCTATTTATGTGGGCTCCACGGCTAGGATTATTTACAGTTCATCTAAAATACTCATAAAGCACCATTTATTAATCACCTTTTTGGACTTTCTAAGTACAACTTGTATCAAAAATAGCTTAAAAATGTTATGGGTTTGTTCATGATTCAGGAATATTGCCATGTTGTTTTAAAATACAGATTATCTTAAAGTAAATTTGATAATAACTCTATTGGGGGTACATTAAGTAATATATTTTTGAATTAATGGTATACCATTATAAGAATAATAAATGAAAGTCTATTATATTATTCTTTAAATGTGCTGTTTAAATATATTTCTATGTTTTAAAATATATTAAACTTGTGATGCTAGTTCCTATTGTGCTTCTTGATTTGGCTTTTCTTTTTTTTAAAGAGGGATACAAAATGTAAGTATGTCCTAACTGAGACTATAAGCGTATCAGATCTAAAATGTTTGTATATTACATGATTTTAGTTGCCAAAACTAGTGTTTGTGTTGTTGATAAGTAACTCACTATTAAATAAGCAAAGCAACCATCCATGAGTTAAATATTTTCTTAATCTGTTCCAACAATAAGGAAAATTTTTAAATAGCAAAAAAATAAATGATTAGGATGGGAATTGACCTTATTTATTCTCTTTCATTTAAGAAGGGAGATATTTAGCATCAGTATTTTTATATTTTCTCAAAATATGTATGAATATATATATACATATATATATATCTGCGCATATGGTCAGTCACATTATTTTCAAATAACTATTAGAGTAAATGCTTAGTATTACTTTGAATGCTCAAACTATTACAAGAAATCAGAATAATTTGGTCTATTTTAACAGGATCCAAACTACTCAGGTCTTTTTGGCTAGTTATGCATTGACTTTTCTGTTGGTATGTTTTTAATTTTTCTGCTTTATAAAGTGGTCCTAATCATTTTTGATACTAGAAGGGCAAAAATGACAAATACTCATTGTTCTTTAAAACTAAGGCAAAAAGAAATTTGTCTGTACTGAAGTTAAGAAAGAAACAGACACAGAAAAGAAAATGCAAAAACATTTTCTTTCTCAAGTAAAGAACTGTCATTTAATATTTTCTGTATCACCAGCATTGAATGTAAACCAGCATCTAGGAGCTACTATATAGTCTGCAAATTTCATCTCTCAAGACATTTACAATAAATAGGTAGTTTATAGTATAACTTCACTCAAAGCAGAAGAAATCCTCATTTCCAAAGACAAGTCACTGTCTCATAACAATTCAGTCAATTGTGCCATTGATCATGTGATCTGGCTCTCAGATTACCTGCTTTTCTGTGTTCTTTCTTTTGCATTTTGGGGGGAGGGGCCTGGTGCTTTTCAAAGTTACAAGTGAAGATGCCTTTGTTGTTAAAGCACATATATCACTATGTATTTATCTATACATCTGTATTTTATCATTTACTTTCTTTTTAACCAAAGGAAAAATAGGAAAAGTAACAATCATTGACGGTATACATTCTTATGTACATAGAAAGGTGACAGTCTATTCAAGTTAACAATTAAAAAAAAAAAAAAAAGAGCCAAGTTTTGCAAAATTACTTCCAAGTCTGTTGTCATACTTGTTAGAAGTTGTTTGAAAGATGGGGATTTCAAAGACAGGAGAACCAGGATCAGGTGCAGCCTTTAAAAGTACAAAGAAACTTTAGCCTTTGAAAAACATGCACTTTAACCTTTGCATCTTAGTTTCAACTTTACAGAGGCAGCTAGCCTCCAATCGGTGGGTAGAGAATGGGGAGAAGCAATTCAGCCTCAAATCCAGAGGCTTGAGTACAGGAGGATGAGAGGAAGGAAGCACTCCAGGAAAACTGAAGGAAAAACAGCCTCCAGACTAAGCATCTGGAAATAAGACCAAAGCTGATGGTTCAGTGGGGCGTGGTTGGTGTTTCTTCCCAGTTCATTGTGGCTCTAATGACATGATGAAATACAATAGGACCAACCAAAAAAAAAAAAAAAAAAAGAACTAGACTAGTTATTTTCCTGTCCATACTTATAGGAAAAGCCCAAACTAGGAAAATGATTTTCTACCTTGAGCCGCAGGCCAATAAGATGTCTCTGATTATCTTTACCCTTTCTTCATTAAAACATACTTATTACATACTCACTTATAAGTAAGTATATTTATTTAAACAAAATGCATACACTGACATACTTATAAAGACATATTGTTTTAAAGAAGAGAGAATAAAAACATGAATGTGAGTATGTGTGCTCAATCATGCCCAACTCTTTTGTGATCCCATGAATTGTAGCCTCCCAGGTTCCTCTGTCCATGAAGTTTTCTAGGCAAGAATACTGGAGCGAGTTGCCATTTCCTACTCCAGGGGATCAAATCTATGTCTCTGGCGTTTCCTGCATTGGCAGACAGATTTTTACTATTGGCTCGCCTGGGAAGCCCACAAAAACATGAATGCAAAATGTTTTAGGAACTTCCCTGACAGTCCAGTATTTAACACTACACTTCCAATGCAGGGGGCACATGTTCCATCCCTGGTCAGGGAACAAAGATTCCATATGCTGACGGCGTGGCCGAAAAAAAAATTTTTTTTTTAAATCAAAATGTTTTAAATGAAGAACAGAACTTCTGTGAAGGAAAAATATAATACTGGATTTAAACTTTATAGGGTATGTTATGGGAAACACAGTGGGTGGAAAGACAGATAAGAAAGAATTATCCAGAAGACAGCATTGAAACATATAAAGTGATGGAAAGTCAAAGAGAATTTAAAGTTAACAAAGTTGTAACATCCCTTTCATCAATATTGCAGAGAACTGGGGACAATTTAGGGGCAAACAGCAGACCTTTGAATCAAAACTGGCTTCTCAATTTGGAAGGCAGTGAACAGATAGTCACTATCTTCAAATTGCTCAGGAAAAATAGCTGTCATTTGGAATTCTGTATCCAGCAACTCTATCTCTATCCAACAAAACATTAGGGCAAAAGAAAAACATTCTTAGGCAAATAAAAATTAGAATTTACCATCAATGGTGAAGCCACTGCTAAAGGTTTTACCTCAGGAAGAACCAAAATTAACCCCCAATGGTAATGTATACAAATACTATGAACAAGAAAATAATAAACATGGGGTAGATTAAAATAAAAATGTTTAGCAATTGTGGTTTAAAACAGCAAGAGAGTTAAATGAAATTAAGTAGGGCTAGCTATAGCAAAATATTGTACAACTATAGAATGCATTGGAAGGTAAGTGTTTGAAAATAGAGCTTTTATGTTTTGCTTAATGATGATGATTAAATTAGACTCATAATGTGTATTTTGAACCAGGGCTGGGCAAACTCTTTCTGTAAAAATGTGGTAATAAGTATTTAGGGCTTTGTGTTTGCAATTACTTACCTCTGCCACTGCAGTGTGAAAGTAGCCATTCCCCATATGTACACTAGTATGTACGGATCTCTTCCAATAAAATTTTATTTACAAAAGCAAGTTGTGAGTGGGATATGACTCATTGGCTATTGTTTGCTGACCTCTATTCTAATCCAGTAGAGGGAATAATTGCGATGTGGTAAAATGAAATCAGTTCAACATGATGAAAAAGAAGAGAGAAAAGGATAAAAGAAACATAACAAAAAGGAAGTATTGGATAGCAGCCATCCTGACTGGCCTGTAATGGTACCTCATTGTGGTTTTGATTTGCATTTCTCTGATAATGAGTGATGTGGAGCATCTTTTCATGTGTTTGTTAGCCATCTGTATGTCTTCTTTGGAGAAATGTCTGTTTAGTTCTTTGGCCCATTTTTTGATTGGGTCATTTATTTTTCTGGAATTGAGCTTCAGGAGTTGCTTGTATATTTTTGAGATTAATCCTTTGTCTGTTTCCTCATTTGCTATTATTTTCTCCCAATCTGAGGGCTGTCCTTTCACCTTACTTATAGTTTCCTTTGTTGTGCAAAAGCTTTTAATTTTCATTAGGTCCCATTTGTTTATTTTTGCTTTTATTTCCAATATTCTGGGATGTGGGTCATAGAAGATCTTGCTGTGATTTATGTCAGAGAGTGTTTTGCCTATGTTCTCCTCTAGGAGTTTTATAGTTTCTGGTCTTACATTTAGATCTTTAATCCACTTTGAGTTTATTTTTGTGTATGGTGTTAGAAAGTGTTCGAGTTTCATTCTTTTACAAGTGGTTGACCAGTTTTCCCAGCACCACTTGTTAAAGAGACTGTCTTTTTTCCATTGTATATCCTTGCCTCCTTTGTCAAAGATAAGGTGTCCATAGGTTTGTGGATTTATCTCTGGGCTTTCTATTCTGTTCCATTGATCTATATTTCTGTCTTTGTGCCAGTACCATACTGTCTTGATGACTGTGGCTTTGTAGTAGAGTCTGAAGTCAGGCAGGTTGATTCCTCCAGTTCCATTCTTCTTTCTCAAGATTACTTTGGCTATTCGAGGTTTTTTGTATTTCCATACTAATTGTGAAATTATTTGTTCTAGTTCTGTGAAAAATACCGTTGGTAGCTTGATAGGGATTGCATTGAATCTACAGATTGCTTTGGATAGAATAGCCATTTTGACAATATTGATTCTTCCAATCCATGAACATGGTATGTTTCTCCATCTGTTTGTGTCCTCTTTGATTTCTTTCATCAATGTTTTATAGTTTTCTGTGTATAGGTCTTTTGTTTCTTTAGGTAGATATACTCCTAAGTATTTTATTCTTTTTGTTGCAATGGTGAATGATATTGTTTCCTTAATTTCTCTTTCTGTTTTTTCATTGTTAGTATATAGGAATGCAAGGGATTTCTGTGTGTTAATTTTATATCCTGCAACTTTGCTGGAGAGGGTGTGGAGAAAAGGGAACCCTCTTACACTGTTGGTGGGAATGCAAACTAGTACAGCCACTATGGAAAACAGTGTGGAGATTTCTTAAAAAACTGGAAATAGAACTGCCATATGACCCAGCAATACCACTTCTGGGCATACACACTGAGGAATCCAGATCTGAAAGAGACACGTGCACCCCAATGTTCATTGCAGCACTGTTTATAATAGCCAGGACATGGAAGCAACCTAGATGCCCATCAGCAGATGAATGGATAAGGAAGCTGTGGTACATATACACCATGGAATATTACTCAGCCATTAAAAAGAATTCATTTGAATCAGTTCTAATGAGATGGATGAAACTGGAGCCCATTATACAGAGTGAGGTGAGCCAGAAAGATAAAGAACATTACAGTATACTAACACATATATACGGAATTTAGAAAGATGGTAACGATGGCCCTATATGCAGGGCAGAAGAAGAGACGCAGAAGTACAGAACAGAATTTTGAACTCTGTGGGAGAAGGGGAAGGTGGGATGTTTCAAAAGAACAGCATGTATATTATCTGTGGTGAAACAGACCACCAGCCCAGGTGGGAGGCATGAGTCAAGTGCTCGGGCCTGTTGGGCTGGGAAGATCCAGAGGAATTGGGTGGAGAGGGAGGTGGGATGGGAGACCGGGATGGGGAATTCGTGTAACTCTATGGCTGATTCATATCAATGTATGACAAAACTCACTGAAAAATTTAAAAAAAAATAAAAATTAAAAAAAAAGGAAGTATTGCATATAATAATATGATATAATTAAATCCAACATAATCATATCATATTAAATGTAAATGGCCTAAAAAGATCACTATTGCCAGGTTGGATATAAAGTAATAATTTCAACAGCTAGCCACAGTCTGTTCAAAAGAGGCACTCTTAAAACTTAATAACACGGGAAGGTTGAAAGCAAAATGAAAGTAAATATATATCAGGTAACACCCACTAGAGCAAAACTGGATAAGCATGTTAAGACTTCAGGGAAATAAGAATCAAAACACATCAGTTCAGTTCAGTTCAGTTGCTCAGTCACGTCCAACTCTTTGCGACCCCATGAATCGCAGTACGCCAGGCCTCCCTGTCCATCACAAACTCCCGGAGTTTACTCAAACTCATGTCCATAGAGTCAGTGATGTCATCCAGCCATCTCATCCTCTGTTGTCCCCTTCTCCTCCTGCCCCCAACCCCTCCAAGCATCAGGGTCTTTTCCAATGAGTCAACTCTTCACATGAGGTGGCCAAAGTACTGGAATTTCAGCTTCAGCATCAGTCCTTCCAATGAACACCCTTCCAATGAACATCTCCTTTAGGATGGACTGGTTGGATCTCCTTGCAGTCCAAGGGACTCTCAAGAGTCTTCTCCAACACCACAGTTCAAAAGCATCAATCTTTCGGCACTCAGCTTTCTTCACAGTCCAACTCTCACATCCATACATGACCACTGGAAAAACCATAGCCTTGACTAGATGGACCTTTGTTGGCAAAGTAATGTCTCTGCTTTTTAATATGCTGTCTAGGTTGGTCATAACTTTCCTTCTAAGGAGTAAGTGTCTTTTAATTTCATGGCTACAATTACCATCTGCAGTGATTTTGGAGCCCCCCAAAACAAAGTCTGACACTGTTTCCACTGTTTCCCCATCTATTTGCCATGAAGTGATGGGACCAGATGCCATGATCTTAGTTTTCTGAATGTTGAGCTTTAAGCCAACTTTTTCACTCTCCTCTTTCACATTCATCAAGAGGCTTTTTAGTTCCTCTTCACTTTCTGCCATAAGGGTGGTGTCATCTGCACATCTGAGGTTATTAATATTTCTCCCGGCAATCTTGATTCCAGCTTGTGCTTCTTCCAGCCGAGTTTCTCAAGATGTATTCTGCATATAAGTTAAACAAGCAGGGTGACAATATCCAGCCTTGGTGTACTCCTTTTCCTATTTGAAACCAGTCTGTTGTTCCATGTCCAGTTCTAACTGTTGCTTCCTGACCTCATATAGGTTTCTCAAGAGGCAGGTCAGGCGGTCTGGTATTCCCACCTCTTTCATAGTTTTCCATAGTTTATTGTGATCCACACAGTCAAAGGCTTTGGCATAGTCAATAAAGCAGAAATAGATGTTAACATATCAGAAAATTTTAATCACTATTGTCATTTCTCAGCTTAATAAGAGACAGAATTCTATGTTTTAGAACCACATAAATAGAAAATTTATAGAATTATGAAAAGAAATTAAAACTGCACCTTTTTAGTGAGAAATTTTAACAAATCTCTCTGATTAATTGACATATTAAGGAAAAATGATCAGTGAAGCTAAAGCAGATATACCTATTTAACAAACATTAACTAATGAACATGTGCAGAACATTAAAAAAGTACATGATTTTCTAGAAAATATGGAAAATGTTTGAAAATTGATCATTTCAACCAACTTTACAAAATAAGGTTCCTAAGTCAAATCACTTTGGTGACAAGAATATTGGAAGAGTTTATCTCTTCCTTGTCCTTCTTTGAGATGTGCAAGTAAATAATATGTTCTTAGAAAGGTTGCAGCTATGAGGATAGACTGCCTCCTTTTCTTTTGAATATAAAGACATATTGTTAGACTAATAATTGTTTTTCTGTCTCCCCCGCCCCCTACTAAGTTCCTTCAGAAGGATGTTAGTCACTCAGTTGTGCCCAACTCTTTGCAACCCTATGGACTGCAGCCCACCAGGCTTTTCTGTCCATGGGATTCTCCAGGCAGGAATACTGGAGTGGGTTGCCATTTCCTTCTCTGGGGGATCTTCCTGACCCAGGGATCAAACCCAGGCCTCCCAAATTGCAGGCAGATTCTTTATCATCCGAGGATGGGAAACACATAATTATACTTGTGTTTCCTCCATTCTTCAAAATAATGATGTATTACTATGTTTGTTTGTTTTTTAATTTAGAAATATCTACAAAAGGTTAAATAATTATAACATTATTTTAGGAAATGAGGTTAAAAAGAAATAAAATGATAACTAAAATGCAAAATATAAAAAGATCTACCATTTTTGCCTATCCAACTTTTGACATAACTTCTTGTAAAATAAGAGAAGGAAATTCAAGAATGAAATGGCAACCCACTCCAGTATTCTTGCCTGGAAAATCCCATGGACAGAGGAGCCTGGTGGGCTACAGTCCACGGAGTCGCAAAGAGTCAGACACAACTGAGCAACTTCACTTTCTTTCTCATAAAATAATCTCTAGAATGCCTTTTAAAATTGCCAGTTTAAAACGGGTAAACAAAAATAATTTTAGTTTGGCATATAGTATCATTCTCTTAAGGTTATTAAGACGTCATTTGAAAACTACTTGTCTTTGAGATCAAGGTCTATGATATTCAATACCTGCTGATGTTATTAAGTCTTTCTATGTTATCCTACTTAGAACTTGAGATAAAACATTAGGAAATGAACAAGCAATTATCCAAAGATGTTATGATAAAAAATAAGAATATTTGAAAAGTCTTGGCTATTGACTACAATGAATCTAATGAATCTCATCTCATACTAACTTCCTAGGGTTATTATTAAGTCAAAATAAAGTATTTTTGTATTCCCAATACATAAATAGATTCTGGACCTTGATAATTTTCAATTCCTGGGAAATATCTTCCCTAAATTCTGCTCACTGATATTCTACCAGTTCCTGAGGGCTCTTTGTTTGCCATTTTCTTCAAAAAGACCAAATACACCAAACCACATGTGTTTGATCTGGCTAATAAGCCACTGTAGCCCTCTTGCTTCTGAGACATGCCTCTCATTATGCCAGTTACTGTAGTCATTTGAGAAAACCTTATACTCCTAAATTGTAAGATGAAGAAATTTACCATATCCATTTTAAGGAATTTATTAATTCCTTAAAAATTATAAAGATATTCTTGGAGTTGATGTTCTACAAATGACTTGGAAAAGCATAGCTTAATGTACTACTTTATTGGGAAATAAACAGCAAACATAAAGATAATACTGTCAAAATTGAGATGGTAAAGATACAAGAGTTCTTATTTTATAAAGAATGTCCCTAAAGTATATTTCACTTTTAGGGCATTTGAACCTCCATTTTGTAAGGTTTTGTCTGAGTTTTTATCTTGTTCTTCTGCTTGGAACATATCCTTCTGTTTCTTCATTTTGCTTGACTTTCTGTGTTAGTTTCTATGAATTACATGAAACAGCTGCCTTCTTCCAGTCTTGTAGAGTTGGTGCTGGATAGAAGATGAAAGTTGTTATTCAGCCCTGCCCTAGCTCTTGGCCATCTCTCAAATTTCTGTAATTGTCCAAGCAACATATTTTACTTTAATTGCTCCCAGTAGTTGAAGGTGAGCCAAGATAGTCAGTGTCCCAAAGGGGAAGATCTCAGTCAGTACCTAGATTCAGGCAGATTGGCAGCTCGACACTCAGGGAACACTCTTCAGGGATGCAACTGTGAACTGTCCTGGTGGACCAGAAGCATAAGCCCTGCTGGCCACTAGGGTCAGGAGATCTGGAGCTGTTGCCTGGCAACAGCAGCAAAGATCTGGGCTTCATTGGAATGTGTAAGCTTCTTTCTGGGAGTGAGTGCATTGAGGCAGAGGGAGAGTGCAGTGCTGGCACAGCCCAGCCCATGCTCCGTGAAGGTACTCTTGTAGCCTCCAGATGTCTGTTGGCTCTGAAGCCGACCCCTCAGGTTAGGCCGGTACCAGCAGGTAGAAAGGAAGGCGTGTGTTCTGACTGCTCTCTGTGCAGTGCCCTGGGGTGGCAGCTGGTCAAGAACTCTCTGACTGTTACAGTCCCATGGAGCCCAGGGGACTCAAGGCCCTCTAAACACCAGAGTCAGATGGCACCGATGCATCCCCTGTAGTGGCTGCAAGACTCAGGGCAGCAGACATACACAAGCTTCTGTTCAAGAGATGCTGTGTTCTGAGGCAGAGCAGCTGACGTGAAATTGGTACCCACCCTCTGAGTTTTCAGGGAAGGTTTACTGTCAGCCCTTAGATGTGTGCTTCATTAAGAGCCTACCGAAAGGCTATTGCTGAGCCGTGAAAGATGCTGGGATTCTTGGTCTCTGGAGGAGAGGAATTCAATCTGGAGCCAATGATGAGGCTTGATCACTCACAGTTTTTGTGTGATAAAGTTTTATTAAAGTATAAAAAGGATAGACAAAGTTTCTGACATAGACATCAGAAGGGGGCAGAAAGAATGCTTCCCTGATAGTCTTTAGCAATATGTTATATGCCTACCAGCAGGCTTCTATTTAGAGAAAGGAAATGTCTCAAAACTCAGAGAGTGGCACCAGGCCCCTCACCCACAACATGTATTTTTGAGATCATACTGGAGCAAGATGCATCATCCTGGGCCATGAAACGAACAACATGAATCTTGAAGGTTTCCAAGCAGGTTTCCAAGCAAATATATAGTTTCATTAACATAGATTAGGAGAACAATTGCATGAGTAAAACATACTGGTTTGCTGAATTATTATCAGTTCTGAGTCTTAGGTGGAACTAACTTGAAGAAAGACAGAGTCTAGGGTAAATACATAATTCATTAACATAGCTTAAGAAAAATATTTCCATAAGAAAATTGCATTGGTTAGCTCAAGGTTTGAGACAAGTTAAGTTCAGGTGGAACCAGGTGTCCTCATGGAAACACAGAATTTTAAAAGAAACCTCCTCTTAATCTTGTATAGAGAAGGGAAAAAAATTTGACACTTGTAGTTTGTTTCCTCCTGCCATTTAAAAGAGAGAGAAAAAAATGTTTGACACTTGCAGCCTGTTTCCTCTGTGTGGGGACCCCTGGCCTTCCTGCCTGTTACACTCTAAATGCCACACAGGCTGCAGCTATAGCAGTAAGATAATAGGCTTCATTCACTAAAAGACACTCCTGTGTCTGTGGCCCCCTGCTGAACCCTGGGGGGCTAGATTTTTGATACCTCCTTCTAGGTGGCTTACAGTCCTAGGACACCCTCAAACGTAGGCCTGCCGGCCACCCAGACCAGAGGGATGCAGAGGTGACCCTGGCAGAGGCCACAGCAATCAGAGCATCAGAGGAACTCCCTTCTGCAGAGAACAGAGATGGCATCCAAGGCCAGGAGCGCCTCCTGGGACCCCCAGAAGAGACACTCCAAACCAGGAGCCTGCCCGCCAGGCCATCGCGGCTGGATGAACAAAGAGGCTTCTTTCTCAGAAAGGCTGGTGTATATCTCAGGCTCTGTGCAGCCCCCTGGGTTGGTAGCTGGCCAAGAACTACCTTTCAGATTGTCACAGTCCCCTGAGACCCAGGAACTCAAGCCCCCAACCCCCCCCCTCAGGCTTCCAGAGACATGTGATGAAAGGGCATCCCCTGGGGGGCAGCCACGAGAAACCTGGTCACCAGGTATAAAAACTGGGGCACCAGACATTGGAGATATTGGAGCTCTGGATGGTGTGGAGATGGTGCCCATTGGCTAGAGGGAAGCAGAGAGGCAGTGCAAAGATGGTCCTCAATGAAAAAAGGGGAAAAGAGTAAAAAAGAAGAAGAAAAGGATAGAAAAAATGAAAGAGTATGAAAAATAGAGGGTAATAAAAAGGAAAATAATTTGGAAAAAAAGAAGAAGGAGAAAGAAAAAAGAGAGAGATGGTCCCTGCGGGGTGGCCCAGGCAGAGGAGGAGCAAGAGACGTTCCCTGCCTCCACTGTGGAGAGTCTTAGCAGGGCCCTGCCTCAAACCGTTGCTTCAGAGTGAGCAAACACGTCTCTCTTGGATCAAATCTGAGTGGTCTTCTTGGGCTGCCTCTGCCTGGGCCGAGTCTTTGGCAGCCTGGGAGAGGCGTCCTAGCACACCACAGGCCAGGGGTTTCTGGGCAGGAGCCGCTGAGTCTTAAAACCCTGCGTTCTGTGGGCTCCTATCTTGGGTGCCAGGTGTAGCGGAGGATGCTTTGCTCCTGGGGAAGCCATGGTGTGAGCTGCCTGCCAACTGTGGGCTCTGCACCTGGGGAGGTCAGGGCAAGACCGCCTCAACCACTTATACCCCCTTCAGAGAGATTTCCCTTTCATTTGCCCCATGTGTAGGGGCTACTGTACCGGTTTTTAGGTCTTTTTCAGAGAACGTTGCTCCCATATAGCTGTGAATTCAGTGCACCCCAGGAGAAGGTGAATTCAGAATCTTACCTGTCTTGAACCAGAACCTATAATTCTATTCTGGGTAAAACAAATTAATTGTAGGAAGAGAAAGACCTCCATTAAGGTAGGGAGAGCTGGCTGGTTCCTACAGAGAAGGAGCAGAGAGAAAAGAGACAGGAGGAGTGAGTTCTGTAGTCCATGGGAAGAGCACTCCAGGTTCTTTCTCCCATGAACACAGTCTGGGTAAAGGGAAAGGAGGTGGGGAGAATTTCCAGAGCTTCAGCAGAGGCCGGATTGCACCAAGTCCTTGAGAGTGTGATTTGGGGCATTTTTAATTTCTGAGTGAAACGTCCAGAAAAGTAGTTAAAAACAGGAGACCTGAGAGTAGTAGCCAGGGCTGACCAGACATAAATCCATAGGTCATCAGCGTGGGGTGATGCGTAAAACCACGTGATCAGGGAGATCACTGCTGCAAGCAGAGGCTCTGCTGTGAATGAGGCCCTTCCCCGACTTCTCACCCACAGCTCATTCATACCCAAGGTCTACCTGTGGGAAACAGGTACAAGAAGTCCCTTTTATATGAATCTTCCAGTTGTGACCTTTCAAAGGAGTGAATGCATGCTTCCGTGTCCAGTCATGTCAGTTCACGTGTCTGGTGGACTTCGTCACGTGCATCCGACCTCTGCAACTGGTTGTGTTTTGTGTACTTTACAGTACTGTATAGCCTGGGGCTTCCTGGTGGCTCAGCTGCAAGAAGCCATCTGCAAAGCAAGAGACCCCAGTCCAGTTCCTGGGTTGGGAAGTCCCCCTGGAGGAGGGCTTGGCCACCCACTCCATCTTCTTGCCTGGAGAACCCCCATGGACAGAGGAGCCTGGCAGGTTACAGTCCATGAGGTCACAAAGAGTCTGACACGACCAAGTGACTAAACACAGCACAGCACTGAATAAAGTTCAGTATCTTTATTTCAAGCCCTGGATGTCCTGAAGCAAGCATAGAAGCAGCGGTGTATAGTCATTGTGTCAGCTGGGTACCTAGGCTATCTTTGTTGGACTTAGAAATGCACTCTCAGAATGGAACTCAGTCATATATAGAGGACTTACTGTACTGCCATGAAGACAATCACTGTTCTGCTTCTGTCTTCCAGGGGACTTTCTGAATCACGTTATCTCTGTTTGCAGTCAATTGGAACCCCTTGAAATCTATGCAGAAAACAGAATGTTGGTAGTAATTTACTAAACATATTTAAATGATTTTGTGATAATGTTTGCTGTGCATTTAAGAGTCCAGGAAGCTTTGGGAACAAGAGCACGGCAGTGAGATTATACAGATATTAATAGATGAAGCTCAGTATCTGGGAACATTGGTATAAAATGTCATTGATATAAATGCTATATGCATATGAGTCCTTAATAAAGTACACATTAAAATGTAATGCATCTTGGCACTAATGAACCTATCTACAAAACAGAAACATATTCACAGACATAGATAACAGATTTGTGGTTGCCAAGAGGGAAGTGGAGAGGAAGAGGGATAGACTGGGAGTTTGTGGTTAGTGGGTGCAAGCTATTACATTTAGGATGGATAAACAGCAGGGTTCTACAGTATAGCACAAGGAACTATATCCAGTCTCCTGGGACAAACCATAATGGAAAAGAATATGAAAAAGAATATACACACACACAAACTGAGTTACTTCTATACACAGCAAAAAAGACCACAACATTGTAAATCAACTATACCTCAATTAAAAATTGTTTTTAAGTGATTCATTTTCTATCTATTCTATATATGCAATAACAGGGGGAAAGAGCTTCAATGATAGCATTAAAGGTTTAGGAGAGATATAAGGGAGGCATCTAAAATTCTACTGAACATTGAAAAGGTTCTCCAAGAAAATACTTTTGAGAAAATCTTTCTAGAAGTGCTGTTGAATTTTCATCATCTCTCAACTTTTACAAAGTACAGTTCTGCATTTTTGCTGTAAATTTCTTTGTATATTATTAAAATTTCTTTTATTTACCCAGCTTTCTTTAGAACTAAATTTATAGCTATTTGCTTCTTGTAAAACTGAAACTTTTTCTGCATTAAGACCTACTTAGCAAGAAACTTTGTTTTTTAGAAAACTGAATATACTAATGCAAAAGAATTTATATTACAAAGAAATAATGTGACTATCAGTCCAATTTTTTCTAGCTGTTATAGCATTAGTACAACTATTCTGTAAGTGAACACTATTATTATTGGGTTAAGGTGTGTTATTTACCATTAGATATAATCACATATCATGTAATACAATTATAAAAATAGAATATATGGAGTTTTTTCTGATACCTTTCTTGAATATGTGCTGGTCACTTTTATTTCAGTTTTACTAGCTTTAAATAACAGCGCTTCAGGTTTTGTATCCAGAGCCTGGAGAAGTCTTTAAAATATATTCTGTATTTTATTTGTTTTATTATTCTATGTTTCTAACAGCTCTCTTAGGAAGTATTTTATCCTACGAGATATTGTGGGAGTTGATTTAGAAGAGTTTAGTTGAATGTGTTGAATGTTTAATTAGAATGAACATTTTGAAGAAGTCTGTTTTCTCTCTTTGCCTTTTAAACCTCTCCTCACGAAGATGTGGAAAGGACCAAGCCATCAAAGCAGGCAAACAAAGCTTTAACTGTTTGGAAATAAGTGCCACAAGCCCAAATTTTATCTGTGAAAAATAAAAATAAAATTAGAAAAATGCTCGTGCTGAAAGGCTGTGTAAATTGACATGTCATCCTTTTTCATTTAGCTCTTTTAAAAAATTTTATTTATTTTTAATTGGAGCTAATGACTTTACAATATTGTGTTGGTTTCTACTATACATCAACATGAATCAGCCATAGGTATACATATGTCTCCTCCCTCTTGGACCTTCCTCCCACCCCTCTAGTTTGTCACAGAGCATCAGATTTGAGCTCCCTGCATCTTAGAGAAAGTTCCCACTGGCTATCTGCTTTATACACAGTAACGTATGTTTTCCAATGCTACTCTTAATTCTTCTCACCCTCTCTCCCCTACTGTGCCCACAAGTCTGATCTTTATATCTGCATCTCTGCTGCTGCCCTGAAATAGGCTCATCAGTAAAGTCTTTCTAGATTTCACATATATGCATTAACATATCATACCTGTTTTCCTCTGACTCACTTCACTCTGTATAATAGGCTCTAAGTTCATCCACCTTATTAGAACTGACTCAAATGTGTCCCTTTTTATAGCTTAGTAATATTCCACTGTATACATATATCACGATTTCTTTATCCATCCTTCTATTGATAGACATTTAGGCTGCTACCGTATGTCATTCTTGATGGCCTAGGAAAAGCTTTTCTTGTGTAAGATTTTAACTTCCTACTTATGAAACTTACATGAGACACACTCTAAAGATAACAGAAATGAAATGAATGTCCTCCTACTTTTCTGTATATTCAGTCTATTCAGTTTTTTTTTTCAGTCTATTCAGTTTTGAGAATTTGATATTGAAACTCCAACTAAAAATTTTAATTTATATACTTAAAAATAATTGTAATATACAGTGGAACTATGTGTAATTTTGTTATGTATTTTCCAAGTCTCCCATAAATGTGTTGTCATACCTTCATACCACTGGTCATAGCAAACACCCTCTTCCAAAGACACAACAGATGACTCTACACATGGACATCACCAGATGGTCAATATTTAGTATCAAAATCAGATTGATTATATTCTTTGCAGCCGAAGATGGAGAAGCTCTATACAATCAGCAAAAACAAGACCAGAAGCTGACTGTGGCTCAATCATGAACTGTTTTGCAAAATTCAGACTTAAAGTGGAGACAGCAGGAAAAACCACCAGGCCATTCATGACCTAAATCAAATCCCTCATGACTATACAGTGGAAACGACAAATAGATTCAAGGAATTAGAACTGATCGACAGAGTGCCTGAAGAACTATGGATGGAGCTTCTTAACATTGTACAGGAGGCGGTGATCAAAACTATCCCCAAGAAATAGAAATGCAAAAAGCCAAAATGGTTGTCTGAGAAGGCCCCAAAAAAGCTGAGAAAAGAAGAGAAGCGAAAGGGAAAGGGGAAAAGGAAAGATATACCCATCTGAACCTAGAAACCTAGAGTTCCAAAGAATAGCAAAGAGAGATAAGAAAGCCTTGCTAAGTGAACAGTGCAAATAAATACAGGAAAATAATAGAATGGGGAAAACTAGAAACCTCTTTAAGAAAATTAGAGATACCAAGGGAACATTTCATGCAAAGATGGGCAATATAAAGGACAAAAACAGTTTGGACCTAACAGAACCAGAAGATATTAAGAAGAGGTGACATGAATACACAGAACTATGCACCAAAGGTCTTAATGAAATGGATAACCATGATGGTATGATCACTCACCTAGAGCCAGACATCCTGGAATGTGTAGTTAAGTGGGCCTTAGGAAGAATTACTAGTGAACAAGTTAGCGAAGGTGATGGAATTCCAGCTGAGCTATTTCAAATCTTAATAGATGATCCTGTGAAAGTGCTGCATTCAATATGCCAGCAAATTTGGAAAACTCAGCAGTGGCCACAGGCCTGGAAAAGGTCTATTTTCATTCCAAACCCAAAGAAGGGCAATGTCAAAAAATGTTCAAACTACTGCACAATTGTACTCTATTCATATGCTATCAAGGTAACGCTCAAAATTCTTCAAGCTAGGCTTCAATAATATGTGAACTGAGAACTTCCAGATGTACAAGCTGGATTTAATAAAGGCAGAGGAAACAGAAATCAAATTGGCAACATTCGTTGGATCACAGAAAAAGTAAGAGAATTCCATAAAAAATCTACTTCTGCTTCACTGACTACACTAAAGCCTTTGGCTGTGTGGATCACAACAAACTGTGGAAAATTCCTAAAGAGATGGGATACCAGGCCATCTTACCTGCCTCCTGAGAAACCTGTATGCAGGGTAAGAAGCCACAGTTAGAACCAGACATGGAACAACAGACTGGTTCCTAATTGGAAAAGGAGTACAAGAAGGTGTATATTGTCACCCTGCTTATTTAACTTATATGCAGAGTACATCAGTGAAATTCTAGGCTGGATGAAGCTCAAGCTGAAATCAAGAATGCCAGGAGAAATATCAATAACCTCAGCTATGCAAATGACACTACCATTATGGCAGAAAACAAAGAGGAACTAAAGAGGCTCTTGATGAAGGTGAAAGAGGAGAGTGAAAAAACAGGTTTAAAACTCGACATTCAAAAAACAAAGATCATGGCATCCAGTCCCATCACTTCATGGCAAATAGATGGGGAAACAATGTAAACAGTGACAGACTTTATTTTCTTCGATTCCAAAATCACTGTAAATGGTTACTATATCCATGATATTAAAAGACACTTAATCCTTGGAAGAAAAGCTATGACAAACCTAGACAGCATATTAAAAACCAGAGACATCACTTTGTTGACAAAGTTTTGTACAGTAAAAGCTATGATTTTTCAGGAGTCATGTATGTGTGTGAGAGTTGGACCATATAGAAGGTTAAGTGCAGAAGAACTGATGCTTTCAAATTGTGGTGCTGGAGAAGATCCTTGAGAGTTCCTTGGACTGCAAGGAGATCCAACCAGCTCATCCTAAAGGAGACTGGTCCTGAATATTCACTGGAAGGACTGATGCTGAAGTTGAAGTTCCAATACTTTGGCCACCTGATGCAAAGGGTGAACTCATTGGAAAGACTCTGACAATGGGAAAGATTGAAGGCAGGAGGATAAGGGGATGACAAAGGATGAGATGGTTGGATGGCGTTACTGATTCAATGGACTTGAGTTTGAGTAAAGTCCAGGATATAGTGAAGGACAGGGAAGTCTGGTGTGTTGCAGTACATGGGGTCGTAAAGAGTTGGACAAAACTGAGAGATTGAACAGCAAAACACTTTCATAACTTAAAAAAATAAAAATTAAAAAGCAGAATACAATGTTGGGGATTTCTCTGCCCAAAAAAAATGAAATGAAAATAATATTTGAGAAAAGGTATAAAAACATCTAGTAGAAACATGAGTAAAAGTTTGAACAGGCAATTCCCCCAAAAGGAAAGAGTTATGGCCAAGTAATATGTGAAACAACGCTCAGCTTCACATCATTTATCAAGAGATAAATAAAGACAGCTATGAAATAACATTTCACACCAGATTGCCTAATAAGTTTATCAAGAAATGTTTTAACATTCACTGTTGGAAAAATATGGATCAGTATGCTACTAAAGGGAGTGTAAATTGGTTAAATTAGTTTTGAAAACAATCTAGCTTAATCACATAAAGAATATTCACAAATTCTACTACTCAACGATTCCTTTTCTAAACATTCATCATGGAAACACATTTGGAGATGTAAACTAGGAAACTATGTTTTTGTTTAGTTGCTAAGTCATGTCCAACTGTTTTGTGACCCCATGAACTGTAACATGCCAAGTTTCTCTGTCCTTCAATTTTCCAGCAAGAGTATTGGAGTGGGCTGTCATTTCCTTCTCCAGGAGAGCTTCGTGACCTAGGACTTGAGCTTCATCTCAAGCATTGCAGGCAGATTCTTTACCATTGAACCAGAGAAAGAAAACTATAGCAGAAGACTGTGACAAGACTATTTACTTTAGCAGACAGTAATAAATAACCAAACAAATGTCTATATATTACAGCTAAAAACTTGGACACAGAGATTCCTATCTACAGAAAATGGACTGATAAATCATATTGTACTGTAGGGAAAATGAATAAGCGGTAACTTTACAGATAAATCTCACAAACATAACACTGAAAAAATAAAGTACATTATAAAACACTATGTATGGTTTGATGTATATTTTATAAATCTCAAAATAAAAAAATTCTGAATGAAATATTTGTAGGTGTATATATGTGCATGTACATTAAAGGATAGCAAGAAAATAGTAAAACAAAAATTCAAAATTCAAGAAAATAATTATCCCAAAGGGATGGGAAAGTAGTTTTAATTGAAATAGAGCCATCTGTAATGTTACTTTTTGGTATGAACAGTAGTATACATGATTGAGGGCTTCCCAGGTGGTGTTAGTAATAAAGAACCCACCTGCCAATGCAAGCTATGTAAGAGATATGTGTTTGATCCTTAGGTCAAGAAAATCCCCTCTAGGAGGGCATGGCAACCCACTCTAGTATTCTTGTCTGGAGAATCCCATGGACGGAGGAGAATGCCGGGCTACAGTCCATAGCATCACACAGAGTTGGACAGGACTGAAGCGACTTAGCATGCAAATTTATGGCTGAGTTCATTAATATTTTAAAAATGTATACGTACTTTGAGTTTCAGGTAGCTTTTGCTATGTAAAAGAACACCTTTGCATCTTAGTGGGACACAACAAAGATTTATTAATTCACAATTGTGGATGAATCCATTTGAATAGACTCAGCTGTGATTGTTCCACTGATCATGCCTGGACTCACTCCTCAGTGATAGTCAGCCTATGCATCTGCCGGGGCTGAAAGTTCTGTGACAGCCTCATTCCTGTCTGGTAGTTGATGCAAGCTCCTTGATCGGTGCCAGCATTCAGCTAAGAGTAATATGGTGGGCAGGCTTACGTCTCTAGCAGGCTACCACAGGCTCGTTTTCATGCCCATAGGCACAGAATTCCTAAGAGCTCATGTGTATAACCTCAGATACCACGTTCCCTTCACCACTTCCCCAAATAGGCTTTTTGGAAGAAGTGTTTTCTCAGTGGTGTCTTTACGGATCAAGAAGGGTTTGGTCCTATTTAAATTAATTGTGAATGGCTTGAGCGATGCATGGTATGTCCAAAAGCAAATGAAAACCAGCAATAACAAATGTGAAAGCCCTCAGGCCTGTGGAGTTAGAGAAGAGGAAGGAAGCCAGAGGAGAAGCTGGAGCAGATTTCTGTGTGCCACAGCAGGGGTTATGGCAGATGGTGTGAACAGATTCACTTACTCACCACCACCACCCCAGAATCCACACCCTGAGTCATGAGACTGTGAGGTTCCTCTCACTAAAAGGTGAGGTGTATTTCCATAGTTGGTGCCTTTGAACTTGAACCCGTAACTTACGTTGTCTAATGGATGATTGGTGGATGTGATATGAAACAAAGCATTGGAATCTACTTGAATGACTGGGTTTTCTCTATTGCACCCCTGCCAATTCCCTAAGGATATGTTTAGGCTAGCTCCCTCTTCCAGGAGATGGGTGCATGCTCAGTCACTTCAGTCGTGTCCCGTTCTTTGCAACCATATATATGGACTGTAGCCGCCAGGCTCCTCTGTCCATGGGAGTCTCCAGGCAAGAATACTGGAGTGGGTTGCCATGCCCTCCTCCAGGGGCTTTTCCCAACTCAGGGATCAAACCAGTGTCTCATGCTTCTCCTGCATTGCAGGCAGATTGCTTACCACTGAACCATGAAGGAAGACCTGAAGGGTAAGACACTGAAAGCTGAAAGCTAGGAAACCATGGAAACATGAAAGAGCTCAGTCAGTATCAAAAGAGCTGCTAGGCTTGCCCAGTTTAGATCAACTAACCTACAAGTGACCTGCAGAAGTGTGAATTGATGCTGCTGCTGCTAAGTCGCTTCAGTCGTGTCCGACTCTGTGCGACCCCATAGACGGCAGCCCACCAGGCTCCCCCGGCCCTGGGATTCTCCAGGCAAGAACACTGGAGTGGGTTGCCATTTCCTTCTCCAATGCATGAAAGTGAAAAGTGAAAGTGAAGTTGCTCAGTCGTGTCCGACTCTTAGCGACCCCATGGACTGCAGCCCACCAGGCTCCTCCATCCATGGGATTTTCCAGGTAAGAATACTGGAGTGGGTTGCCATTTCCTTCTCTGACAAAGTGTGAATAAATAAATGCTTATTCCTGTATGCCGCTGAGGTGTTTGTGATTGAATTTTTGACAGCATTATTGTGAATTTAGCTCACTGATACAGAGCTATAAACGTTGGGTGGAGTTTTGTTCTGAGATCTCTCTTCTCTTCACTGATGAAACCACATTTGGTTGATTAGGCCTAGTGTGAGTATCACTATGTTCTGGTTTCTCAAAAACATAAGTTCTGGGCAAGTGCAGATATCTGTTTTGGGTTTTATTTGTTTCTTTTTCTTTTTTAAAGTTTTTTTTTTTTTTTTTAATGTGGACCATTTTTAAAGTCTTCATTGAATTTGCTACAATATGGCTTCTGTTGGTTTATGTTTTGGGTTTTTTTGACTGCAAGGCATGTAGGAGCTCAGCTCCCAGACTAGGGATGAACCTACATCCTCTGCTTTGAAAGGCAAAGTCTTAGCCCTTGGACCACCAGGGGAGTCCCAGAGATCTGTTTTGTGTTGTTCTTTCTATAATGTATGTCAATGTTCAATATCTCTCATATGTTTATTATTTTTTGAAGAGAATTAGACTCAAGATTTACTCTTAGAATCACATCTCATGTTACATTATGATAAAAGAGTAAGAAACCAAAGTTGATTTTCGCTATATGTGTCAGATAATTTTCAATATGGCTATTAAATCACAAAGGTAAATATTATTATATTCTTTAAACAAACACCATTTACTTGCTGTTGAAATTATTTTCTGTGTCAGTTCAGTTCAGTCACTCAGTTGTGTCCGACTTTTTGTGACCCCATGGATTACAGCACGTCAGGCCTCCCTGTCCATCAGGAGAGTAATAGCTTAATCACAATTTTTAAATACCTTTTTTTAAAAAATTGAAATTCTATTTTTAAAAAGGGGATAGTCTATAGTGTAATTACAACTAGTAGAAGAGTACTGATACTTGGATATTGTCTCCTATCAGCTGGTGCATTTTGTTTTATGAACATCTGTATAGCTATTGGCCATTGTTCCTTACATGTTTTAATGAACATAAGGTTATATTTTGACAAAAATGGTTATTTATCCTCTGATAGGATATATATGAAAAACATTTCATTTTAGAAATGCTTGTAACTGAAAATGTTTCCAAAGGAACACACTGTGATGAATAACATACATTAGAAAAGCAGTTGCTGTGTTGTGTTGGTCGGCCCTGAGAAGTGTGATAAAGTAGGAGAACTACCTTGCCCTTCACCTGTCCCCATTCCTCTTCCTCGATACCTCCTTCTTAGACTATCACACCAGTTCTGGTTCAGCTTTGGTTACTGCTCTCCCAGTTATATGGGGCCCACACCCCTCAAGAGCTCATGCCTGCGTAGGCCCCTGATACCAGAAACCCTTTTGTCTCTTTCTTGTTCTGCTGAAGCAACCATATACCATATACTAATGGTTACCATTATCGTTTGGTCCTGCTCTTCTTGCATTTATGTTTGGGAACCCATAAGGGTGGTGTCACTAGTTTAATGTCTCATTCTAGCTCAAGTAATATATTTCAGCTCCCACAGACTAAAGATTTCATTGGTAGATACAAACTGTAGTTACAATATGAAAGGAAGTGGGTAGATAATAGGAATTACAGAAACTACTCAGGGAGGAAGATATTTTTGTATAGGTGGGTCATATGCAGCCACTAATTATACTTTGCTTGTCCAGGACTCGACTCTCAGAGACTCATGCTCTGTAACATTGGCCTTGAACCACTGGCTATAATGTCTTCACATTAAGTTCAAGAAATGACACTTTGTATGACATTTTCTAGGATAAAAATGATATTGATAGCAATAGTAACAATAAATAACCTCCAAAACAGCAGCAGCAATTCTGAACTATTGAGACTTAGTTAATTCTGTATGCCATATGAAACCAGGAAAAAGGGAGTTCAATAAAAATAAGTGCCCTTAACAGTTTTTATATATTATTATATATATAATAATATATGCTGAAGGGAAGGGTGTTAGAAGCAATACAAAAAAAGAAAGAAGAGATTGATAACTGACCCATGTATCCACTTTACCAAGCATCTCAGTTAGTTTAATTTAGATGAGAGTCTTTTACAAATAATGTATTAAAATTTAAAATTTTTAACCAGAATTTCTTGCTCACAGAGAATCAATGTAATTAATCACAGTTTCTTGCATCTGGATTTTAGCATATCTAACAGAAGTGACAAACCAGAGCTCTAGAGCTGATTTATAAACATTTTATTAGGACACGAAAACTTCAATTTTACCTTAAAATTGTCAGATACAATTTAAACTCCAGGAAAATTAAGTGCTTTATATTTAAAATTTAACCTCAAATATCTTCAAGGAAAATCCTAATAGTCAAAGAAATGTAACTTCTATTTAGTCAACCACACCAAATAGATACAATTTGAAGTTGTTTTTTAGTTGGAATATAAATGAGCATAGTTTTATTTTGAAAACGGGATTCTTATTTTAGAATTAACAACTTAAAATCTAAGATCATATGAAGTGTTAGTATGAAAAATTAATTTCAAACCTCATCTCCAAAACCAATGAGAGTTTTAATTCCCATCATGCAGTTACCCAAGTTCCACAGTAATTGAATATGAAGGAAATGGAAGATGAGTGCAACAAAGAGCAGCTGGTTAAATCTTCACATGTTTTAGCTCCACATTGATCTAATGAAATAGGCAATTACTTTTTCACATGGTGAAGATGATATATAATATGCTTTTCTGTAAAAGCTGGTTAGAAATATTTTGTGGAATCAGAAACAGTATGGTGGTGGAAAGGAATTTATACCTAGATTGGAAATTTTGACTGCGCCATAGTTCCAAGGTAATTCTTTAACCAAACATAGTATTTCTTGAGCCAATTTATCATTAATGATCAAATTGCTGGAATTATATTTTTATCAGTGGTAGCCTGTGAGAATTTAATTGATATATTGATATATTGAATATCTCACACACACACACACACACACACACACACACACACATATATATATATATGTTTGCATGTATCTTATATTTAGGATTCTATATCTGTCCTACAGTATGGGACTGTAAGCTTCCAGAAGGCAAAGACTGTGTGTGTGTGTTTTGAAGTATCCCTGTTATTTCTAGAAACTACCCAAGTGACAAGATATCATAGACAACAGTCAGATGTCAATGAATTGATGAAAGAAAGAATGAATGGAATCATCTATCTCATTTAGATTTTTTCACTTTTTAGGTAAAGAGCAGTGTAAGGATATGTGTTACTGGAATTATTCTCTAAGCTTATAATTTAGTCTTTAGATTTGTGGGATTTTTTTCCCTATAAAATGTCCAAATCCAACTTAATTACTCACGTTTTAGTCTTTAATTTCTCTACACCATTTATACTGTTCCCTAGTATCCAGCTAACTATACCCCAGATCTTTCCCTCCAAAGGATGCTTGATAACTGATGACCTTAGATAATACATTTAATCACATGCAATCACTTCATGTTGAGATTTGTTTCATTCCAAACTTGAAATATTAATGAGACTGTTGCTGCCTTCTACCCTATTTCAGTCATATGCCCAATACCAAATTTCTTACATTTTCTGAAGGTTTTTCCCCAGCCCTGTTGTGCAAATCTTATGTTGCAAAAAAATTGATGTTTTGGGGAAAAAAAAAAGACTGTTCAAGATTGAAAAATAGCAATTAACATCATAGAAAATCAACTGATTGCTGAAGAGTGAGACTTGGAAAATGGGCCTTTAGAGAGGTGTTACTGCTCTGAAATCCTGAAAACACATGGCAGAGTGTCTAAAAGGATGATGAGGTACAGAGGGGTATAGTAAATGTTGTCAGTGCTTATCCAAGAGCCCTTTCTCCAGTTCTGTGTTTTCCTCACCCTCAGGCAGAAAGCCAGAAGTACCTGGGGATTCACGTATAAACTAAGAAACAGCAAGGGCAGGCGGGAGTCTCCAAACTGCAGGCCCTTCCGGGGAGGCGGTTCCAGCGCTGCAGGGACGCCCGTGGGGCCAGGCCCGAGATGCTCTCTGATGGGCTTCCCTGCGCTCTCCCCACGCTGATGAATGAGTTTCCCACTGCCCCTCACAGATGACCCAGACTCAGAGGCTTAAAGCTACACAGGCTACACGTGATGGGCTCAACTCTGGTTCCTCCGGGCTAACAGGGTGTTAACAGTGCTGCCATCTGCCAGGAGGCCCCGTCCTGCTTCTCAGCTTCTGAGCCCTCACTCCATCTTCGTCTTCAAGGCCGTCTCCAGCGTTGTCAGCGCCCTCCCAGTCTCCGACTGCTGTCTCCCTCTTTTACTTGCAAGGGCCCTTGTGATGGCATTTGGCTCACTTGGATAATCCAGGTAATCTCTCTGTCTCAAGATCCTTAATTTAATCACTGCTGTGAGGTTCCTCCTGCCATGTGATATACCAAACTCATAAGTTCCAGAGATGGAATACGACGTTTTTGAGGGGAAGGGGTATTATTTGCTTATCACATTTGGCATCCTTCATCCTTGACCGTCCCCTGCCCCCAACTCTCATTACAAGTTCCCTCCCACCCGAGCAGCGTTTCCTCAATAAATCACTTACATAGGAATCATTGTCTAAGGATATGTTTTGGGGAAGCATGACCAAGTACAGGGCAATTGGAAATACAAAATGATGAATATCTATTAAAACCAAGGTCTGTAATTTATTCAGGATAGCTTCCGGTGTGCATAAATACCTCTCCTCCTACCCGCAGTCTCATGAAAATGATTGGAATCAACATTTTAAATAAAGCACCCAAACACAATCATGTTGGAAAACAGGAAATAGAGCTACCAGTGGACCAGAAAGTTTAAACAAACCCTAGAAGCTAAAAAAACAGGTGGGATGGAATTAATGGGGAAAACAGAGCAGAAGAATTGAAGCCAAGATTCCAGAAGTGAAAGCAATCAATCCTAATGGAGCCCATGAGAAATTCTAAGATCAGAGGCAATACAAAGATGAGGAGAGGGTCCTGGGAATCATTGGGGAAATTAATTAATTAAATAACTGCTTTTGAAACATCAGGGCCTGAAGAGACGTATTCCCTCTCCCTTCTCCTTTGCCATATTTGCTGATAAAATGACTGAGACCAGCAGTATTTGCCTCCAGGACAGAACCTAACGCCTGTCTGGGGAGGTATTCTAGAATGAATGTGGGCCCGTGAGAGAAGTAGAGATGGTTTTGAAATGACTCCAGACCTTTACATCAGACACTGAGAAAACACTAAAAAGGAGAGTGAAAGAGAGTCAAGAAAAAGTTCAATCTGGTATGAAATACAGCAAATTACTTTATCCCCAGAGAAAACTCTCTTTAAGTTGATAATAATTAGTTTGCCTGCTCTATAATCAAGCACTCTACAGTATATTGACCTGTTGATATGACCCTACTCTCTAACAGAAACCAATAATTAGGTCTCTCAGGTAAGCTCCTGGGATAATAGACAACACAACCCAAGAGAAAATCCATGAAATAACTGTGAACTAGGAACGAAGATCAACCCATATTTGGAAAATACACACACACATACACACACAAATCATAAATATATGGAAGAAAGCATAACAACTAATTCCAGAGGAATTCAAAGTGATATATGGAACAAAGGTAATTTTCAATTTCTAACAGGTACATTCCCATGTTTCTCAGTTCAATTCAGTTCAGTTCAGTCACTTAGTCGTGTCTGACTCTTTGCGACCCCATCAATCACAGCTTGTGAGGCCTCCCTGTCCATTACTAATTCCCACAGTCCACCCAAACCCATGTCCATTGTGTCGGTGATGCCATCCAACCATCTCATCCTCTGTCATCCCCTTCTCGTCCTGCCCTCAATCTTTCCCAGCATCAGGGTCTTTTCAAATGTGTCATCTCTCTGTATCAGGTGGCCAAAGTATTGGAGTTTCAGCTTCAACATCAGTCCCTCCAATGACATTTTGGGCCAGATATTTCTTCTGGTGGGTATTCCTGTAAATTTTAGGATATTTAGCAACACCTCTGACCTATACCCACTAGATATCAGTTAGTAAATCCCATAACTGTGATGAGCAAATATTGTCAAACTTCCCCTGGGAGGCTAATTCATGAGCCACACTGGGAGAATTCAGAGCGAGTTGAAAGACTATATATAAATAAATAAAGAATTGATTGCTACTGAAGAATGAACAATTTAGAAATCAAGACAGAAATTTTAAGCAATGAATATCTTTTTTCCCCAAAACTGTAAAAAATTAAGTGAACCAGCTAAAGAATAAAATGGTTCAGTTTAAAAAACCAAATGAGTGATCTATCTAAAAGTATGGAACTTACCCATAATGCAGAGCTAAAGAAAAATTCAAAAATGACATGAGAGGAATCTGAGAGAAGATTGAAAATGGAGGTATTTATTAAATAAAACATGTTCAGAAGCAGAGTGAAAGAGACAAGAAGATGGAAGAAGTCAATCAAATACATAATAAAAGAAAATTTCCCCAAGCTATGGCAAGACAGGGTTCTTCAAATTCAAAGGATCCAAAATTGCCCAAAGGAATGAATGAAAAAGGATCTGCACATGCATAGTTTCAATCCTAATTGAAGAAAAACATTCCAAACTCTTGTCAATAAATTGATTAAACCCAAGAAATTGATTACACATAGATGAGCTAAAGATCAATCAATGGATCAAAGATAACATCAGGCAATAGGATACAATAGAGCAATGATTTCAATTTCTTTTAAACAATATTTTCAACTTAGAATTCTATACCAAACCATGTTATCAAGAAAGTAGGAGGACAATATAAACACACTTAAAACTATGAATATTTTCTGCTCATGTGTCCCTAAGAAAGATACAATTTCTCAAGTAAATTTGAGAGCACAATAAGAAGAC
This sequence comes from Muntiacus reevesi, assembly GCF_963930625.1. Taxonomy (NCBI): domain Eukaryota; kingdom Metazoa; phylum Chordata; class Mammalia; order Artiodactyla; family Cervidae; genus Muntiacus; species Muntiacus reevesi. The sequence goes on from NC_089268.1 coordinate 6,905,556, forward strand.
GATGCCTTCAGATGAGACTGACAGCTGATGATGATTATGAAAACCAAAGGAAGCTGAAAAGCCAAGTACAGAGTGTGTTGGCCTTCGGCACATTCCCCTGCCGGTTTCAGGGACTTAGTGACATAGGAATGCACTTTCTTCTCTAAGCATTTCATTCCATTTCTTAATTTTGCATTAAGGTTCAGTTCAGTTCAGTTAAATCACTCGGTCATGTCTGACCCTTTGCAACACCATGGACTGTAGCATGCCAGGCCTACCTGTGCATCACCAACTCCCAGAGTTTACCCAAACTCATGTCCATTGAGTCAGTGATGCCATCCAACCATCTTATCCCCTGTCGTCCTCTGCATTGACATATTTATATAATTCTAATATGCTAAATTTTATTTTTATTCTTTATATATGAAAATGGTCAGTATCATATCATCTGTAAACAGTGACAATTTTACTTCTTCTTTGCCAATTTGGATTCTTTTTATTTCTTTTTCTTCTCTGATTGCTATGGCTAGGATTTCCAAAACTATTTTGAGTAAAAAGTCATGAGTATGGGCATCCTTATCATATGTCCCAGAAATTCCAATCCTGGGTATATATACAAAATCAAAAACACTAATGAAAAAAGATACAGCATCCCACTGTTCATATGTTCATAGTAGCATTATTTATAATAGCCAAGATATGAAAACAACCCAAGTGTTTATCAACAAATGAATGGGTGAAGTAATGTGGTGTATATATATACATATATATCTATATCTATATCTATATCTATATCTATATATATATATATATATATATATATTCCATGGCATCATAAAGAGTAGGATGAAACTGAATGACTTTCACTTTCACTTTCATATATATACATGTATGTATATATATACTTACATACAGTGGAATGTTAGCATTAAAAGAATGAAGTTTTGCCATTTGCAGAATATGAATGGACATAACAAAGGGCATTGTTCTAAGTGAAATAAGTAAGTCAGACAGAATAACAAATTTATGAAATAACTTATAATTGGAATTTAAAAACACAACAAACTAGTGAATATAACAACAAATAAAAGAAACAGACTCCAAATATAGAGGACAAACTAGTGGTTGGTTACCAGCAGATATAGGAAGGGCAACATAGGGGTGGGGGAGTGGGAGGGACAAACGACTAGGTGTGAGATAGGGTCAAGGGTACATTATGCAGCACAGGGGATACAGCCAATATTTTATAATCACCACAAATGGAATATAACCTTTAAAATTATGTAAACAATAAATTCAGAAAAAATATTCATCAAATCCAACAAAACTATGATGGAATTTCTAACCAGAATCCTGAGACAACAGCACTTAATATAAAATATAGATATAATTGTCCCAGTTATCTATTGTCGACCCAAAACCTAATGGCATAAAACAACAAGCATGTTATCACTATCTCTCGTGGCTTGGGTATTGACTTGCCTCAGCTACTCTGGATTTCTCAGTGCCGACTATCACACGGTGACTGGACTGCACAAAATCTCCAAGGCTTCCTCACATGTCTGGAGTTTCATCCTGGCTATCAGCAAGGACCTCAGCTGGGCCTGCTGACTGGAACCCTACTCATGGTCCCTCTTTGTCATCAGGGTTTCTTCCGAGTCTGGTGGGTGGGTTCCAAGAACAAACATCCCAAGGGAACCATGGGAAAACTGTGCTGTCTTTTATGACCTACCCTTGAAGGTCATGCTACATTACTTCTGCTGTTTTCACAAGCATGTGAGATCAAGGGAAGGGAATGAGCATCCCACACCTCAGTGGAAGGGGAGTCAGCATCACATTGTCAGATAAGGGATGAAAGATCTCATCTTGGAAAATAAAATCTGCCACAGTCACTTGGGATGTGAGTGAAAGGGAGCAATGGAGTGCAGTTTTGGTGAATTCCTCCTTCTTTACAGTGGTTTGGGTACCTATAAGCAATAGGCACATTCTACATCAAAACAGAGAAGTATATTATTTAAAGTCATAACTATAACATTGGATGATGTAAATAGGACAATTTGCCAGTTCTGGGAAAGCACCCAGGGGTATAGAATGGGGTGATGGAGTGTTGTCATTTTTTTAAAATATTGCCAGTATTACTCTTTTACAATGTTATAGGAATTTTTATTTAAATCATAATGGAATATAATAAGTAATATATACTTTTATTAATATAATGTAGTTTTATAAAAGACAACTAAAAAATGATATAAGAGTAGTATTTGCCAATCATGGGCATTTATTTCATCTCAAACAATAAATATTCATTGGATGCTAACTGAATGTTTGTCCTGTGCAAAAGCCAGGAGATTTTAGGTATATACACAGAACTGGAAAGAAAGTTAGCATATATTTGGTCTAATTTCTTAATTTTGCAATAGGAAACTGAATCTAAGGGAAGTCTCTTTCTTTGTCCAATATCACACAATTTTTTCCTACTAAAATTATTATAGGCAGAATTTCAAAGTTGTGTTCTCTTCCCAAGCTTTCCTTGCTTGGGTTATTTAATCATAAACTAATTTAGGCACTACTGTTAAGAGACTTTGCATATGAAATTAAGGTTGCTAGACAGGTGACTTTAAAATAGGGAGATTAGCTTGGACTGTCAGGGTGTATCCAGTGTAATCACACGAACTCTTAGAAGCAGAAGATGGAGACAGAAGAGCTACCAAGAGAAATGCAGCCAAGAGGAAGACGGACAGCGGTGGTGGGAGGAGGAAGGTAAAGGATGAGAAGCCCTTGACCAGCTTTACTGGCTTGGAAGATGAGAAAGGAGGGCATGAGCTGGAGAATGTGGACAGCCTTTAGAAGCTGCTGATGATCACAGCTGACAAACAGCAAGAAGATGGGAACCTCAGTCCTACACCCACGGGGAACAATCTGTGTCACCCTGGATGCAGATTCTTTCTTAGACTCTAAGCATCCTAGTAAGAGCCTATTCTGCTGACACTTTGATTACAGTCTCTGAAAAAGAAAGGAGTTGAGACTCCTGACTTACAAAATTCAGAACTAATAAATTTCTATTGGTTTAAGCTAAATTACTAGAGACCTTTTCAAGAAAACTAGAGATACCAAGGGAATTTTTCATGCAAAGATGGGCTTAATAAAGGACAGAAATAATATGGATCTGACAGAAGCAGAGGATATTAAGAAGAGGTAGCAAGAATACACAGAAGAACTGTACAAAAAAGATCTTCATGACCCAGATAATCACGATGGTGTGATCACTCACCTAGAGCCAGGCATCCTGGAATGTGAAGTCAAGTGGAACTTAGGAGGCATCACTATGAACAAAACTAGTGGAGGTGATGGAATTCCAGTGGAGCTATTTCAAATTCTGAAAGATGATGCTGTGAAAGTGCTGCACTCATTATGCCAGCAAATTTGGAAAACTCAGCAGTGGCCACAGGACTGGAAAAGGTCAGTTTTCATTCCAATCCCAAAGAAAGGCAATGCCAGAAAATGCTCAAACTACCGCACAATTGCACTCATCTCACACACTAGTACAGTAATGCTCAAAATTCTCCAAGTCAGGCTCCAGCAATACGTGAACTGTGAACTTCCAGATGTTCAAGCTGGTTTTAGAAAAGGCAGAGGAACCAGAGATCAAATTGCCAACATCCGCTGAATCATTGAAAAAGCAAGAGAGTTCCAGAAAAAACATTTATTTCTGCTTTATTGACTATGCCAAAGCCTTTGACTGTGTGGATGACAATACACTGTGGAAAATCCTAAAAGATGAAAGAGATGGGAATACCAGACCACTGACCCACCTCTTGAGAAACCTGTATGCAGGTCAGAAAGTGACAGTTAGAACTGGACGTGGAACAACAGACTGGTTCCAAATAGGAAAAGGAGTACGTCAAGGTTGTATATCGTCACTCTGCTTATTTAACTTATATGCAGAGTACATCATGAGAAACTCTGGGCTGGAAGAAGCACAAGTTGGAATCAAGATTGCCGAGAGAAATATCAATAACCTCAGATATACAGATGACACCACCCTTACAGCAGAAAGTGAAGAAGAACTGAAGAGCCTCTTGGTGAAAGTGAAAGAGGAGTGTGAAAATGTTGGCTTAAAGCTCAACACTCAGAAAACTAAGATCATGGCATCCAGTCCCACCTCTTCGTGGCAAATAGAAACAATGAGAGACTTTATTTTTTTGGGCTCCAAAATCACTGCAGATCGTGATTGCAGTCATGAAATTAAAAGATGCTTACTCCTTGGAAAGAAAGTTATGACCAACCAGGATAGCATATTAAAAAGCAGAGACATTACATTGTCAACAAAGTTCCATCTAGTCAAGGCTATGATTTTTCCAGTGCTCATGTATGGATGTGAGAGTTGGACTATAAAGAAAGCTGAGAGCTGGAGAATTGATGCTTTTGAACTATGATATTGGAGAGGACTCTTGAGAATCCCTTGGACTGCAAGGAGATCCAACCAGTCCTTCCTAAAGGAGATCAGTCCTGGGTGTTCATTGGAAGGACTGATGTTGAAGCTGAAACTCCAATACTTTGGCCATCTTATGCGAAGAACTGACTCATCTGAAAAGATCCTGATGCTGGGAAAGATTGAGGGCAGGAAGATAAGGGGATGACAGAGGATGAGATGGTTGGATGGCATCACTGACTCAATGGACTTGAGTTTGGGTAAGCGCCGGGAGTTGGTGATGGACAGGGAGGCCTGGCGTGCTGCGGTTCATGGGTTTGCAAACAGTCGGACACGACTGAGCGACTGAACTGAACTAAAGCTAAATCTGTGGCAATTTGTTTTGGCAGCAGCAGAAAATAAACACAAACACTAAAACTAAAATCAAGTTCTTCTGATATTTCATTTTATTTTCTTTTCAATGGACAAAGACTAGAAAAGATAGTATCTTTACTCAAATTTTTACAGTTTAGTTTGTTGGGAAAAAATAAACAGAGGTACATCTGAGAAGAAAATGTCGAATAAGATAGTTCAACTGACAGTCCTTTACATGCCAGACTTTCTATAGGTCACCCCTCACAAGTTCCTTTAGGCCCCTTGAGACAACAATACAACTAATACCCACATTAGGTGACCACTCACAACCCTTACTTCTCTGCTAAATTATAGAACGAAATTCTAAGTGAATTGACTATTTCTCACACAAATTGGGGGTTTCCAGGTGGTGCTAGTGGTAAAGAACCCACCTGCCACTGGTTTGAGAAGATCCCTGTAGGAGGGCATGTAATCCACTCCAGTATTCTTCACTGAAAATCCTATGGGATTGCAAAGAGTTGGGCATGGCTGAGGTGACTTAGCACACACACACACACACACACACACACACACACACACACAGATTATGTTTTCCTTTGTGAAACAGGCATTTTAAAAAACAAGGTCACAACTATATAGATTATGGACACTGCAGTGAAGGGCATTCTACTTTTGCATGATTTATAGTCAAGTGTGCATTTTTCTCCTACATTTAGTATGTTTTAGTAGTTGGTATATAAATGTGCAAAAATGAATATAGTGTGATTTCAAGTCATTGATCTTCTAAATTAAAAAATGGAAAACTAAGTCAAAATCTGTAAATTATTGAAATGTTCACAATGATAATGCTGTATTTATAGACATAAGAAGTATCTGTGGATTTTATTATATCTAGAGTAAATGCTACTAATAAATCATTTAAAAATGCTAACAAAGTACTAAAATACTTTTGTGGGAAGCACCATGTTTGAAAAAAGCATTGCATCTCCCAGCGTTTAGAGATAAACTTATCTTTCTTTTTCTTCACCCATAAACTTCATTTGTTAAATATCCAGCTCTGGTCCTAGTCTATATTTATATTAATCATATAATTATGATTAATAATATTTGCACAGGAAAAAACTCTGTGGAAAGCAATTTTCAAAAAGCAAAATTATGTGGTTCACAAGTCTGTACAAAGCTAGAGAGTTATTTTTCTTTGTTGTCCCATCTCTTCTCCTTCATCTGTTACAGAGAAATACGGAGATACTATCTGTATTTCTTACAGATAGTTTTAAATTAAGAGTGCCTAATACTTCCTCCTAACTCTTGGCGATTTCATAGTCATTCATGTTATACCTGCACTGATTTCAGGTAATTTAATCGTTCAGAAGGGAAGAAAAGTGTGGTGATTTCCTCTTATTCCTACTGCTTCCCTGGTGGCTCAGACGATAAAGCCTCTGCCTGCAATGCGGGAGACCCAGGTTCAATCCCTGGGTTGGGAAGATCTCCTGGAGCAGGAAATGGAAACCCACTCCAATAATCTTGCCTGGAAAATCCCAAGGACGGAGGAGCCTGGTAAGCTACAGTCCATGAGGCCGCAGAGAGTCGGACATGACTGAGCGACTTCACTTTCACTTTCTGATTATTAGAGATGTTCTCCTTGGTCTGATGCTTCTTTGAATGGAAGTTTACTTTCCTTCGACCTCTTCTCCCAAGGAACAAAATAAGATACATAGAAAATTGAAAATTGCTTCTTTTCTTTGTAGTATTGATGGTTTTTACAGGAGTAAAGAGTTTGCAGAATCTGTTTTAATGCATTTGGACTGGGTCTGAATCAGCAGCATAAAGAATTCTAAAGTTGAGAATTCTATGGTGGTTAGAACTATTTGCATCCACTGCAGGGGGTGCAGGTTCGATACCTGTTCTGGGAACTAAGATCCAAGTGACCGATGCAGTCAAAAAAAAGGTGGTGGGGTGGCAGGGAGACAGACAAAGAGAAAGAATTCCTAAGCATTCTGGACTGAATTATGTTTTTTTGTTTATTTTTACCTCCCACCTCCTATAAATGACATGGTTGCATAAAATAACTCATTTTTTGCATGTTAAAAAAAACACCCATCAAATAATATTTCCTGGCACACACACACACACACACAAAAGTCAAACTAAGCTGGTTTGCTATCCATACATATACTCTAAGAATTAATCATTCACTGGTATTCATTCTGTTTTCTTATATAATTAGCTGATATCTCTTGAAGGAATAAATAAAGATAGCTTATTATTTGAAATTTATTTCAGTGTTTTATTCACCTAAAAGGTATTTTCTTTAAATAATCTCTTTGAGTTAATAAAATATGTGATTTTAGTAATATCACAGATAATTAATGTATTCATTGCTAAATTCATTTTGACTCATCCCTACCATGAGACTGAATTTTATATAGACTGAATTTTTTCATGAAAGAAAAAGTTAAATTTCATTAAAATTAAACTTGTTCTACAAAGGTATTTGTGGAATGAATATACAAGACTCAGACTAGGGGAAATATTTGCAAAAAAAAAAAAAAAGCATTTGATAAAGACCCATATCAAAAAATACAAAAACTCTTAAAATTCAACAATAAGATAAACAGCCTAATTTAATAAGTAGGCAATTGATCTGAACAGATCTCTCATCAAAGATGTAAAGGTGAATAAACATATGAAAAAATATTTAACATCATTTGTCTAGCTATATTTGTTTCCTTTTACTGCTATAATAAATTGCTATAATAAACAGTGATATAATCCAACACAAATTTGTTCTTTTATAATTTGGAGGTCAGATGTCCAAAGTGGATTTCTTAAATTATTTTTGAAAATTGGAATATAGTTAACTTGCAATGTTGTGTTATATATGTTCTTTCTCAGATTCTTTTCCATTGTAAATTATGAATGAGACTGATTTTTAAATGTCAAGTTTTATTTCAGGACAAACGTTATCAACTAAAATTTTTCATTTACCCAAGTAAATGCTTTTCAGTAACTTCAGCAGTTAAAAAAAATCACACCCTTTAAGAACAGATTTTCTTTAGAAAAAGAGAATTGTAATCCAAATATGAAGCATAAAGTTCATGATCAAATTCATAATCCTACATGAGGTCAAAATTTAAAAGACAACTGATTTTATGATGTGATTGATGACCTACCCCTGGAGATATTTAACACCCTGGAATTAAATACGGAGATACTACAGAGGGCAGCAGACAAAATTGTGCTAAATTTATGAGTTATATTGATTTGATTGTTTTAAAGTGACTTTTTAATTTTGTTATTATATTCATTTTCAGACAAGTCAAACTGCAAAAACTTCTCCCTGTGAAAACTTACACAGAATAGAGTTTACCTCTTAATCTAGAACCAGTGTTTTTAATACAAACAAATAACATTTTTCTACATGGGTAAATAATTTAACTATTTAGAATTCACTTCCTTTGCCTTAGCTGCAAATAGTCTGCCAAATTACATACATTTAATTATAGTTCATCCCCTTAGTTGCTTTCTCTGCATGCACATTTAACAACAGAAATGTTGCAACATAACATTTCTTAGAGTCTTACTGCAGAGAAACCCACATCCACAAGACATTAATATGTGTTCTAGGAAAAAAAGGAGAGATTTACATTTATATTTGGGAAATACTGAATTAAAGAAATTTAAATAGGTTTATTTATTGTAGGAATTCTCTATTCTTTTTAACAGACTAATACACATTTTGAACTCCTAGTAAGAAAATATATACCACAAAAAATATTTGGCAATGAAATTCTTTTACATAGGCACTTTCAAAGATAGTATTAATACTATTCTTATGAACACTTTTTGTGAAACACTGATGTAAGGAATAAAGAATATCTGACTAATTTATTTATTTAAAAATAAATATTGGAACATCTCTTACAAGTTTAGGTGATAAGACATAGTCTCTGTCCTCAAGAATTTAGAGTTCACTGACTGAGATCAACACATAAACTCTTAAAAGAATCATTGCAATAAAAATAATAATATTTTGAAATCTGGTGAAACTTACACAAAAGGAAAGAACAAAAGAAAGATGGCCTGAGTCTGATTGAGGCAGACAAAGAGAATTTCATATGATAGTTGATATGTTGGCTGACTCTCAAATCATTTGCCAGGGAAAAAAAAGTACATGTTTCATGTAGGCAAATATAAAATATTTTGCAAGATTCAGAACTACAGAGGACCTACAGCAATAGATATTTACAATATTATAAAATACTGATCCTTCTAGGTTCAGGAGTTTGGGATTAACAGATGCAAACTATTACATATAGGATGGATAAACAATGAGGCCCTACTGTTTAGCACAAGGAATTCTATTCAATATCCTGTGACAAACCATAATGGAAAAAAGCAGGAAAAAGAATAGGTACATGTTTAACTGAATCACTTTGCAGTATAGCAGAAGTTAACACAATGTTAGAAATCAAAAATACTTCAATAGAATTCAAAAGAAAAACAGGAAGCACTCATCCTTCTAAATCCATTGTCTTTCTGCTTGGAAATTTAGTTACTCATATAGTCTACATAACATACTGCTTTGTAACAAGTATTTCTAAGAGAGAAAAACCAGAAAATATTTGTAAGCTTGAAGCAAGTGATAAAATCTCAGCTTAAAGAAAGAACCAAATTATATGAACATGCAAAACAATTACCTCATAAAGATGGTATAAAAGTACAGATCTGTGTGACAAAGGACATAGAACTCTAACAATTGTATAACTTCAGGTCAGTTGCTCAGTCATGTGTGACTTGGCGATGCCATGGACTGCAGCACGCGAGGCTTCTCTGTCCATCACCAACACCTGGAGCTTGCTCAAACTCATGTCCATCAAGCCAGTGATACCATCCAACCATCTCATCCTCTGTCGTCCCCTTCTCCTGCCTTCAACCTTTCCCAGCATCAGAGTCTTTTGAAATGAGTCAGTTCTTCATATGAGGTGGCCAAAGTATTGGAACTTCAGCTTCAGCATCACTCCTTTCAAAGAATATTCAGGACTGATTTCCTTTAGGATGGACTTTAGGATCTTTCCTTTAGGATCTCCTTGCAGTCCAAGGAACTCTCAAGAGTCTTCTCCAACACCACAGTTCAAAAGCATCAGTTCATCAGCGCTCAATTTTCTTTATAGTCCAAATCTCACACCCATACATGACTACTGGAAAACCACAGCTAAAACTAGAAGGACCTTTGTTGGCAAGGTAATGTCTGTTTTTTAACATGCTGTCTAGGTTGGTCTTAGCTTTTCTTGAGGAGCAAGTCTTTTAATTTCATGGCTGCAGTCACCATCTGCAGTGATTCTGGAGCCCCCCAAAATAAAGTCTGTCAGTGTTTCCATTGTTTCCCATCAATCTGTCATGAAGAGATGGGACTGGATGTCATGACCTTAGTTTTCTGAATGTTGAATTTTAAGCCAACTTTTTCACGCTCCTGTTTCACTTTCATCAAGAGGCTCTTTAGTTGCTATTCACTTTCTGCCATTGAGGTGGTATCATCTGCATATGTGAGGGTACTGATAATTTCCCCAGAAATCTTGATTCCATTTTGTGCTTCATTCAGCCCCGGCATTTTGAATTATGTACTCTGCATCAGTTCAGTTCAGTTCAGTCCAGTCACTCAGTCGTGTCCGACTCTTTGTGTCCCCATGAACTGCAGCACGCCAGGTTTCCCTGTCCATCACCAAGTCCCAGAGTCTACTCAAACTCGTGTCCATCGAGTCAGTGATGCCGTCCAACCATCTAATCCTCTGTCATCCCCTTCTCCTCCCACCTTCAAGCTTTCCCAGCGTCAGGGCCTTTTCAAATGAGTCAGTTCTTCACATCAGGTGGCCAAAGTATTGGAATTTCAGCTTCAGCATCAGTACTTCCAATGAATATTCAGGACTCATTTCCTTTAGGATGGACAGGTTGGGTCTCCTTGCAGTCCAAGGGACTCTCAAGAGTCGTCTCCAACACCGCAGTTCAAGAGCATCAATTCTTCAGTGCTCAGCTTTCTTCACAGTCCAACTCTCACCCCTATACAAAACTACTGGAAAAACCATAGCTAAAACTAGATGGACCTTTGTTGGCAAAGTAATGTTTCTGCTTTTTAATATGTTGTCTAGGTTGGTCATGACTTTCCTTCCAGGAGCAAGTCTTTTAATTTCATGGCTGCAGTCACTATCTGCAGTGATTTTGAAGCCCCCCAAAATAAAGTCTGTCACTATTTCCACTGTTTCTCCATTTATTTGCCATGAAGAGATGAGGCCAGATACCATGATCTTAGTTTTCTGAATGTTGAGCTTTAAGCCAGCTTTTTCACTCTCCTCTTTCACTTTCATCAGGAGGTGTTTTAGTTCCTCTTCACTTTCTGCCATAAGGGTGGTGTCATCTGCATATCTGAGGTTATTGATATTTCTCCCAGCAATCTTGATTCCAGCTTGTGCTTCATATAGCCCAGTGTTTCTCATGATGTACTCTGCATATAAGTTAAATAAGCAGGGTGACAATATACAGCCTTGATGTACTCCTTTCCTTATTTGGAACCAGTCTATTGTTCCACATCCATTTCTAACTGTTGCTTCTTGACCTGTACATAGATTTCTCAGGAGGTAGGTCCGGTGGCCTGGTATTCCCATCTCTTTCAGAATTTTTGCTTTGGCTCAATCAATAAAGCAGAAGTAGACGTTTTAGTGGAACTCTCTTGGTTTTTCGATGATCCAATGGATTTTGGCAATCTGATTTCTGCTTCTTCTGCCTTTTCTAAAACCAGCTTGAACATCTGGAAGTTCACAGTTCACCTACTGTTGAAGCCTCTATTTGAGAATTTTGATCATTATTCTGATAGTGTCTGAGATGAGTGCAAGTGTGTGGTAGTTTGAACATTCTTTGGCATTGTTTTTCTTTGGGGTTGGAATGAAAACTGACCTCTTCCAGTCCTGTGTCCACTGTTGAGTTTTCCAAATTTGCTGGCATGATGAGCACAACACTTTAACTGCATCATCTTCTAGCATTTGAAATAGCTCAACTGGAATTCCATCACTTCCACTAGTTTTGTTTGTAATGATGCTTTCTAAGGTCCACTTGACTTTGCATTCCAGGATGTCTGGCTCTAGGTGAGTGGTCACACAATTGTGATTATCAGAGTCATTAAGATCTTTTTGATATAGTTCTTCTGTGTATTCTTGCCACCTCTTCTTAATATTTTCTGCTTCTGTTAGGTCAATACCGTTTCTGCCCTTTATTGAGCCCATCTTTGCATGAAATGTTATCTTGGTGTCTCTAATTTTCTTGAAGAGATCCCTTCAAGATCCCTTTATCTCTTCTTGCTATTCTTTGGAACTCTGGATTCAGATGGATAGATCTTTCCTTTTCTCCTTTGCCTTTAGCTTCTCTCTTTTTTCCTCAGCTATTTGTAAGGTCTTCTCAGACAACCATTTTGCCTTTTTTGTTTCTTTTCCTTGGGGGTGGTCTTGATCACCACCTCATGTACAATGTCACAAACCTCTGTCCACAGTTCTTCAGTACTCTGCCTATCAAATCTTATCCCTTGAATATATTTCTCACTTCCACTGTATAATCATAAGGGATTTTATTTAGGCCTAGTGCTTTCCCCTTCTTTTTCAATTTAAGCCTGAATTTTGTAATAAGGAGTTCATGATCTGAACTTTGTTCCAGTCTTGCTTTTGCTGACTGTATAGAGCTTCTCCATCTTTGGCTGCAAAGAATATAATCAATCTGATTTCAGTATTAACCATCTGGCGATGTCCATGTGTAAGATCATCTCTTGTGTTGTTGAAAGAGGGTGTTTGCTATGACCTGGTAACTGTTAGCGATTTTTCTTACTACATGGGTAAGGACAAGATACCCAAATTTAATATTTTATGTGATCATAGGAAGATTTTTAGAATATCGATCTCCAAACTTATAAAAATCATGCACTCATTCATATTTTGTAGCATGATTATAATATATTGTATATTTTTGTTGCTGTTGTTCTGTTGCCCAGTCATGTCTGACTCTTTGCAACTCCATGGATGGCAGCACCCAAGGCCTCCCTATCCTTCACCATCTACCTAAGTTTGCCCATATTCATGTCCATTGCATTGGTGATGCCATCCTCTGATGCCCTCTTCTTCTGCCTTCAGAATTTCCTAGCTTCTGGGACTTTTCCAATGAGTCAACTTTTTGCATCAGGTGACCATAATACTGAAGCTTCTGCTTTAGCATCAATCCTTCCAACAAGTAACCAGGATTGATTTCCTTTGAGATAGACTGGTTTGATCTGTTTGCTGTCCAGGGGACTTTTAGGAGTCTTCTCCAGCACCACAGTTCAGAAATATCAATTCTTGGTGCTCTGCCTTCTGTACAGTCCAGGTCTTACAACCATGCATGACCACTCAAGTATATGGACCTTTGTCAGCAAAGTAATGTCTCTAGTTTTCAACACGCTATCTAGGTTTGCCATTGCTTTCCTTACAAGAAGTATTTGTCCTCTGATTTCATAGCTGCAGTCACCACCTGCAGTGATTTTAGAGCCCAAGAAGAGGAAATCTGTCACTAGTTCTACCTTTTCCCCTTCTGCTTGCCGTGAAGTAATGGGGTCAGATGCTGTGATCTTAGTTTTGTTAATATTTACTTTGAAGGCAGGGCTTTCACTCTCCTCCTTCACCCTCATTAAGAGGATCTTTAGTTCCTCTTCACTTTCTGCCATTAGAGTGGTGTCATCGACGTATCTGAGGTTGCTGACGTTTCTGCCACCTATCTTGATTCTAGCTTGTAACTCATCCAACCTGGCATTTCTCATGATGTGCTCAGGGTATAGGATAAACAAACGGGGTGATGGCAGGCAGCCCTGTTGCACTCCTTTCTCAATCTTGAACCAGTCAGCTGGTTCAAATTTTTCCCTTGATATTTCCCTTTTCCCCCAGCAAAATTTTCCCTTGATATTTCCAATTTTCCTGAAGAGATCTCTATATTTAATAAATAAATTGTGTATTTATTCATATATAAATGATATACATAAACCACTGGAATAGCAGACAATAAACATTATGCAGTACACAAAATACACATTTAAAAGGAGATAAAATGATAATTTAAAAGTTAACAGATATATAAATAAATGTATAAATTTGGAATAAAAGTATATATTTGAATTAAATATTTTAATAAAGTTTTAATTTACTTTATCTGTTAAAGGTAAAATCAATTTATCAATACTAATACTGGAGTGAGTATAATGTAACTGAATTAATTTTATTGCTTTTACACTCTGTTTAATAATGTGGGACAACAATAGAATGTTTGTACTGTTTTCAAGTTTGTTCTTTTCAAGCTTGGTTTTGAAGCTGTCAGTTAGAAAAGATAATTCAAAATGATCTATAGATCTAAACTTTTTTATGGTAATAGAGTTATTAAATTTCCATCTTCTTAGATGTCAAGCAGTTTTCTTCTTATCATTACTAGTTTGAAGTTGTATCTGTATCTTTTGGTGATTATAACAAACTGGTTAAGTTCTCACTGAAAATCTTCATGAGAAATGTTTTAAAAGTACTTAATAAATACCTTTTTCCACAACTTTTTAAAATATATATGGGATGGACCTAGAGACAAGCATACTACATGAAGTAAGTCAGAAAGAGAAACAAACATCATAAGATATTGCTTATCTGTGGAATAAAAAAAATGATACAAGTGAACGTATTTATAAAACAGAAATAGAGTCACAGATGCAGCAAACAAACCTCTGGTTCCTGAAGGGGAAGAAGGAAGTGGGATGAATTGGGAAATCGGGTTGACATATATACACTGCTACATATAAAACAGATAACTAGCAGGACCTGTGGTACAGCACAGGGAACGCTGTTCTATTGGCCTCTCTGGGAGAAGAGCCTAAAAGAACCAGCTACATACACAACTGATGCATTTCGCTGTGCGCCTAAAACTACAACAGTATTATACATCAATAAGAGTATTTTAAAATACATATGTATATAATCTTACAGATAGCGCAAATTATTTTTAATTATAAAAGCCTTAGAGTGGTAAAAACATTTTCTAAAATGAATTTTCAAAATTCTCTCATTCTTTTTAAAAACATTATCTTTATCTTGAAGGTCACATGAAACATGATCCTCACCACTCACTCCACACATACCTTAAACAACAGGTATTATCAAGTTATCATTACAGAAAAGGTCAGCAAACTGAGAACACTTGTCTTTTTGTAAAAAACAAAACTGTAATTCAGTCTCATACACTTTTTTTTTCTCTCTCCTCTCTCCTTATTGCTTGGAGGGATATATATTTTTTTAATTATGAAATATATCATATATGCCAAAGTAAATAAAAATGCACACATATAATTTAAAAATAATAAAAAGTATATATCCACATAGCCACAGTCAAAGTGAAAGAATAGAAAAGAACCTTATTTCTAGAAGTTAATCACTCACTTTATTAGCTCTCTTTCAAAGTCATTTATTATCCCCAGTAGTTAGCAGCCATCATGCTGAATTCACTTGCTTTTCTCACAGTTTATATATATATATATTATATACAAATATATATATATATATATATGATCTTGATAAACTATCTTGTTTCCCCTGTTTTTGACATTTATATAAATAAAATCATACTATATATTTTATTTGTGACTTCTTTCATGAAACAATATACTTTTTAGATTCTAATCTATTGCTGCATGTTGTAATCAATTTTCACTGCTCTTCAATGTTCCATGCATAAATATACCATGTCTTATTTGTTCATTTCATTAATCTGTTTACCTTGTCTTCATTTCTTCTGCAGCCCACAAAACCATTTCTATACTTTCCTAGAAAAAAATCAGCAGAGTTGTTACTAGTGTTCATTACTTGTTGGTCTCTATTAATCAAAATCCTGACAACTAGTTTTTTTATTTTTTCCACAATCCTTTCACAGCTCCTCTAGAATGCCTAAACTTTTCTTGGATAAATCAATTGACGAAGTTTATACTGCGTATACTTAAAATTTTTATATCTATTTTCCTATTTTCTCATCAGACATATGAATTATACTGAATATGTTATTTCATCTCCTCACTTACCTCTCCCCAAATACTCTGGGAAATGTAACTCCCGTTTATGATCCCATCTTTGTTCCACATGGCTTTCTCAAATAAGACATTTTCATAACCTGATGCTGTTTCCTTGACTACAGTTGATTAGAACCAAGGAAGGGCCCAAGGTAAGCTCCTCACACATTAGCCTGTTGATTGATCTATAGATAAGCTTTGCCAAAGTTTAACCAGCCAGGGCTCTTCTCTCTGCCTCTGGGTCCCAAAGAGTGGGGCCATTCTCTGTTCAGTGTGTGGATCTGTAAGAATTTAAGCTCCAGACCTGTTGGCAGCCATGTGTACCAGTGCGGCTGAGGCCTTTGGTCTCCAGAGAGAATCAGAAAAATGAAGCAATGAAGCAATAAAGATAAAAGAAATGAAGTTGTGACACATGCTACAACATGGATGAACCTTGAAAACATTAGGCTCCTTGAAAGAAGCCAGATGCAAAAAGCCACATGTTATATGATCCCATCGATATGAAATGTCCAGAATAGGCAAATCCATAGGGACAGAACGTGGATTACTGGGTGACTAGGGCTGCAGGGAGGGAGAATGGGGAGCCACTGCTAATAAGTATGGGGTTTAATTGGGGATAATGAAAATATTCTGCAATTAGATGGTGGGGAAACTTGCATAATCTTGTGCACTGTACACACTAAAAGGATGAATTTTATGGTGTACAAATTACATCCCAAGAAAACTGCTATTAAAAAATGAATGAGGGAGAGGTTTGAAAACAGATGGGAAGAAGATAAAGTTCTGGTAACAAACAAGTGACAAGTTTTAGGTATATTTAAGATTTAGGGGCTCTCCTGATTCAAGATTGTGCCACAAATTGCTCATAAAACAGTTGGTTTTCCTTCATCTCAAGTGAAAGCATCTAGCTTATATCATTTTTATTACCCTCATTTTGTATATGAGGAAACTGGACTCAGGATAGCCTAAAATAAAGGGGAACATACTTCACCCCATATCCTTATTTTAATTTATTTCTATTGCCCTCTTTACAAGTTTAAGCCTGTTGTAAATATATATTTTTCATATTTAGTATATCCATTAATTATTTAATTTAATTGCTTTCCCCACTTCCCAATGTAGGATTATTTTGTTCTTGGGGTGATTTTTTTTCTTCATTCCTTTTTTTTATCTTCTGCATTCGTCAATAATACTCCACCTATGTTCTGCATTTTCTTGAAACTACTTCTTTTTTTTTTTTTTTTTTTTTTTAAATTTTATTTTATTAGTTGGAGGCCAATTACTTCACAACATTTCAGTGGGTTTTGTCATACATTGACACGAATCAGCCATTGAGTTACACGTATTCCCCATCCCGATCCCCCCTCCCACCTCCCTCTCCACCCGACTCCTCTGGGTCCTCCCAGTGCACCAGGCCCGAGCACTCGTCTCATGCATCCCACCTGGGCTAGTGATCTGATTCACCATAGATAATATACATGCTGTTCTTTTGAAACATCCCACCCTCACCTTCTCCCACGGAGTTCAAAAGTCTGTTCTGTACTTCTGTGTTTCTTTTTCTGTTTTGCATATAGGGTTATCGTTACCATCTTTCTAAATTCCGTATATATGTGTTAGTATGCTGTAATGTTCTTTATCTTTCTGGCTTACTTCACTCTGTATAATGGGCTCCAGTTTCGTCCATCTCATTAGAACTGATTCAAATGAATTCTTTTTAACGGCTGAGTAATATTCCATGGTGTATATGTACCACAGCTTCCTTATCCATTCATCTGCGGATGGGCATCTAGGCTGCTTCCATGTCCTGGCTATTATAAACAGTGCTGCGATGAACATTGGGGTGCACGTGTCTCTTTCAGATCTGGTTTCCTCGGTGTGTATGCCCAGAAGTGGTATTGCTGGGTCATATGGCAGTTCTATTTCCAGTTTTTTAAGAAATCTCCACACTGTTTTCCATAGTGGCTGTACTAGTTTGCATTCCCACTTCTTTAAGTAAAGTTCAAAGAAAGATCAAATAACAGATGGCGATGGTGATTAGTTTAATGGGAATTAAAATAAGGATACTATGTAATGTTTCCACACCTCATGGAGTCATTGCATGAAGTAAATGGAAACCAAAGGCTAGAGAGCCACAACCTTTCCTGTGTACATGTCCCTTGAGGAGGCCTTTCCTCTCTTGCTCTGTAGACCAACTCCCTCTGTTCTCCAGTCCACAAAGAATACGTATCTCATTAATTCCAAAGATTATCCATTTCTTACCCTAAGCCAGGATTTCTCAGCCTTCATACTATTAATGTTTTGGGTTGGTCAATCCTTTTTTTTTTTAATTGAGAAAAAATTGACATATAACATTGTATTTACTTTTAGGTGTAAAACATAATGATTTAATATTTATATACATTGCAAAATGATCACCACATACAGTTACATACATTATTTTATTCATTATGAGAACTTTTAAGATTTACTGTCTCAGAACTTGCAAATATGCAGCACAATATTAACTGTAGACACCCTCTTGTATATTACATCCCATAGTAAAGTCGCTCAGTTGTGTCCAACTCTTTGTGACCCCATGGACTGTAGCCTACCAGGCTCTTCTGTTCGTGAGATTCTCCAGGCAAGAATACTGGAGTGGGTTGCCATTTCCTTCTCCAGGAGATCTTCCCGACCCAGGGATCCAACCCAGGTCTCCCACATTGTAGGCAGACGCTTTACCGTCTGAGCCACCAGAGAAGACATCCAAAAAGGACTTCTGTATTTTACAATTAATAATTTGTACCTTTTGACCCTCTTTACCTATTTTGTCCACCAATCTGTTCTCTGTATCTAAGAACTATTAACTGACGTTTTTGTTTGCTTGTTTTACATTTCACAAATATGAGGTTATATGATATTTGTCTTCCTCTATCTGACTTATTTCACTCAGCTTAATACCCTCTAGGTTTATCCATGTTGTTGCAAATGCATAATTTCTTTCTTTTTATGATGAATAATATCCCTCTTTATATATATGTATATGCCACATTTTCTTTATCCATTTATTGATGAATAGACACATAGATTGTCCCAATATCTTGACTATTTTAGATAATGCTGCAATGAACATAGAATTGCATATATTTTTTCAAGTTAGTGTCTTCATTTTCTACTCAGAAGCAGAATTGCTGAACCGTATGGTAGTTCTATTTTGATTTTTTTGTGAAATCTGCATACTGCTTTCCATACTGGCTTCACCAATTTCCATTCTCACCAACAGTGCACAAAGATTCCTTTTTCTCCACATCCTCATTGACATTGGCTGTTTGTTCTCTTTTTGATGGTAGCCATTCTAAGAGTTGTGAGGCAGTATTTCATTTCCTTCTCAAAATTAAGCAATTAATAGTTTTTGGTTGCTCTGGGTCTTCGTGGCTGCACGTGGGCTTCTCTAGCTGTGGCCAGCAGGGACTCCTCTCTAGTTGTGATGTGTGGGCTTTTCATTGTGGTGGCTCCCCTTGTTGCAGAGCGTGGGCTCTAGAGCACAGGTTTCAATAGCTACAGGCTACAGGCCAGTTGCCCTGTAGCATGTGGAATCTTTCCAGACCAGGGGTGGAACCTGTATCCCCTGCACTGTCAGTCAAATTCCTAACCACTGGACCATCAGGGAAGTCCAGTTTCATTGTGGTTTTGATTTGCATTTCTCTGACAACTAGTGATGGTGAGCACATTTTCATGCAATTATTGGTCATGCATACTTTTTTTTTTTGGGAAAATGTGTATTTAGGTCCTGTGCCTAAGTTTTAATTAGGTTGTTTGTTTTTTTGCTATTCAATATAAGTTCTTTGCACATGTAGGACATTAGCCCCTTATCAGATGTATGATTTACAAATATCTTTTCCAATTCTGTAGATTGCCTTTGAATTTTGTTGATGGTTTCTTTTGCTCTGAAGTAGCTTCTTAGTTTGTTATAGTCTCTCTCGTCTATTCTTGCTTTTGTTGTTGTTTTTTGTGTCAAATTAAGAAAAAAATCATTGCCAAGACCAGGGTCAATGAGCTTACCTCCTATGTTTTCTTCTAGGATTTTTATGGCTCCTGAAAACATTTTAATTAAAGACAGAATATTTACACCATTTTAAGGCCTGGTAGGAGAATATTTGTTATATAATTATGGTTCATCAATTATCATAAATAATTCTATATCTTAGAAGAATATGAAACCCCGTAAACTAAATTTAAAACAAAGAAACAAAGCAAACAGTTAATAAAAAGATAGGTAGAATTAAAAAGGCTTAATATCTGGGAAGTAGAAGCCAAAATATAACTGTGGTCATCAAAATATTAACTGTGGTCATCTCTGGGTCATGGAATTACATATGAGACTTTCTTTGTACTTTTCTAATTGTTTTTACAAGCCATGTCTTGGATTTTAATCAACGTAAGGTCATTAACTTTGAGAAGCTAAATTAAAATATATTAATTTAATGAACAGTAAAATGCCATTCATTTCTTTGGGAACATTTGCTTAGGTTAAATGTTTGGCAATCTTGGGCTAGTTTCAAGTAAGGTGTGACCGCTGGATGGTCATTTCTCAAGTGAGGAAGTAGTGGGGATAAGCCCTAGTGAGCAATCAGAATCAAAACAATGGAGCTTCTGAAATACTGCAAATTTATTTAGTCTG
This sequence comes from Muntiacus reevesi, assembly GCF_963930625.1. NCBI lineage: Eukaryota > Metazoa > Chordata > Mammalia > Artiodactyla > Cervidae > Muntiacus > Muntiacus reevesi. The sequence continues at coordinate 6,926,079 of NC_089268.1, forward strand.
TGTCTGTGTGACACTCGGAGTGAAGGCAGTCCTGGCAAATCAGACTGTCCAGGAGCCAAATTCAATAAAATATAAAAATCAGCCCCAAGAGGTTCTTGACAGTTATGAAATCTAACCTGAAATTTCCTTTATCGCCTTGTGTTTGACTATAGCCTAAGGAGATAGAAAAAAAAAGTGTGACTGGATAATGTATTTCTTTTTCAGAACAAGAAGAGTCTGTTAAGTGGTTTTTTTAAATGCTAGAATAGGCCTCACTATACCTATTTTTCTTTCTTATTCATTAATTTATAAAGAGAAAACTCTAGCCTTTTCATGCTATTCATGATCCATTGGGAGAAAAGGTTGAAAATATGCTTAGGAAAACCCACAATACACGTAAAATAGAGTCAGATCTCCTTACCATAGTCTCTAAGGCACCGTGAAAACTAGTGCCTGTAAGTTCTCTGAGCTCAGGTTATGCTGGGTTTTGATCTGTTCCTTAGACACATCACGCCCCTTCCCCATAGGACTTTTGCCCTTGTCATTCATTATGCGTATTACGACAATCTCTAACTCCAGTTCTCTCACGACTGATTCTTTTTCCTTAACTGAGTCTTACCCAGGGAGACACCAATTTCAGGGAGGTCTGCCTTGACCAATAGAGCAGGATGCTCACCCACCCCGATCACCCACTGTTTCTCGGTTCTGTGGCTTGCTCCTTTCTTCATTTCCTGCCTGACTCTTCTCAGTGAATAGAGCTACCCTCTGAGCCCACTGAGTCACCTTCTGTGCTGTTCACACTTGTATCACCAATGTCTAGAACTGTGCCCAGCATGAAAGAGATTCTAAAAAGTATTTCTTGAATAAAGGAATAATCTCTGAATAAATGACATATAAGGCTATTGACAAAAAATATAAAATTTTGCATGGAATAGTTTATTCATGTAGATTATTTTCCCTAAAAGCAATATTGATAATGACATGACAAAATAAGGAAAAGAAGAAAAGTCAATTTAACTATAAAAATTAATTTCATAGGTTACCACATCTTAAGTAATTTTCTTCTGATTTAAACTTTTGGCATTTTCTTCTGAATATTAATTTCTATTAAAAAAAGTTATTGAAATCTATATCAAAATAGTATGTGTGTATTCTTTTAGTTTTCATCTTCTACAACAGTTTCATTTGTACAGATGGGGGATTTCCTTTTTGCATTTTGGCCACATTCAACCCTGATTTGTTATTGTTTGAAATTCTGAGAATGTTTTACACACGTTTACAAAAGAGAAACATTTGGCCTCTGATAAACGAATGACGAGCATGATATAAACGCTTGGGGAAGATGCTTCAGAATCCCAGAAGGAGACCCACACATCTGTCTCCAGCTGTGCCGCTACTCAGAACCAAAATGACTAATCCTGCTCTGGCCACAGCCAGTAATTATTTTTACTGTTGATCTGAAGATCAAAGGTTATTCCCAGGAAGTAAGGCTAGGGCGTTGGACTTTGCTATCTAATGACAGTGGAGATTTATGAAGCTATGGCGGGGCTCACGGCTTGCACTTAACCTGGCGCTAATGCATATGGATGACAGCAGAAATGTAAACAGCCTTGATGTGATATTCATTATAATTGGCTCAAAGTAAATGAATCTACTGGTCTTGAATCATCTTTGCCCTTTTGCCTGGCCTCGCATCCTGACCCCAAATGTTAGGAAAATTTACAGCAATCGCATCCCACATTTAGAAGAAAATATGTAAGTAACTCTCTGAATCCTTGCTCCTATTCAAAACTTTTTTTGACCTTCTCTTCATTGAGATCATTTTATATCGAAAAGTCTTACTTTCAATGACTTGCACAGGTGAAAACAGTCTAATCATCCTTATAAATTCCTGAGAAATCCTTAAAATGTAAGTGTTCAGTATTATTTTTACATCAAGCAGAGCATTATTTCTTGCAGTCAGTTTGAGAACAGTCTAATCATCCTTATAAATTCCTGAGAAATCCTTAAAATGTAAGTGTTTAGTATTATTTTTACATCAAGCAGAGCATTATTTCTTGCAGTCAGTTTGCAGTATGATGTGCTCTATATTTTCATTGTTCACTGATACTGAGCCAGACCATTCTGCAGGGGATGCTTCAATAAGAAATCATAAAATTTTTTATCAAGGACCTGCTCTGTTGGGGCTACATTTATAAACATACATATACTATGTCATGCATATTTTCAAAATATACATACATCTTTAAAAGTTATTTTAATCTTATCATATGTTATACATAAGAGAAAATCATTTATGGTTAAGAATAAACATTAAAATTGTAAGAGTGTATATGTTGTATGTATACAGCAAACGCCTCCGTTTTTGAAATTTTAACTTTATTGATTTACAATGTTGTGTTAATTTCAGGTGCAGCAAGCTCCTCTTTAGTAGGAATGTTAGAGACTATATAAACATTGAAAAGAGCATACTGATTTGGGCACATACCATACTTAGTAGGGATTTTTTTATTTTGCTACATTGCCTTAATGCATTAATATTTTGATTAGTCATCCCTGAATAAATAGATGATTTATTGACCCCATAGTTTCATGGAGTCTTATTTAAAAATTACTGTCACACAGTAGTAAATATATTAAGGATGTACTCTATATTTAACTGTCCCAGAAATGATGCCAGTAGCATTTAGTTTTCTTTAAAGCTCTATCTCTTTGAAATAAAGCAGCCCCAGACTTAACACTAATCTTGATGTTCATAAAACACCCAGGATAACAACCTGTACAGTGGGTATTTCTCAGCACTGTAGCTGGCTAGAACTGTTACCTACTTGATGTTATTAAAGTTACCAAAAAAGCCTAAAGCCCTCTCTTCTCTATTAGTATTTTATCCATTTGCTAGCTTTATGCTTTAAACTAAAAAGTCACTTATCAATGAAACAGCAGCTAATTCTCTGAGTTCACCATTTCAGTGATCACATTCGCTCTAAGAAAAGGCTGAGATTTAGAGAGCTACAGTGATTTCTAGCTACATTGGAGGTGTTTTTTTTTTTTTTTTTTTTTTTTTTTTTTTTGGCAAAATGATACCAGCTAAATGAACAAATAACCATTTATTTGTCAAGAAGGAGTTGCTGGCATTTAGGTATATTTCTTATTGTTTTTCTTTGAATTTTCTTTCTTTCTTTCCTTCCTTTCTTTTATGAAGACGATGTTGAAAATCAATTAAACGCTTGTTAACATTATGGACTTTGAATTGCTGTGAAAGTTTGGCATGGTCTCATGATATCTTTCTCATTTTGCTCATTGGCAGCAAAGTTATTGAGGATCCCAGAGTTACAATCAGTGATGTAAAATTTAATGAGTAGTCTTTATATGAATTGAAGAAAGGAAAAACCATCAGGCCATTCAGGTATGACCTAAATCAAATCCCTTAAGATTATTCAGTGAAAGTGATGAACAGGTTCAAGGGATTATATCTGAGAGACAGAGTGCTCAAAGAATTATGGAATGAGGTTCGTAACATTACACAGGAGGCAGTGACCAAAACTATCCCAAAGATGAAGAAATGCAAGAAGGCAAAATGGTTGTCTGAGGAGGCCTTACAAATAATGGAAGAAGAGAAGCAAAAGGCAAAGGAGAATGGGAAAGATATACCAAACTGAACACAGAGTTCCAAAGAACAGCAATGAGGTATTAAAAAACTTTCTTAAGTGAACAATGAAAGAAATAGAGGAAAACAATAAAATTGGAAAGATGAGAGATCTCTTCAAGAAAATTAGAGATACCAAGGGAATATTTTATGCAAAGATGGGCACAATACAGGACAGAAACAGCAAAGACCTAAAAGAAGCAGAATATATAAAGAAGAGGTGGCAAGTATACATCAGTTCAGTGCAGTTCAGTCGCTCAGTCGTGTCCGACTCTTTGCAACCCCATGAATCGCAGCACGCCAGGCCTCCCTGTCCATCACCAACTCCTGGAGTTTACTCAAACTCATGTCCATCGAGTCGGTGATGCCATCTAACCATCTCATCCTCTGTCATCCCCTTCTCCTCCTGCCCTCAATCTTTCCCAGCATCAGGGTCTTTTCCAATGAGTCAACTCTCGCATGAGGTGGCCAAAGTATTGGAGTTCTCAGCTTCAGCATCAGTCCTTGAAATGAACACCCAGGACTGATCTCCTCTAGGATGGACTGGTTGGATCTCCTTGCAGTCCAAGGGACTCTCAAGAGTCTTCTCCAACACCACAGTTCAAAAGCATCAATTCTTCGGCACTCAGCTTTCTTCACAGTCCAACTCTCACATCCATACATGACCACTGGAAAAACCATAGCCTTGACTAGACAGACCTTAGTTGGCAAAGTAATGTCTCTGCTTTTTTTTTTTTTTTTCCAGTGGGTTTTGTCATACATTGATATGAATCAGCCATAGATGTCTCTGCTTTTTAATATGCTATCTAGGTTGGTCATAATTTCCTTCCAAGGAGTAAGTGTCTTTTCATTTCATGGCTGCATCACCATCTGCAGTGATTTTGGAGCCCCCAAAAATAAAGTCTGACACTGTTTCCACTATCTCCCCATCTATTTCCCATGAGGTGATGGAACCAGATGCCATGATCATAGTTTTCTAAATGTTGAGCTTTAAGCCAACTTTTTCACTCTCCTCTTTCACTTTCAGTAAGAAGCTTTTTAGTTCCTCTTCACTTTCTGCCATAAGGGTGGTGTCATCTGCATATCTGAGATTATTGAAATTTCTTCCAACAATTTTGTTTCCACCTTGTGCTTCTACCAGCCCAGCATTTCTCATGATGTACTCTGCATAATAAGTTAAATAAGCAGGATGACAATATACAGGCTTGATGTACTCCTTTTCCTATTTGGAACTGTCTGTTGACCCATGTCCAGTTCTAACTGTTGTTTCCTGACCTGCATATAGGTTTCTCAAGAAGTGGGTCAGGTGGTCTGGTATTCCTATCTCTTTCAGAATTTCCACAGTTTATTGTGATCCACACAGTCAAAGGCTTAGGCATAGTCAATAAAGCAGAAATAGATGTCTTTTCTGGAACTCTCTTGCTTTTTTGATGATCCATCAGATGTTGGCAATTTGATCTCTGGTTCCTCTGCCTTTTCTAAAATCAGCTTGAACATCTGGAAGTTCACAGTTCACGTATTGCTGAAGCCTGGCTTGGAGAATTTTGAGTATTGCTTTAGTAGCATGTGAGATGAGTGCAATTGTGTGGTAGTTTAAGCATTCTTTGGCATTGCCTTTCTTTGGGATTGGAATGAAAACTGACCTTTTCTAGGCCTGTTGCCACTGCTGAGTTTTCCAAATTTGCTGGCATATTGAGTGCAGCACTTTCACAGCATCATCTTTTAGGATTTGAAATAACCCCACTGGAATTCCATCACCTCCACTAGCTTTGTTTATAGTGATGCTTTCTAAGGCCCACCTGACTTCATATTCCAGGATGTCTGGCTCTAGGTTAATGATCACACCATCATGATTATCTGGGTCGTGAAGATCTTTTCTGTACAGTTTTTCTGTGTATTCTTGCCATCTCTTCTTAATATCTTCTGTTTCTGTTAGGTCCCTACCATCTGTGTCCTTTATTGAGCTCATCTTTGCATGAATTGTTCCCTTGGTATCTAATTTCCTTGAAGAGATCTGTAGTCTTTCCCATTCTATTGTTTTCCTCTATTTCTTTGCATTGATCACTGAGGAAGGCTTTCTCATCTCTCCTTGCTATTCTTTGGAACTCTGCATTCAAATGGGAATATCTTTCCTTTTCTCCTTTGCTTTCATATAACTATACAAAAAAGGCCTTAATGATTACCATCTTTCTAAATTCCATATATATGTGTTAGTTTGCTCTAATGGTCTTTATCTTTCTGGCTTACCTCACTCTGTATAATGGGCTCCAAGACAAAAACCACTACAATATTGTAAAGTAATTAGCCTTCAACTAATAAAAATAAATGAAAAAAAAAAAAAAAAGACAAAATGACATATAAAAAAAAAAAAAAAAAAAAGCCTTAATGACTTGGATAACCAGAGTGGTGTGATCACTCACCTAGAGCCAGACATCCTGAAGTGTGAAGTCAAGTGGGCCTTAGGAAGCATCACTACAAACAAAGCTACTGGAAGTGATGGAATTCTAGCTGAGCTATGTCAAATCCTAAAAGATGATGCTGTGAAAGTGCTGCGCTCAGTATGCCAACAAATCTGGAAAACTCAGCAGTGGCCACAGGACTGGAAAAGATCAGTTTTCATTCCAATCCTAAGGAAGGCCAATGCCAAAGAATGTTCAAACTACCATACACTTCTGCTCTGTTCACATGCCAGCAAGGTAATACTCAAAATCTTCAAGCCAGGCTTCAATGGTACATGAGCTGAGAACTTCTAGAGGTACAAACTGGATTTAGAAAAGGCAGAGGAACCAGAAATCAAATTGCCAACATCTGTTGGATCATAGAAAAAGCAAGAGAATTCCAGAAAGACATCTACTTCTACTTCATTGACTATGCTAAAACTTTTTATTGTGTGAATCACAGCAAACTGTGGAAAATTTGTAAAGAGATGGATATACTAGAACAACTTACCTGCCTCCTGAGAAACCTGTATGCAGGTCAAGAAGCAACAGTTAGAACTGGACATGGAACAATGAACTGGCTCAAAATTTGGAAAAGAGTACATCAAGGTATATATTGTCAGACTCTTATTTAACTTATATGCAGAGTAAATCATGCAAAATGCTGGGCTGGATGAAGCACAAGCTGGAATCAAGATTGCCAGGAGAAATATCAAAAACCTCAGACCTGCAGATAATACTACCGTAATGACAGAAAGTGAAGAGGAACTAAAGAGCTTCCTGATGAGGGTGAAAGAGGACTGTGAAAAAGCTGGCTTAACACTCAGCATTCAAAAAAACTAAGATCATGGCATCTGGTCCAATCACTTCTTGGCAAATAGGTGGAGAAAAAGTGGAAATAGTGGCATATTTTCTTTTCTTGGTCTCCAAAATCACTGCAGATGGTGGCTGCAGCCATGAAATCAAAAGACGCTTGCTCCTTGGAAGAGAACCTATGACCAACCTAGTCAGTGTATTTAAAAGCAGAGACATCTGCTTTTTAAAGCCAACAAAGGTCCTTATAGTCAAAGCTCTGGTTTTTCTGGTAGCCATGTACAGATGTGAGAGTTGGGCCAAAAAGAAGCCTGAGTGCTGAAGAACGGATTTTTTCAAACTGTGGGGCTAGAGAAGAGTCTTGCGATTCCCTTGGAAAGCAAGGGGATCAAACTAGTCAATCCTAAAGGAAATCAACCTTGAATATTCATTGGATAGATTGATGCTGAAGCTGAAGCCAACACTTTGGCCCCCTGATGCAAGAGCTGACTCATTGGAAAAGACCTTGATGCTGAGAAAGATTGAAGGAAGGAGGTGAAAGGGATGGCAGAGGATGAGGTGGTTGGATGGCATCATTGACTCAATGGACATGAGTTTGTGCAAACTCTGGGAGATAGTGAAAGACAGGGAAGCCTGGCCTGCTGCAGTCTGTAGGATTGCAAAGAGTTGGGTGCAACTTAGTAAATGAACTCTGAAGGATACGCAGCTGAGGTCTCAAATGCAAATTTAGTTTGGAATTTGCCTATCAGTCTGTTGATTACGGTTAATTGCTATTGTGTGATAGAAACAGTGCTAGACATTTAATATTATATGCCCTTCACTACCTGCAAGTGAAAGTGGGCATATTGCCCTTATAAATGAATTGAGACCCTGCCCCAAATGATAAGAACAGTATCTGCTCTGATTCAAAATAAATCTGATACAATATGGTCTCTGGCAAAGTCAAAGCGATGATTTTGATGCTGACTTCTACAGTTACACGGGATTAGAAAATCTAGTCTACTCTTCAGCAAATCTTTAGCAGTTTCTTTGTTTTGATACAATTACTGTTTTGTGATTATGAGCATTCCATGAAGGCTAAAAATTCCATGGGGGGCTAGAAATTTTTCCTCCAGTCATTAGAAAATAAAATTTATGTATATAAGCTTCCACATGAATTTCATCTTCTTGGGAGTGATAGTCTTTTATTTTAATAAAATTTTTATGTAGCCCTTATAGAAATTGCATACAACAAGCACTCAATAAATTCAACAAATATTGAATTTTTTCACAAATTTATACAGCAAATATCAATTCAGGTTGACTTGAGAAAGAGGACAAGGCAACTAGAGAACCATTTGAATTTTTTCACAAACTATTTGTAATTGTTGACAGAAAAGATTGGCACAAGATTCTACTGTTCATTTTGTTATTCACAAATTTATATCACTCTTCCAAGGACTTTTCTCCATGAGGATGTCTTTGATTTTATTAAGTCCAGTGAGATATGGAATCTTTTGGAAAAGGGTATAAGTATACTGCTTGATAAAAAGTTTTCTGTAGGTGATAACAACAGGGGACCTTGGGTTTAAGTAGAGGTGAGGAAGGGAATAAAACAATGCTTATTGTGGAACTCATTGTCATGTGTAACGACTTGTTAAGCAGTGAGAGATGACTTCCTAAAGAAATAAGGACAGTGTGGGGAAATTAACAAGATGGGGCTGGTCAGGCTCTCACCCCAGCTCTCACCCCTCTTGCTCCATGTTGTGTAAACAATGACTTTGCAAGGTTATGTAGCAGCTGAGATTACTTGGAGCACTGCACATGCACCTCACAAGGTACTTGCTTGGCCACGGGCTACTTTTGTTCTGTAAGTATATATAAGCTTTACCTGGAAAGCCCTGAGAAGTTGTGTGGTTATGTTGTGTTATGTTATGTCCGCTACTACAGCTGCTGGGCCAGCCAGGAGAGAATAAACCCATCTGCAGTTCCTATGGCTCCTCGTATTTTCTTCCAGCCTCTTAGCTCCTTTGTTGTCTACCATAGGTTCAGGGAACAGTGAACAGTGTGTACATGAGATAACAGTGAGACACTCGGTGCTGTGAGCAGGGTCAGCAATATGATTGGGGTGATCAGCAGGATACCCAGCAGGCAGGGGAACGTGAGGCTCCACTGGATGGAGGAGACCAGTGACCGCCAAGAGCATGTGGTCGGTGTGGCCGCGAGCCTCTCAGCATGAGCTCCAGTGGAAGACTGGGAGGTGATGGACAGTTCACCAGAAAGCATTGAAAAAGCATTGAAGGCCCTGAGTTCCTGTTTGCTGAATAAAGTGGTACAGACTGCAGCTGGCACTGTGAGGTGGGTTTTCCTGACTGCCCTGAAGGCAAATATTGATAGCACTCTCTGTGATGCCACACCGGTGTGCAATGTGCAGAGACACTTGGAAGAACTAGAGCAGCGTATATTGGTGTTAGAGCAAGAACCTCGTGGCCCTGAAGAACCCAGCATCTCTGACAGGGAGGCGGTAAGTGATGGTGATAATGAACGTTATGAGACCGTGGGTCCCCGCTTGGCAGCAAGGCCCGTTGTGCAGCAAAAAGTGAAGTGTGAGCAGCCTAAGGCCGAGGAGGGAGGGCATGCTCAAGGGACCCCAGTGTGAGTTCATGATATATCAACCATATGCTCAGGCGGAGTTGGTTGACTCGGGTACGCGATTTTGGCAAAAGCAAGGGGAACCTTTGGCAGCATGGCTCTTGCGACTTTGGGACACGGCGGTGGACAGTAGCCTATATGTTGGGGATGAACTAGAACGGTTGGCATCCACAACCACTCGCCGCTTGTTGGGACAAAGTTTGCAGAACACCAGGTGACTGATGCAAGAGGCACCTGACCAAACGCACACACTCATGGAATGGGTTAACGCTGCCATCCACACGGCGCGGTCAAACGCGGGAGAGCTCCCAGATCCTGTGCGTAATCGGCGCACCCATGCCGCGCTGACCCACGTGGTGAGCGAGCCGGGCACGAAGCAGTCAGCATTTAAGCCAAACACCCGAGGCCCGAGTGACGAGCGCTGCTGCAGGCGGCGCTGAAGACGCTCTCTGGGCCGCCGCCCGTCTGCCTCCGGATCGCTGGCTGCTGTGCTTGCGGCCTGTGTGCGCCGCCCCGTCTATGAGGGGACCTCTGGGGGGGCTAGCTCGACAGAAAGAGGGGGACGGCAGCAGGCAAAGGGTATTGTAAGCGTGAAGACCCCGCAGGGGGCCTGAGATGGTAAAGCCTCCATTCGAGCGACGAGAATGCAAATGTGGGCTGATTTTCCTGCTGCGGGAGTTGGCAGAAATAAAACTGACACACAGCCCAGGGCCCTGTGCCTAGAGCGATGGAGGCAACTGAGATCAGAGCAAGTTTACCAAGTGTGGGAAGCACCCACAGCAAGAGATACGGGCCGTTCAGTTAGCAGATTGCATGACACCCAAAGATGTTATTTTGTAGGATGCCCTTCTCCATTTTGAATAGGGCGCAAACTAAGGCTCCCCCCTGAAGAGCCCCAGCAGGGACTGGAGGCCCCCCTGTAGAACTTGCAATTCACTGGTCACCAGCGAATGTACAGAGAGTAATGGCCCAGGTTGACACCGGTGCTGAATACAGCCTTGTTTATTCCAAGTCCAAGCCGTTTCCTGTTCTCAGGGCATACACGGATGGCTGTAGCAGCCAAATGATTAAGATTTAGGCTGTATCCTGTGATGCAGATTTAGTAGAAGAGTGTACAGTAAAGGCTATGGTTTTTCCAGTGGTCATGTATGGATGTGAGAGTTGGACTATAAGGAAAGCTCAGCGCAGAAGAATTGATGCTTTTGAACTGTGGTGTTGGAGAAGACTCTTGAGAGTCCCTTGAACTGCAAGGAGATCCAACCAGTCCATCCTAAAGATCAGTCCTGGGTGTTCATTGGAAGGACTGATGCTGAAGCTGAAACTCCAATACTTTGGCCACCTCATGCAAAGAGCTGACTCATTTGAAAAGACCCTGACGCTGGGAAAGATTGAGGGCAGGAGGAGAAGGGGATGACAGAGGATGAGATGGTTGGATGGCAACACCGACACAATGAACATGGGTTTGGGTGGACTCTGGGAGTTGGTGATGGACAGGGAGCCCTGGCATGCTGCGTGTCATGGGGTCGCAAAGAGTCAGACATGACTGAATGACTGAACTGAACTGAACTGTGCAGTAAAGACTGTGTCCTTTGATTTTCTTGCAGATTTAGAACAATAGGAAAGAATTTGGAATTATGTGGGTGGGCTGTAAATGCCACACAAAAAAATCCCATCTTTGAAGGGATGGCCTGGTGCCTGTGGGGGGTTTTGTGGGTCCTTAATAAAAACTCCACAGGGGTGAGATTGCCCCTGTAGAGCCTTTCCTGCAGTTTCACAAGGACAGACAGTGGACTGGACTTGGCCATAGATGATAAAGGCATTCTCCACGTGGTGGATGGCTCTTCTAGCTCCATAAGGGCAAGGACTGCAACAGGAGTTCCAGGTGATTCCCCTGGCATTAGGTCTTGCTGTGTATCGGGGATGTAACTGTTTGTTGTTGTAGCTACTGTTGTTGTGGGGTGTGGGTTCAAGCTGCCGTACTGTATACTAGGAGGATGCCTCAGAGGTTAGAACCTGCATAATCTGTGGGACAACAGACCCTGAAGGAGTGGAATGTGGGAAAATTAACAAGATGGCACCAGTCTGGTTCTCTCGCCCCAGGCGCCCACGCCCTCTCATCCCATGTTCTGTAAACAATGACTTTGCACAGTTATGTAACAGCTGAGCGCAATTATAGCTCTGCGCATGCGCATCACGAGGCCCTCGCTTGGCCACCGGCTACTTTTGTTCTGTAGGTGTATGTAAGCTTCACCTGGAAAAGCCCTGCAGAGTTATGTGATTATGTTGTGTTATGTTATGTCTGATGCTTCGGCTGCTATGCCAGCCAGGAGAGAATGAACCCATCTGCAGTTCCTATGGCTCCTCGCGTTTTCTTCCAGCCTCTTAGCTTGCTCCTTGCCTACACGGGTTCAGCGAACAGTGAGCATTGTGAGAAAAGAGCAAGGCAATTGGTGCTGTGAACAGGATCAGCAATACAGACAGCTCATCTCACGTCCTCCTGCCACATGCACGCACGCGGGCACACACACTCACGAGTCCACGAAGCTCCTTACCCAAAGGCATATACACCACAAATTTTCCCAGGGACAAATTTGTTTGAGCTGATTAACCACTCTTGGAGTGCAGCTATAGTCTCCTTTTCCATTCAAAGGCCATAAAGCGTTCATTAGTTACTGACTGGCAGGCATTGTGCCAAATCAGGGGGCCCCAGAACAAACTATATGTGGCTCTTAAAGAGCTCATGGCTCCAAAAGGAGACTGGATAGTAAAAGACTATTCCATGAAGACACTATTTAAAAACGCTATGAGAGATAAAGATTGGAGCATTTAACAGGGGCATCTTAATTCAGAATCATCATTAAAGGATGATGCATTTATGCTGGGTTTTGAACCCGATTAATTAGGTGTTTATAACTGCAGTGTTCCTTTGAGTGACCTCAGCAGGTAGTGGAACTTTCTTGAATGGAAATTTTAGTTAGAGGAGGATGAATGCTTTTAGAATATGAAATGCTTCCCCAGAGCACCTCTTTATCTCCACACCAGCTTCCTGGACCTAGAAAACATCTCTTCTGCTAAATGATATGAGCCTCATCACCAGTTGCTTAAGATCCACTTTGCCCCTTACTGGTTTTCCACACCACAGTCAAGTAATAATCTGGCGTGCTTGTTTAAGTACTTTCTTGATTCAAAAACTTTCAGGGATGCCCCCAGTGTCTTTAAGAGAAAACGCCTTCAGATAGCTGACACCTCCCCATGGTCGCTCCCTTCCTGCCTCTGCAGCCCTTCTGGCTCCACGGTCTGGTCAGTTACTGCAGTTGGCAGACCTGCCCTTTGAATGCACTGTATTTATCCATCCAGCAGATGGCTGGATCCAAGCCCCTCTGCCATCTACCAGCTGTCTCTCTGTGGGCAAGTTGCCTAACTTCCTTGTACTTTAGCTTCCTGTCTGTATAAAAAGGATAACAATCTTCCCATGTACATCATAGTGTGAGGATTATACTAGTAAAAACGTAGATAAGAACATGATAGCAACTAAATGTTTTAAACTGTTATCATTTATTGAGAGCCTATGATATGCAGGAAACTCTGTGAGACATTTTGTATATTCTATACATTGTTACATTTAACCTTGATTCCAGCCTTTCTTTCTTTGCTTAGCTCTATTAGTGCCCAAATTTCCTATATACTGCATCCCTCCAAAGCGGAGGAAATCTTGCCAAAAAAACAAGACAAAGCAAAAACTCATGAAAATCAAGTGAGTCCTCAGACACTAGACAAAAAGTTTACTCAACATTTTCACAATTTAAATGTCTAAATTTAAAAAAAAAGTCTAAATTACATATATGGTCCAAAGGTAGATAAAATCAAAGTGCTTATTTTCTTTAAAAATTTTCAGGGGTGAATTTTGCATTTTCATTAAATTAAAAATATATGCTGAAATATTGTTGATTTATAGTGTGTTAAATTTTTGCTGTACAGCCAAGTGACTCAGTTCATATTTATATTTGTTTATATATATGTGTGTGTTTGTTGTTTATATATGTGTTTATATATATATATATATATGTATCAGTCCTGTCTGATTCTTTGTAACCCCATGAATTGCAGCACACCAGTCTTCCCTGTCCTTTACTATCTCATGGAGTTTACTCAAACTCATGTCCATTGAGTCAATGATGCCATATATGCATATGTATATACATACTTTTTAATATTCTTTTCCATTGTGATTTATCACAGGATATTGGATATAGTTCCCTGTACTACACAGTAGGACCTTATTGTTTTCAAAGGTTTTGAATATCACAGGCTTCCAGATCCAAAAGTCATCAGGCCTGTATTGGCAATGGTTCCTGGCAAATTTAAAGAACATTTTCAAATAATTTTCGGCATTTCCTTCCAGAAGTTTGTTAAGTACTATTCAGATGTATAGTCCACTATTATCCCCAAATTTCATTCTACGAAGTTTATTTAGACCTCCTCCTGAATAATATTAACCTACATTTCTGAAAAAATAAGCATAGTTCCCTGATTAAGTATCAGGAAATTTGAAAGATACTATCCTGCTTTTAATTTTAAAAAAAGGATCTAGTTACAAACCAATCCACCTACTAAAAATTGCCCTGGGGCTTATGTGTACTCATGAGTTTAAGTTGAACACTTTTTAGAGAAGTGCACTTGTACTTGAGACGAGCCATGAGAAAAGTTACATAACTCAGCATTCACTTCAAAGGTAACTTCAAAACCATTTAATCATGAGATTAAAATCATCCTTAAGAAATCAGCATGTGTGTCAATTCACAATCTTTTAATCATTGTGTGTGTGTGTGTGTAATTGTGAAGTGATCTTGACAACTACCTACAGGGTTCTAGGAAACAAAGCACACGCATGCCCAGTCCATCTTGGTGCCTCTCTTTCTTCCTGTTTCAGCTCCAAGGATGCCAGTGATGCACATGTCTCCGTCACTCAAGGCTGAAGTGGGTGTGGTGACTGGGAGCACTTCCTCTCTCTTATCTCCCATTTGCCTCATATCTCCTGTGACCCACCTCCCGCCCCATCTGATTGTCTGTATTTCTTACCTCTACAACATTTTTTTACTGGCCTCAAGAATATTAGTGAAGTAAGCCAGAAAGAAAAACACCAATACAGTATACTAATGCATATATATAGAATTTAGAAAGATGATAACGATAACCCTATATGCAAGACAGAAAAAGAATCACAGATGTATAGAACAGACTTCTGGACTCTGTGGGAGAAGGCGAGGGTGGGATGATCTGATAGAATAGCATTGAAACATGTATATTATCAATTGTGAAGCAGATCGCCAGTCCAGGTTTGATGCATGAGACAAGTGCTCAGGGCTGGTGCACTGGAATGACCCAGAGAGATACGATGGGGAGGGAGGTGGGAGGGGGATTCAGGATGGGGAACACATTAAATCCATGGCTGATTCATATCAATGTATGGTAAAAACCACTACAATATTGTAAAGTAATTAGCCTCCAACTAATATAAATAAATGAAAAAATAAAATAAAAAAAGAAAACACTTCTCCTCACTGACTTCATGGGTAGAAGACATGGATCAAATTGTTTAAAAATACAGAATTTTCAAAATAAAGAGCATGAATTTGGCTCCATCATTGCTGTTGAATATAATGGTGCTCTATGAGGTTTAACGTTAAGGCAACACTGTGGAGATTTGGAAAGGGCCAGTGGAAAGGGCTTATGAATGTGGCCTTATATATAAATTTACCACGAGCCCTTGAAAGGTGGCACTTTACAAAAGGAAAAGATTAGAAAAAGTTAGTTTTTCTCTCTCTCTCTTTTTTTTTTTCCCCAAAAAGCTGTTTCTTTGTAAAAGAAGATGGGTTATCCACATATTATGTTTTCAACTCCTTTGAATGTAGTAGTCAGTGGCTTTTCTATGATAGAACTTCATAAATTCTACATAAGATATGTAAATACAACATTTAAAATTGAAAACAAAAAGTGTGGAGAAAGTTCTTTTCTATTATTGTTTTTACAATAAGAAAAAAAATCTGTCTCTTGTTCTGTGAGTTTTTTACTACCGTCTAAGGTAATCATTTCAAAGTTTCTAGAGTATAACACTAGCTCTTCTTTTCTTTTTTTATCCTCTCTTCTTTTAAAAAATCTAACCTGAGTTCCTGTTCTTAAACAAATGGAGAATATTTCAAATTAAAAAACTAACACCATGTTGGATTTTATTTATTTACATGGAAAGGAGTTACATGGATGCGTACTATAAAAAAACTTAAAGAATGTGAAGTTTTAAAAGAACTCCTCTGTCCATGGGATTTCCCCAAGAAGAATACTGCAGGGATTAAGCATTTCTTAATTAGGACATTACCATTTCCTTCTTCAGGGAATCTGTTGGACCCAGGGATTGAACCCAGGTCATCTGCCCTGCAGGTGGTTTCCTAGACTGCAGGCAAGTTATTTACCAACTGAGCCAACAGGGAAGACAAATGCATTATTTAATGGATCAAACCCCTAGTAATCAGGAGTAATACTGCTGAAGTGAGGAGGAAATACTAGGTCATATGAAAGAGGATTTTGAATTTTTTTAGGATAAGCCAAGCCAAGCTGTAACAAGAAAAGATAAGAACGTTGACTGTATATGGTTGCTTCTAAAATAAGTAATCTGTGAGTTTCTCATTTTATGAATAAGGATTCCTATTGCCTTCTAATATATTTTCAGAAGGTCTTTTAGATTTGTGAAACTGCAAAAATAATTTTAAAAAGTAGAATTAGGGATAAATGTTAATATCAGGATGGTAGAGAAAGGACTCTATCAAGGCAAGGGAAGTAGATAACAGCCAAATGAAAGAAGGGAAGAACTGAAATGTTCCCGCTTTAGGAAAAATGGGCTTCCGTAAGGAACGAATATGATCCAGCAAAAAGCAGCATTTCCATGTCCTGTGAATCTTTCAGGGTTTAATAATTGATCTTAATTATCTTTACATCAAATTCCTTTCACTGAGCTAGATAAAAGACTGATTTGAAATCATTCAGTCAGTTCAGTTCAGTTCAGTCGCTAAGTCGTGTCCGACTCTTTGCGACCCTATGACTTTCAGCACACCAGGCCTCCCTATCCATCACAAACTCCCGGAGTTTACTCAAACTCAAGTCCATCGAGTCGGTGATGCCATCCACCCATCTCATCCTCTGTCGTCCCCTTCTCCTCCTGCCCCCAGTCTCTCCCAGCATCAGGGTCTTTTCCAATGAGTCAGCTCTTTGCATGAGGTGGCCAAAGTACTGGAGTTTCAGCTTCAGCTTCACTCCTTCCAATGAACACTCAGGACTGATCTCCTTTAGGATGGACTGGCTGGATCTCCTTGCAGTCCAAGGGACTCTCAAGAGTCTTCTCCAACACCACAGTTCAAAAGCATCAATTTTTCGGTGCTCAGCTTTCTTCACAGTCCAACTCTCACATCCATACATGACCACTGGTAAAACCAAAGCCTTGACAAGATGGACCTTGGCTGGCAAAGTAATGTCTCTGTTTTTTAATATGCTGTCTAGGTTGGTCATTATTTTCCTTCCAAGAAGTAAGCGTCTTTTAATTTCATGGCTGCAATCACCATCTGGAGTGATTTTGGAGCCCCAAAAAATGAAGTCTGACACTGTTTCCACTATCTCCCCATCTATTTCCCATGAAGTGATGGAACCAGATGCCATGATCTTAGTTTTCTGAATGTTAAGCTTTAAGTCAACTTTTTCACTCTCCTCTTTCACTTTCATCAAGAGGCTTTTTTAGTTCCTCTTCACTTTCTGCCATAAGGGTGGTATCATCTGCATATCTGAAGTTATTGATATATCTCCCGGCAATCTTGATTCCAGCTTGTGCTTCCTCCAGCCCAGCGTTTCTCATGATGTACTCTGCATAGAAGTTAAATAAGCAGGGTGACAATATACAGCCTTGATGCACTTCTTTTCCTATTTGGAACCAGTCTGTTGTTCCATGTCCAGTTCTCACTGTTGCTTCCTGGCCTGCATACAGGTTTCTCAAGAGGCAGGTCAGGTGTTCTGGTATTCCCATCTCTTTCAGAGTTTTCCACAGTTTATTGTGATCCACGTAGTCAAAGGCTTTGGCATAGTCAATAAAGCAGAAATAGATGTTTTCCTGGAACTCTCTTGCTTTTTCGATGATCCTGTGGATGTTGGCAATTTGATCTCTGGTTCCTCTGCCTTTTCTAAAATCAGCTTGAACATCTGGAAGTTCATGGTTCACATATTGCTGAAGCTTGGCTTGGAGAATTTTGAGCATTACTTTACTAGCGTGTGAGATGAGTGCAATTGTGTGGTAGTTTGAGCATTCTTTGGCATTGCCTTTCTTTGGGATTGGAATGAAAACTGACCTGTAACAGTCCTGTGGCCACTGCTGAGTTTTCCCAATTTGCTGGCATATTGAGTGCAGTACTTTCACAGCATCATCTTTCAGGACTTGAAGTAGCTCAACTGGAATTCTATCACCTGCACTACCTTTGTTCATAGTGATGCTTTCTAAGGCCCACTTGACTTCACATTCCAGGATGTACTGTTCTTCTGGTGACCAAAATCATCCCTAAGCAAAAGAAATGCAACATGGCCTAGTGGTTGTCTGAGGAGGCCTAACAAATAGCTGAGAAAGAAGAGATGTGAAATGCAAAGGAGAAAGGGAAAGATATACCCAAGTGAATGCAGAGTTCCAGAGCATACCAAGGAGAGATAAGAAAGCCTTCTTAAGTGACCAGTGCTAAGAAATAGAGGAAAACAATAGAATGGGAAAGATGAGAGATCTCTTTAAGAAAATCACAGATACCAAGGGAACATTTCATGCAAAGGTGGACACAATAAAGGACAAAAGTGGCAAGGACCTAACAGAAGCAGAAGGTATTAAGGAGAGGTAACAAGAATACACAGAATAACCGTCCCAAAAAAGGTCTTAATGACCCAGATAACCAAATGGTGTGATCACTCACCTAAAGCCAGACATCCTGGAGTGTGAAGTCAAGTGGGCTTTAGGAAACATCACTGTGAAGAAAGCTAGTGAAGGTGATGGAATTCCAGCTAAGCTATTTCAAATCCTAAAAGATGATGCTACTAAAGTGCTATATTCAATATGCTAGCAAATTTGGAAAACTCAGCAATGGCCACAGGACTGGAAAAGATCAGTTTTCGTTTCAGTGCCAAAGAATGTTCAAACTACCATACACTTGTGCTCATTTCAGATACCACAAAGGTAATGCTCAAAATCCTTCAAGCTAGATTTCAACAGTATGTGAACCAAGAACTTCCAGATGTACAAGTTGGATTTAGAAAAGTCAGAGGAACCAAAAATCAAATAGCCAACATTAATCATATTTCTGCTTTATTGACTATGCCAAAGCCTTTGACTGTGTGGATCACAACAAACTGGAAAATTCTTAAAGAGATGGGAATGTTGGACCACTTTACTTGCCTCTTGAGAAATCTGTATGCAGGTCAAGAAGCAACAGAATCAGACCTGGAACAATAGACTGGCTCTCAATTGGGAAAGGAATACATCATGGCTGTATATTGTCACCCTGCTTATTTAACTTATATTCAGAGAACATTCTGTGGATTTTCGAACTGGAAGATTCACAAGCTGGAATCAAGATTGCTGGGAGAAATATCAACCATCTCAGATATGCAGATGATACCACTCCAATGGCAGAATGTGAAGAGGAACTAAAGAACCTCTTGGTGAGGGTGAAAGAGGAAAGTGAAAAAGCTGGCATCTGCTTCCATCACTTCACAGCAAATAGATGAAGAAAAAATGGAAACAGTGGCAGATTTTATTTTCTTGGGCTCCAGAATCACTATGGAGAGTGTCTGCAGCCATGAAATTAAAAGAGTTTTTCTCCTTGGAAGAAAGCTATGAGAAACATAAGACAGTGTATTAAAAAGCCAAAACATCACTTTGCCAACAGAGCTTCTCTGGTAGCTTAGATGGTAAAGGGTCTGCCTGCAGTGTGGGAGACCAGTGTTCGATCCCTGAATTGTGAAGATACCCTGGAGAAGGAAATGGCAACCCATTCCAGTTTTCTTGTCTGGAAAATCCCATGGACAGAGGAACCTGGCCAGTTACAGTCCATGGCGTAGCAAAGAGATGAACATGACTGAATGACTAATATTAGCTAACTAATGGTTTTTCCAGTAGTAATGTACAGATGTGAGAGTTGGACCATAAAAAAGGCTGCATGCCAAAGAATTGATGCTTTTGAATTGTGTTGCTGGAGAAGACTGTTGAAAGTCCCTTGAACAGCAAGGAGAAAAAACCAGTCAATCCTAGATGAAATCAACAAGGAGATCAAACCAGGCAATCCTAGAGGAAGTCAACCCTGAATATTCACTGCAAAGACTGCTGTTGAAACTGAAGCTCCAATACTTTGGCCACTTGATGTGAAGAGAGGATTCTTTGGGGAAAAAAAAAAAAAAAACAACCCTGATGCTGGGAAAGATTGAGGGCAGGAGGAGAAGGTGGCAACAGAGGATGAGATTGTTGGATGACATGGCTGACTTAATAGACATGAGTTGGAGCAAACTCTGGGAGACAGTGAAGGACAGGGAAGCCTGTGTGCTGCAATCCATGGGGCCACAAAGAATCAGACAGGACTTAGCAACTGAACAACAAGGAACAACCAACTTTGCAAGGTCACAATCAATGTGTGTATTGGAAACACCACTAATACAGTGTACATCTTAATTTTTAGAGACTTAAAACAACACAAATTTACTATCTTCCCGGTCCATAGGTTACAAGTTCAACAAGGGTCTCCCTAAGCTAAAATTAAGGTGTTGTCAGCAAGGCTACATTTCTTTTTAGAGGCCTTAGATGCAAAGAACAGACTCATTTGAAAAGTCCCTGATGCTGGGAAAGATTGAAGGCAGGAGGAGAAGGGGACGACAGAGGATGAGATGGTTGAATGGCATTACCAACTCAATGGACACGAGTTTCAGTAATCTCCGGGAGTTGGTGATGGACAGGGAGACCTGGCATGCTGCAGTTCATAGGGTCGCAAAGAGTTGGACACGACTGAATGACTGAACTGAACTGAAGTGAAAGTGAAGTCGCTCAGTTGTCGCTCGGTTGCAGCCGACTCTGCAACCCCACGGACTGTAGTCTACCAGGCTCCTCCATCCATGGAATTTTCTAGGCAAGAATACTGGAGTGGGTTGCCATTTCCTTCTCCAGGGGATCTTCCTGACCCAGAGATTGAACCCGGGTCTCCCGCATTGCAGGCAGAAGCTTTACCGCCTGAGCCACCAGGGAAGCTGAAGGGAGATTCAGTTTCCTTGATCATTCAGGATGTTAGCAGAAGTCAGGTCCTTACAGCTTCAGGACTGCAGTCCTGATTTCCACGTTGGTCATTTGTAGCTTCTAAAGGACACCTGCATTCCTTGGCTGTGATTCCCATCCCTTCTCTTTTTTTAAAGCATTTTTAAAATCGAAGTATAGTTAATTTACAACATTGTGTTAGTTTCAGGAGTACAGCAAAGTCATTCAGTTATTTCTCAGATTCTTTTCCGTTATAGGTTATAACATGATATTGAATATAGTTCTCAGTGCTATATAATAGGTTTTTTTAATATATATATAGGTTGTTATATAATACATAATATATTCTTCTATATTAATATTATACATTATATATATTATATATTGCATTATATTATTATATATTATGTATTTCTATATATTATATAATTATATGATATTTATTTTTATATATAATAGGTTGTTATATAAAATAGATCTATTTTATATAGTCTGCAGTCTGCATCTGTCAGCCCCAAACTCCTAATTTATGTCTTCTTGTTAAGCATTGCCCTCTTTAGAAGCTATCCTTTAAGTCATAAAAACCCCTGAGAAATCCCTGATGAGGAGAGGGTCCTGGAGGACACAGGTGATCCTGAGGCGTGACTTGCTCTGAAGGAGACCATGTTAGGTCCATTCACTTGCCTGGAGGCTTAGACAAGCACCCCCCTGCCTCTTGGTGTGGGAAACCTGGAGGGATTTCTGAGTCTGACTGGGTGTTAGATTTGATTATTATGCCTCCACAGTAGGAGGTGTACATTGATGCATCCCTGAATTGCAATTTAAAAAAAGCCAATGTCCACTAGACAGAATGTTTATCAATTTATTGTTTCTGGACTTCCTTGGCTGTCAATGGCTAAGACTTCACACTCCCAATGCTGGAGTCCTGGGTCCTGGGACTAGATCCCACATGCTGCAACTAAGAGTTCTCATATTAAAACTAAAGATCCTTCACGCCACAGTGAAGATTAAAGATCCTGGATGCCACAACTAGGACCCAGCACAACCAAATAAATAAATAAACATGCTCAGTTTAGTTCAGTCACTCAGTTGTGTCCGACTCTTTGAAACCCCATGGACTGCAGCACACCAGGCTTCCTTGTCCATAATCAACTCCCGGAGCCCGCTGAAACTCATGTCCTTTGAGTCAGTGATGCCATCAAACCATCTCATCCTCTGTTGTCCCCTTCTCCTTCTGCTTCAAACTTTTCCATCACCAGGGTCTTTTCTAATGAATCAGTTCTTCACATCAGGTGAAACTTTATTAATTTCAATAGACACAAGATTAAAGAGTAGAATACATTTGGGGATTAGAAGATACTTTGGAACTATCCAGGCTAAGGAAACTTTTAGTATTATTAGGAAGAAAGATATCTATAAAGGAAATACTCAAAGCTTCATAGCTTTTCACCTGGGTTATAATAAACAGACAGTGGTGGTGGCTTGGTACTAAATCAATAGTTGAAATGGAAAACAAAAGAAAAAATAGCTCAAGTTCCAGAGTTTGGATGTTTGAGCTTGTGAAATGGCCTCATACCACATAGTTCTGAAAACAAATACTCTCATTACAATTTATGTGGAAAGAAAGGTTCTCAGTGAGCTAATTTTACTCAGTAATGGACCACAGTTTCTCAATGTTTATTGTCAATCATCCATCCATTATGTCCCATCACCACTTGAGATTTACAGATGGCAGGTATAATTGCAGTACTTTGTGCTCTGGCACTTTTATCTTTACATCTTTTAATATAATTGCAGTTTCTTTTCTTTTTCTTTTTTTGAAACCAGGAAGCTTCCTCTATTGTATCTTGCAGGAAAGAGGGGAAGTCTTCTTTTGGCTTAATTTCTTCTTGTAAAGCTTCCTCTTTGCCATATAATCATTTTCAAATAATTTCAACTGTGCTTTTTTAATGCAGATTTAAATCAAGAAATGGAGACCAAATGCTTTTTTTTAATTTCACACATTTAAAGATTGAAAGGTAAGCGTATTTTTGGCTGGACTCACCTCCCTAAATTCTGAGTCTTCTTATGTTTTAGGGAATGGAAAAGAAACTTGTGTTGGCATTCTACTTGGTGTCATTTGGATCCTCGATTTTCTGGCTTCAGTTTACATGCTAAGGATTTGGCATATTGAGGCCAAGACCATTATAAATATACCCCTGGCTTCTGAAATACTGGGAGCATTATGCTTATAACGCAAGAAAGCTTAAAAACGTTGTTTTCATTATAATTGGAGCCTCTGTAACAATCCTACAGACGTACTGTTTATATCTGGATTTATTTTTCTCAATATTTCTTTGTAAAAGCTTTACAATTTTATTTTGTAAATGGCTTTAAAAAATGGTTAAAATGAAATCAAGATGTGTGGATGCCAGAAAGATGTGTAGGCCATGAAAAATATGATGACTTAAAGAGTTGATTTTGTCCCTACATCATCCAGGCTTACCACTTACACTATTCACACACATTGGAAACCTGCCATCTTTCTACTTTGCAGTAGGAAGAACTGGCCCAGAAGCTTCCTCTTTATATATTTATGTGGGTGGGAAAGGAAATCTTCTGGAAAAGTTACTTTGGTAAAATTATTGTCATTTCTGTGCAACTGAATCTCAGTACCCATAGAAAAGTTTAAATTGTTTTATAAATCGATTTATTTTAAACTGAATTGAGCTAATAATTTGACTCTCGACGTGGACAGACTCAGTAACAAATACTCAGGTGGAACAGGTTGTAGTTACGATGGAGATAAGAATTACATTTGTACTGAAGTGTGCTATTTAAAAACAGAAGGAACCCTTTACATGACTGTTAAACACAAATTAAGACATAATTTTTAGGGAAAATCATTGAAAATTATTTGTGACAACTATCACATTAATATCTGTAGCTTGGCTTTCTGGCCCTAATTTCAGATTTGAAGGTTTTTAACCTAAAAAGCTGGAAGAATGGACTTGTCTGAGGAGGAACATCATAGATCATTAGGCGTATAAGGTTTAAATTCAATAACATTCTCAGTAAAAATAGGAATCAGGAACTGTCAGCATTTCTGTGGTATTTATAGCCAGGAGACTGGCTGAGATCATCCAGGGAGTCGATGCAGATGAAGAAGAGAAGATGACAAATGAGCCCTGCGATTTTGCACATGCAGTGTCTGGGGACTAGGGGAGGAAAAATGAATGGGGCTGAGAAGGAAGAGTAAGTAGGTGAATCAGGAGGTAAATGAAGAAATTGTGACATCCTGGAAGGACAAGTGAAAAAGTGCATTAATGAGATTAAAGAGTTGAAGCTGAATCTGGTTTCTGTACCCTGGCACTGAGTTAAATCTTACAGACAGCGTTTTTGGTGAATTAAAAAAAATTTTTTTAATGCTTTGCCAAGCAAAGCGGACCACAACAGGCTAATGCCCTCAAAGCTGTGTGTCCCACCCTGGAGTGGATAGTGAGGAAACGTAGAATAAGAATTCAAAGAGGGCATAACCAGCTCATGGATGCTTTTCTGATTGGTTGGTGTTGAGGTATTTGGGAGTTAGCATCATCAACCTGGTTCCAACCAGTATGGGGTCAAAGTGCTTGTGGACAGCACTCAGTTAACTTTCCCCACGTGGTGAGGGTTTCAGCATCTGCAGACCAGCTTAAAGATACTGCTGTGTGTGTCCTTTGAGGGGGAATCAGGACCCTGCCCCCAGGCCATACTACTGTTTTTTGCCTACTCCTCCTCTGTTTTAGCATCCCCTCCCTTTCCTGATTACAGCTGCTTAAACTTGCTTGTTGGAACTCAGGGAAGGTCAAGGAGGCTGAATGAAGCTTATTTTCTGTAATCAAGAAGTAGGGGACACAGGAAGACTTTTGTGAACAGGAGCCCCACAGGATCCTGCTTTGTATTTAAGGTCCTGAGAAGTCAATTAAGATGAGGACCTAGAACTGAGCACTGAATTTACTCATGTGGAAGTTATGGTTACCCTTAGTGGACAAAAAGAAAGTCATGTCTGACTCTTTGTGACCCCAAAGACTATAGAGTCCATGGAATTCTCCAGGCCAGAATACTGAAGTGGGTAGCCTTTCCCTTCTCCAGTGAATCTTCCCAACCCAGGAATCAAGCCCAGGTCTCCCTCATTGCAGATGGATTCTTTACCAGCTGAGCCACAAGGGAAGCCCAAGAATACTGGAGGGGGTAGCCTATCCCTTCAGTGGGTTTGTCTGACCCAGGAATTGAACCGGGGTCTTCTGCATTACATGCAGATTCTTTACCAGATTATTTAGAGAAGCCTAATGGACAAAGGATTAGGGCAAATATTTGTTTAGAGTGAGTTTAAGAAGAACTGAAGGGGGAGGCAAGTGGAGACACTTCCATTCTTAACTGTTCCTCTTATCTACACCATTGTCTCATGGCCAAATTTCTTGAGACAGGAGCTGGAGTTACCCTTTTAAATTGGAAGTCAGATGTGGTCACTCTCTACTACAGACTCCCCTCTTTAATAGAGAACAAGAGGAGGCATCTTCCTGGCTCCTCCCGTCCCTCTCTCCCCCTGGTTCCCTCCCTTCCAGCCATCCAGGTTTCCTGCCTACACATCAAACTTCAGCCCTTTTGTTCTCATTCTGCTTTTTCTTCGATAGACATGCTCTTATTCCAAATATCCACAACCTTCAGTCTTTCCATGAATATCATTTCAATGAGGCTTTTTGGGTGATTCTATAGAAAATCATACTCTCTTCTGTCATCTCCCACACTGACATTCACTTTGGGACTTCAACTTTTGTCCTAGGCACTAGCTAACGTTTTACATATTTATCATCTTTATTCTTTGCTTCTCTCTCCACTAAGTCAGCTCCAGAAGGGCAGGAATTAAATGCGTTTTGGGTCCTAGTGTATACCCTGTACTTAAGAACACCACTCTTCGCCAATGGAAATGCAATAAATATTTGCTGAAAAAGTAAATGAGAGACATGCTACTCATCTCTGTATAAAATAAAACAAATCTCTGTTGTAGTTTTCCCATAGCAAAGATAAACACTGGCAAATAACATCACCGTCTACTTCCAAATCATTAGGTGAAACATGTATGACTATCCTAAATGGCAATAAATATAAGTAATAATTGATGAACTTATTACAGAATACCTGTGTTTTGAAGCAAATTCAAATGTAAAATAAAGAAAAGATAACGGTACCTTGACATAAACATATATGAAACTAAAAAATGGTATTTTTTGAAAATATTTATCAAAAGTGAAAAGATATTGAAACAGAAGACCTTTGATGATTATCTTTGCTTTTATGAAATTAATAAACTAGACTGTTTGTTGTTTTTTTTTTTCACTATGCTTTGTCCAACTCTTTTGTGACTCCTTGGACTGTAGCCTGCTAGGCTCCTTTGTCCCAGGCAAGCATACTGGAGTGTGTTGCTATTTCTTTCTCCAGGGTTCTTCCTAACCCAGGGATCAAATCCATGTCTCTTGTGTTGATAGGCAGATTCTTCACCACTGAGTCACTCAGTTCAGTTCAGTACAGATGCACAGTCGTGTCCGACTATTTGCGACCCCATGAATCGCTGTACACCAGGCTTCCCTGTCCATCACCGACTCCAAGAGTTTACTCAAACTCAGCTCCATTGAGTCGGTGATGCCATCCACCCATCTTATCCCCTCTCATCCCCTTCTCCTCCTGCCCCCAATCCCTCCCAGCATCAGGGTCTTTCCAATGAGTCAACTCTTCACATGAGGTGGCCAAAGTACTAGAGTTTCAGCTTCAGCATCAGTCCTTCCAGTGAACACCCAGGATTGATCTCCTTTAGGATCTGGTTGGATCTCCTTGCAGTCCAAACGACTCTCAAGAGTCTTCTCCAACACCACAGTTCAAAAGCATCAATTCTTCTGCGCTCAGCTTTCTTCACAGTCCAACTCTCACATCCGTACATGACCACTGGAAAAACCATAGCCTTGACTAGATGGACCTTTGTTGGCAAAGTAATGTCTCTGCTTTTTAATATGCTATCTAGGTTGGTCATAACTTTCCTTCCAAGGAGTAAGCATCTTTTAATTTCATGGCTGCAATCACCATCTGCAGTGATTTTGGAGCCCCCCAAAATAAAAGTCTGACACTGCTTCCACAGTTTCCCCATCTATTTCCCATGAAATGATGGGCCCAGATGCCATGATCTTAGTTTTCTGAATGTTGAGCTTTAAGCCAACTTTTTCACTCTCCTCTTTCACTTTCATCAAGAGGCTTTTTTAGTTCCTCTTCATTTTCTGCCATAAGGGTGGTGTCATCTGCATATCTGAGGTTATTGATATTTCTCCCGGCAATCTTGATTCCAGCTTGTGCTTCCTCCAGCCCAGCGTTTCTCATAACGTACTCTGCATAGAAGTAGAATAAGCAGGGTCACAGTATACAGCCTTGATGTACTCCTTTTCCTGTTTGGAACCAGTCTGTTGTTCCATGTCCAGTTCTAACTGTTGCTTCCTGACCTGCACACAGGTTTCTCAAGAGGTGGGTCAGTGGTCTGGTATTCCCATCTCTTTCAGAATTTTCCACAGTTTATTGTGATCCACACAGTCAAAGGCTTTGGCATAGTCAATAAAGCAGAAATAGATGTTTTCCTGGAACTCTCTTGCTTTTTCAATGATCCAGTGGATGTTGGCAATTGATCTCTGGTTCCTCTGCCTTTTCTAAAATCAGCTTGAACATCTGGAAGTTCACGGTTCATGTATTGCTGAAGCCTGGCTTGGAGAATTTTGAGCATTACTGTACTAGCGTGTGAGATGAGTGCAATTGTGTGGTAGTTTGAGCATTCTTTGGCATTGTCTTTCTTTGGGATTGGAATGAAAAGTGATCTTTTCCAGTCCTGTGGTCACTGCTGAACTTTCCAATTTGCTTGCATATTGAGTGCAGCACTTTCATAGCATCATCTTTCAGGATTTCAGATAGCTCAACTGGAATTTCATCTCCTCCACTGGCTTTGTTCGTAGTGATGTTTCCTAAGGCTCACCTGACTTCACATTCCAGAATGTCTGACTCTAAGTGGATGCCCACACCATCGTTATTATCTGGGTTGTGAAGATCTTTTTTGTACACTAGGTAAACCCAAACTAAACTATTAGGATGTAGCATTTTTTTGCAGACCACACTCAGGTACATTTTCTTAGATTAAAAATGATCTGAAATGTTTTTTCAATCATGAGTTCTCCTCTCATAAAGAAGTGTTATTGAATGGTATTACAATATATAAAACAGAAAAAAGAATTATATTCCAGGAAATATAAAGACTTCTGTACATCAATAGGAAACAAACAAACAAACAAAAACTAATAGAGAATTGAGTGAAGAATATTATAGCCAGAATGGTTAATAAACTATTGACAAAATTCTCAATTGCCCTAGAATTCAGAAAAATGCTTATTAAATGGTAATGCAGTAGTATTTTATATACAGATTGACACACACTTAAAGTCTGAAAATGCCAAATATTGGTTTGGTTAAGGAAGAAAACTTTGTGAGAAGGAAAGTAACTGATACAATCAATTTGACAGTTTCTACAAAAGGCAAAATATATATATATATATATATATATATATATCACATGATTCAGCTTTTCTACATGAGTAAAGCACAGTGACCACATCTTAAAACTCCAGTTGAGTTGACTTGATTACAATCTTAGGGATACAGGAATGGAATATGTTTGGGACCAGAAAACTAAAATTTAATGAGCTGTGTTTGTAGCCTGGTTGGAGGCTTCTGAATGAAGAGTTTATAAATGATCAGCATGGAGGATAGAAATGGGGAGCATAAAGGTAAAAAAAAAAAGTATTAATGTACCTGCAGTACTTCCTCTGAAAGAAGACAGAGTGTCAGTTGGGATGAATTGCTGGCATCAGTGGGGTAATGTTTGCCTCTATTGCAGAGTTTTAAAATTTTGGCTTTCAGAAAGATAAAAACCAATACAGTATACTAACACATATGTATGGAATTTTAAAAGATGGTAATGATAACCCTATATGCAAAACAGAAAAACAGACACAGATATACAGAACAGACTTTTGGACTCTGTGGGAGAAGGCAAGGGTGGGATGTTCTGAGAGAATAGCATTGAAACATGTATACTATCAATTGTGAAGCAGATCACCAGTCCAGGTTTGATGCATGAGACAAGGGCTCAGGGTTGATGCACTGGGATGACCCAGAGGGATGAGATGGGGAGGGAGGCAGGAGGGGGGACTGGGATGGGGAACACATGTAAATCCATGGCTGATTCATGTCAATGTATGGCAAAAACCACTACAATATTGTAAAATAATTAGCCTCCAACTAATAAAAATAAATGAAAAAAAATAAAATCTTGGCTTTTTGTATTTTGGGGCTGAATCATTGTTTATCATAGGCAGGAATGGGGGGTGTATCTTATGCAATGTAGGATGCTTAGCTGCATTCCTGGTCTCACCTTACTAGATGCCAGGAGTAGTCCTCAACTGTGAGAATTAAAAATGTCTTCAGGCTTAGGTGATGGCCCAGGAAGGTAGAAGAATTTGACTCCTCAAATTTGATGAATTGAATTCATCAAATGCCTTGAAACTTTCATTTGACATGAAGGTAGTAGTCCTGATTCCATCAAGTGGCATTCCTACTTGAGGTTGATATTGTTCTTTCTGAACCTTGTAATCAGTAATAAAAATTCAGTTACTTGACTTTCTAAACTGAGGACCTGAACATTGAAATGGTAAAACACACCCACATATGGTCACTCTTTCAAAGTCTGCCTAAATGTCTGGCTGGTCTCCAGGATAACAATGTAATGGTTCTTTTAACTGCAGCAATAGACAGTAAGATTTTGATATACTCAGTTCCCTCTAGGAATATATTATAAAGAAATAGGAAGAAATTAGGACAAAGGTTTATGCACTGAGAATTCATAGCTCCATAATAGCCTTTTTTTCCCCAATTATTTTTATTTATTTATTTATTTATTTTTTCAGTGGGTTTTGTCATACATTGATACGAATCAGCCATTAGTTACACGTATTCCCCATCCCGATCCCCCCTCCCACCTCCCTTTCCACCCGATTCCTCTGGGTCTTCCCAGTGCACCAGGCCCGAGCACTTGACTCATGCATCCCACCTGGGCTGGTGATCTGTTTCACCATAGATAATGTACATGCTGTTCTTTCAAAACATCCCACTTTTATTAATCTCTTTCTACCCATTTGATTCAAATGATTAAAAAAAAATAGAAAAAAACATGGAAAAGCCAAAAGCAAATGAAATAAATAAAAACAAAGTTTGAGTAAACATATTTGAATATTTAATACAATTGCAGAGAGGGCAAATGGGGAGCTGAAGTTATGCAGTTGGATGCAGAAACCCAAATGATGTCAACACACCCTTATTCTAACTTTATCATCCTTGCTTCTCATAAATTGTAGCTAAGTGTTCCTGTATGCGGTGGAGCATAAATACTGTTGAAAAGTATTTTTAAGTCATCGGCATCCAAAGATATGCACTACTAAGACTTTCCTTCCAGGATTCACACATATAATTTTTTGTATACAGAATACCACAAACACATATACAAGCATAAATAATCATCTGGGGAGCAAACTGAGTATTTACAGTTTTATAGCTTGCTTTTGTTACTTAGTACTTTTTAAATGAAGGTTATTATTATTAAACTTTATTTAAAGCTGATGCTCAAAGATGGTCTCCTAATTCATTCTATTGATCTTTACATAACCATGTCCTGCAAGGGACTTTCAACATTTAAGATGATTTCAAATGCTTCATCATTAAAACACAAAATAAAAGCAATCAGATACACATTTCCAGCTGTAAAATACATGTCGTGAGGATGTAATGAACAGCCTGGAGACTATAGTTAACAATGCTTCATTGCATATTAAAAAACCTCTAAAAGAGTTGATCTTAGAAGTCTTTATCACAGGCACACAAAAGAAGAAAAGTTCGGTAACTCTGTATAGTGTTGGATGTTAACTAGACTTTTCATGGTAACTATGTCACAATGTATACAAACATCAAATCATGATGTTATACACTCAAAACTAAAAATATAATGTTAGGTCTCAATTATACCTCAAAAAATCTGAAACAAATTTTTCATTGTGGCTGAGAACAAATTCCTAGACACAGAATTCATGGGTCAAAGGATATGTACATATGTGAGGTTCATAAAAATGATTGCCAAAGTCAAGGAAGTTGTTCTGATTTAACATTTCATCAGCATTATATGAGAATGATTTTATTACTATAAATCTGCCAACATTGGGAGTTATAATTTACAAATATTTGCCAACTTGACAGATACCTTAATTTGTTTAAATAATTCTTCAAATGTTTATTATTAATTTTCATGTTAAACATTGAGAATTGCCTAAGTCTGTGTTTGCCAAATTTTATTGAAATATTTCTCTTTTCTTTATTGATTTAAAACATGCATTTATTTAATAAATTTAGTAGCCCTTTATTATATATGCTGCAAACACTTTAAAGTGTTTTTGTATTGTACTTTTGTAGCTGTGATACAAAATAACTTCAGATTCATAGTCAAATTATCACTTCTTTCTTCTCCATTTTCCACATTTACCAATACCCATTGTTGTATTTAGACATTATTATAACTGCAGTACATATTTAGATCTAACTTCAAACATATGTCCCTTTTCAACTTTCCAACTCACTCCCTCTTCCCTATAGGACTGTCTCTCCATCAATCCTTTACTTTTCATTTTCCTTCAAGCCCAAATTTCCCTCCTTATCCAGCAAAAAGACCATCAAGATGATAACCTCCAAGAATACCTCCTAAACTCCCCTAACCCTCTTATTTTATTTGTTCTATACAAAAACCTCTTGATTGGATTCAATTCTAGGCTGTTGGCAGCAAGACTCAGTGTGATGGGAGAAAAATACGGTGGTGTTGACTGGTTTCTCAATAAATCAATGACCACTAACCTCAACAAGGCCTTTTTGCAGCAATCATATAATAGTTCCAAGGGGACCAGTGGTAAAGCCTCTGCCTGCCAACCCAGGATATGTGGGTTCAATCCCAAGGTTGGGAAGATGCCCTGGACAATGAAATGGCAGCACACTCCAGTATTCTTGCCTGGGAAATCACATGAACAGAGGAGCCAGGCAGGCTACAGTCCAAGACGTCACAGAGTGGGCCATGACTTAGTGACAAAACTACAACAACAAACTGTTAATACCCTTCTTCCCTCCAACTACCAGCTTATTACTTTTGTTCCTGTTACACACACAAAATAGAGTCTGTCATTGTTTCCATTATTTCCCCATCTATTTGCCATGAAGTGATCGGACAGGATGCCATAATCTTTGCTTTTTTAAATGTTATGTTTTAAGTCAGCTTTTTGACTCTCCTCTTTCACCTTCATCAAGAGGCTCTTTAGTTCTTCTTCGCTTTCTGTCATAAATGTGGTGTCATCTGCATATCTGAGGTTATTGATACTTCTCCCAGCAATCTTGATTTCAGCTTGTGCTTCCTCCAGCCCAGAGTTTTTGCATGATGTACTCTGCATGTTGTTCCATGTCAGCTTCTAACTGTTGCTTCCTGACCTGCATACAGATTTCTCAGGAGGCAAGTCAGGTGGTCTGATATTCCCATCTCTTTAAGAATGTTCAACAGTTTGTGGTTGTCCACACAGTCAAAGGCTTTGGCATAGTCAATAAAGCAGAAGTAGATGCTTTTCTGGAACTTGCTTTTTTGAGGATCTAATGGATGTTGGCAATTTGATCTCTGGTTCCTCTGCCTTTTCTAAATCCAGCTTGAACATCTGGAAATTCTTGGTTCAGATACTATTGAAGCCTCACTTGGAGAATTTTCAGCATTACTTTGCTAATGTGTCCTGCTGCTGCTGCTAAGTCACTTCAGTCGTGTCCAACTCTGTGCAACGCCATAGACGGCAGCCTTCCAGGCTCTCCCATCCCTGGGATTCTCCAGGCAAGAACTGGAGTGGGTTGCCATTTCCTTCTCTGGCTAGTGTGTGAGATGAGTGCAATTGTGTGGTACTTTGAACATTCTTTGTCACTGCCTTTGTTTGAGATTGGAATGAAAACTGACCTTTTCCAGTCCTGTGGTCACTGCTGAGTTTTGCTGGCATATTGAGTGCAGCACTTTCACAGCATCATCTTTCAGGATTTGAAATAGCTCAACTGGAATTCCATCACCTCCACTAGCTTTGTTCATTGTGATGCTTCCTAAGGCCCACTTGACTTCGAATTCCAGTATGTCTGACACTAGATGAGTGATCACATGATCACAGTTATCTGGGTCATTAAGATCTTTTTCATGTAATTCTTCTGTGTATTCTTGCCACCTCTTCTTAGTATCTACTGCTTCTATTAGGTCCATACTGTTTCTGTCCTTTATTCTGCCCATCTTTGTATGAAATGTTCCCTTGGTATCTCTAATTTTCTTGACGAGATCTTTACTCTTTCCCATTTTATTGTTTTCCTCTATTTCTTTGCATGGATCACTGAGGAAGGCTTTCTTATCTCTCTTTGCTATTCTTTGGAACTCTGCATTCAAATGTGTAAATCTTCCCTTTTCTCCTTTGCCTTTCACTTCTCTTCTTTTCATAGCTATTTGTAAGGCCTCCTCAGGCAACTATTTTGCCTTTTTGCATTTCTTTTTCTTGGGGATGGTCTTGATCACTGCCTCCTGTGGAATGTCACAAACCTTAATGCATAGTTCTTCAGACACTCTGTCTATTAGATCTAATCCCTTAAATCTATTTGTCACTTCCACTGTGTAATCATAAGGGATTTTATTTGGGTCATACCTAAATGACCTAGTAGTTTTCCCTACTTCTTCAATTTAAGTCTGAATTTGACAATAAGGAGTTCATGATCTGAGCCACAGTAAACTCCCAGTCTTTTTTTTTTTTTTTTTTTTTTTGCTGACTGTATAGAGCTTCTCCGTCTTTGCCTGCAAGGAATATAATCAATCTGATTTCGGTATTGACCATCTGGTGATGTCCATGTATAGACTCATCTCTTATTTTGTTGGAAGAGAGTGTTTGCTATGACCAATGCATTCTCTTTGCAAAACTCTGTTAGCCTTTGCCCTCATTCATTTTGTACTCCAAGGTCAAATTTGCCTATTACTCCAGGCATCTCTTGACTTCCTACTTTTGCACTCCAATACCCTATAATGAAAAGGGCATTGTTGGGGGGAGTTATTTCTAGAAGGTCTTGTAGGTCATCATAGAACTGTTCAACATCTTTGGCTTTAGTGGTTGGTGCATAGACTTGGATTACTGTGAATTTGTATGGTTTGCCTTGGAAACAAACAGATCACTTTGTCATTTTTGAAATTGCACCCCAATACTGCATTTCAGACTGTTTTGTTGACTATGATGACCACTCCATTTCTCCTAATGGATTCTTGCCCAAGGTAGTAGATATAATGGTCATCTAATTTAAATTAGCCCATTCTGGTCCTTTTTAGTTCACTGATTCCTAAAATGTTGATATTCAGCTCTTGCCATCTCCACTTCCAATTTACCTTGATTTGTGGGCCTAACCTTCCAGGTTCCTATGCAGTATTCTTTACAGCATTGAATTTTACTTCCATCACCAGTCACATCCATAGCTGTGCATTGTTTTTGCTTTGGCTCCATCTCTTCATTCTTTCTGGAGTTATTTCTCGACTCTTCTCCAGTAGCATATTGGACACCTACCAACCTGGGGAGTTCATCTTTCAGTGTCATATCTTTTTGCCTTTTCATACTGTTCATGGAGTTCTCAAGGCAGGAATACTGAGGTGGTTTGCCATTCCCTTCTCCATGGACCACTTTTTGTCAGACCTCTCCACCATGACCAGTCTGTCTTGAGTAGCCCTACATGGCATGGTTCATAGCTTCATTAGACTAGGCTGTGGTCCATGTGATCAGTTTGGTTAGTTTTCTGTGATTTTGGTTTTCATTCTGCCTGCTCTCTGAAGGATAAAGACAGAGGTTTATGGAAGCTTCCTGATGGGAGAGACTGACTGTGGGGGAAACTGCTTCTTCTTCTGATGGGCAGGGCCATTAAAGATTAAAGTAAACTTGTAATCCAATTTTCTATTAATGGGCTGAACTATGATCTTGCCCTGTTGTTTGGCCTGAGGTCAAGCTGTAGGGGTAATGGCAACTCCTTCAAAAGGACTTGAGGCACACTGTTGTATTCAGTGCCCCGACCCCACAGCAGGCCACTGCCCACCCACACCCCCACCAGAGACTCCTGGACACTCAGGAAAGTCTGGCTCAGTCTCTTGTGACGACATTGCTCTTTTCTTCTGGCTCCGGCTGCACACATGGTTTTGTTTGTGCCTTCCAAGAGTCTATTTCCCCAAACCTGTGGAAGTTTTGTAATCAAATCCCACTGGCCTCCAGAGTCAAATTCCCCAGGGGTTCTCAGTTCCTTTGCCAGATCCCCAGGATGGGAAATCTGTCGTGGGTCCTAGAACTTTCTTACAGTGCAACAATTTCTTTAGTATAATTGTTCTGCAGTTTGTGGGTTGTCTGCTCAGTGGCCCTATGGTGGGGCTAATGGTGACCTCCTCCAAGAGGGCTTATGCCACATATCGCATGACACAAGTCTGCTGTAGTCAGAGCTCCTGTACCCAGGGCAGGCCACTGCAGACCTGTGCCTCCACAGGAGACACTCAGACACTCAAAGCCAGGTATGGCTCAGTCTCTCTATATTCTCTGGATCCTGGTATACACAAATCTTTGTTTGAGCCCTCCAAGCATCGCTGGTGGGTATGGGGCTTGATTCTCAACAAGATTTTGCCACTCCCACCATTCTGTTGGGACTTCTCTTTTGCCCTTGGACATGGGATATCTTTTTTGGTGGGATCCAACATTCCCCTGTTGATGAACAACTGATGGTTGTTCAGCAGTGAGTTGAGATTTTGGAATTCTATCAGGAGAAGATGAACTCACATCCTTCTACTCCACCATCTTGTCCAGTGTTACTGCAAATGGTGACTGCAGTCATGAAATTAAAAGACTCTTTCTCCTTGGAAGAAAAGATATGGCCAACCTAGACAGCATAATAAAAAGTAGAGACATTACTTTACCAACAAAGATCTGTCTAGTCAGTGCTATGGTTTTTCCAGTAGTCATGTATGGATGTGAGAGTTGGACCATAAAAAAGCTGAGAACTGAAGAACTGATGGTTTTGCACTGTGGTGTTGGAGAGGACTCTTGAGAATCCCTTGGACTGCAAGGAGATCCAACCAGTCCATCCTAAAGGAAATCAGTCCTGAACATTCATTAGAGGGACTGATGCTGAAGCTTAAGCTCCAAAATTTGTTCACCTGATGTGAAAAACTGACTCACTGGAAAAGACCCTGATGCTGGGAAAGATTGAAGGCAGGAGAGAAGGGGACGACAGAGGATGAGATGGTTGGGTGGCATCACTGACTTGATGGACATGAGTCTGAGCAAGCTCCAGGAGTTGGTGGTGGACAGAGAAACCTGGCTTGCTGCAGTCCATGGGGTCACAAAGAGTTGGATATGACTGAGTGACTGAACTGAACTGAACTGAAGGAAATAGAAGTCATCAGCAGAGGATCCATGTTCCCCAACTATCACACAGAACATGCAGCCAAACCTCTGTTCCTATAGCTGTCCTGTCTTTGTTTCTAGGAATGGACAATATTACTTTTGGTTACTTCATCCCAGTTCCTCTCCCTTAATCATTACTTAGTTCCAGAAACAGTTCCTTCCGGATACTGCAGTGTAACTGTATCTAAGTAATCGCTGTCCAGAGACAAGATCTGATTTGTGAATCTGCAGAGAATCCAGAAGACATTCAGTAGGTACCAAGTGGTCACGGGGGTTGCTTCTCTACCACACTGAGATGACTCAAGCCCCTCGGTCCTTCAATAGATTCAGACAAAATACTGGAGACAAGCCAAGGATGGCAGAGTATTTCAAAGATAGCCTCCTCCCACCCTCCAGAGTCTGAGTTACTGGTTAAAAAATACATTAAACAGAAGACGGTATCATGATTTAAAAAAAAAAAAAAAAAAAAAACTTGAGTCCAATTTTCTCTATTCTCTTCTACTTAGCTTGGTGTAGACATTTTTTGTTAGCACTTTTGAATAGTATAATAAATTTTCAACACACAAAATGAATTTCTAGTTAAAGGCATAGTTGAGTGCCAACTTTCTTCTTCTGTCTGAATAATATTAATACGAACTGGTAAATACAATGATGTAGGCGCCAACTTTCCCTGAATGGAAGTAAAGTAATTCCACCAGCTCTTTAATTAACTAAAAATATTTCTGAAGAAATATGAATTCTGAAGTAGCAACTTTATTTCTATAACAGTAAATTCGAGGCTATTTATTGCCACACTTACACAGAGCAGAATCTGTTATACATATCCTTTAATACCCCGAGTGAATATCCTCTTTCAGAAGTACATATGACCTAGCAATATAGCTAGTGTAGGAGTCAGGTAGGGTCATTTGTAACAGTAAGTAGGAGGCAGAGAGACAGAAAAGTGAATTTTGCTCACAGTAAATTAGAATAAGTAATCATCCACCTCTCCCTCCTTTCCTCAGGGTGTTTTGAGGGTGGAGGGAGGGGCTCTCTCACATTCCTCCTGAGTGTGTGGTGTGAAGCCACTCCTAGTCTCACCGGTCCACCTACACTGCTGTTAGTTGAATCATGGAAAACTTTTTACTTTATGACTGGTCACTGGCTGGAGCTTTCAGACCCAGGTCCCTAAACACATACTGCTCTTCACCAGAAGAACCAGCAGAGAATCTGTTGTGGTGTGTAGTACCTTCAAATTCCTTCCATTTCTTCACATCACAACTCCTATGACTTCATCAGATTTTCTCCAAATTTAGTGGTATGTATAGGGTAGCAAAGGGTAGGAGGAAAAAAATAGGGAAGTTTAAGTTTATTTTTAAATCTCATTTCCCCATATACAAGTTAGTCTACTTTTGGGAGCACCGATTTTTTTGGAGTCAGTTTTCTCTACTGCCAACCGACATCTCCTGCTCACCCCCGTCTGATGTGGGTTATCTTCTAACCTCTAGCATGCAAGCCTTTTAGGATGCCTCAGCTTCAATCTGCAGGTTTCATTTGCTTGGAGACTCATTGCATTCCCTTCACAAAACCATAATCAACCTAGAGATGAATGATTCCAAAGATCCACGTGATTGGTCATAAAACCTACTTATGCCTGAATGGTGGTAGGCATGCCAGGCTCACTCCTGGGAATTAAGGGACCTGACCTGGCCGTGCTTCTGACACCAGTAACATCTCTCCACTGGTATTGCTTATTCTCCATGAAGTCTAGAAAGTAAATGGTGAAATTTGGGCTTAAGTCAATGTGATTCTTTCATGCTTTGGGAGACAATGGAGGTAACCTCATTACTTTGTTCTTTCTTCAGGCTATGTCTTTTGTTGTATGGCTGCACAGGCCTGCTGTATGATCTTTTTTTTTTTTTTACTAAATGTTTCTCTTCCTGTGAGACTTACTAAAAAGCAACTTAGTGGCAAAAATTAATGTTATACTTACACTTTTATACAGAAATGATAATGAGTTGAATATATGGTTTTGCATAGTAGATATCCACTTGTGAAATGTTTGGATGTAATGTTAAATGAAATGTGTGAAATTTAAAATAAAAAATATTTATTAATATGCAAAATAACATATCCCCCTCTCCTAAATATAAGTACTAATTCTCAAGGCAGCAGAGTTTAATTCTACAATGAATAAAGAAAATTATCTCTCTAACTGCTTCATCCTTTAAAGTGTCTCTCACATGATGGTAATTCTTCCATCTTGAGGAACGAGTGATGATAGACATGTATCATGTAAACTTTTTACTTAAGCTTTGAAAAATGATTGAGTTCATAAAATGAGCATTTCTTGAGCACCATTTACCTATAGGCACTGGCTCCTAAAACTGGAAATCTGGGTGAGATGCTCTTG
The DNA here is from genome assembly GCF_963930625.1 of Muntiacus reevesi. Lineage (NCBI taxonomy): Eukaryota > Metazoa > Chordata > Mammalia > Artiodactyla > Cervidae > Muntiacus > Muntiacus reevesi. The sequence continues at coordinate 6,964,900 of NC_089268.1, forward strand.
CCCCAGCCTCCTGCACTCTTGGTCCAGCACTAGGGACGGCTCATTCCTTGCAGGAATGCTCTAGCAGATTGGATGCATTGTGGCGCTGGGGATCTATACTTTTCTCTCTCTTGTCACCAACATTGAGCACAATGTGCATTACACAGTGTACATTTTGTGAATGTCATTAGTGCATTTAGAGTAGTTGTTTAAAATCTATTTTCGAGTGGATGAGTTATAAGTTTCATAATAAGATCATTGACACTTTAGAGAAAAACAGATATCTGTCTATGCAGCTGGTTAAAAATTGTGTGGAAGGATAATATACTGAAAGGTTGTTTTGTGGCTTATTTTTGTTACCACAGGGACAGAAAAATATGCCAGATACTTTTGCTGTCTTGAAAGAGTCCAAACATGTCTATATATACTTGTTTCTGATCCCTAGGTGGTGTTTTTTGTTTTTTAGTGGGATGGGAAGCAAAAGTTCCTTTGTGTTTGTCAATACTTCTTGATGAAAATCCCTGCACAGATTGTATCTTGTCGGTCGAAGCCCACTGAGAAACTCATTTCAGGAACTGATTAAGTGAAAGGTACTTGATCCAGCAGGGAAGGATGTGGGCTTCTCCTTCGCAGGACCATGGAGGGGATAGCTGTGTGCAGTGTGTGGGGAGGCCGCACACTTGGCTGTGGTCCCAGAGCTCAAAACATCTTCTTAGTGTGGAAGGAGAATGAGTAGTCCTGGGCTTTCTCAGTGAAGTGAAGATGACCCTTGTCTGCCTAACCTAAAGTCCCTTATAATCCCTTATAATCTCAGCAATTCTCTGGGCATGGTTCATATGGGGACCGGCTGGCAATTGAGGGCTTGAAATCAAATTTCATGGGCTGCAAATTGTTCTAGAATAATCCAACCTCATGAACAACAGATGAAGTGATTTAGAAGAGGGCAGTGAGCAATTCATTTTCTCCAATGACTTAAGTGTGGGAGGGAGGGATATGAAGCAGAAGGAGTCTGTAAGCATTGATTAGACACAGAAGGGGAAGGGGCATCCCCTGGTGGTCTGGTATTTAGGACTCCATACTTCCATTGCAGGGGACAGGAGTTTGATCCCTGGACATGAAAGAAGTTCTACAGGGGTGTCTGATGAGAAGGTGAGAAACACAGGGATAGAGGGGGAATTGTAAAGAAAGAATCATGGGACTTAAGCCAAAACTGAGACAGGCCTGGATTTTGAAGAATGTTGAACATGTTCAAAAGTTTGGAGTCTGAAGGGAATTGCATCATCTTCCATGTATTGTATATATTTTATTATTCCTGTTTTTTGTATTTATATTGCTACTCATTTTATCAGAGGTTCCCCCATACTCCTTCTTTTCATCCTTCATTTAATAAACACATTTTGAGCACTTCTTATATGTTAGACACAGATGTATGGATGCAGATGTAAAATAAATAATCCTTGAGTTCAAGAATTTCTTAGTATAGTTCTGTTAATACTTTGCCAGACTTTTCATGAAAATTGAACCATTGGTTTGCAATTTAGAACTTATGTCAACCAATTGTATAGGGAAGCTTAATCTATTTCCAACAAAATCCCATATTTTCCCCCTAAAACATAGAACATTTTTACTTCTGAAGCAAAATTCTGCCTTTAACAGGTAGTTTAAGGAAGAAAACACTTATTAAGTCATAAGATCATTGCAATGAAATTCTAAATGCAACTTTGAAACCCTTACTACCCTGGCTGGCCTTTGCAGTTTAAATATTTACAAAACAAAATGAACATCTTTAAGAAATTTCACTCTTAGTTGTCTCTTTTTTTTTTAATGTTTTTTTTTAAATTTTTTTTTATTAGTTGGAGGCTAATTACTTCACAACATTGCAGTGGGTTTTGTCATACATTGATATGAATCAGCCATAGAGTTACACGTATTCCCCATCCCGATCCCCCCTCCCACCTCCCTCTCCACCCGACTCCTCTGGGTCCTCCCAGTGCACCAGGCCCGAGCACTTGTCTCATGCATCCCACCTGGGCTGGTGATCTGTTTCACCATAGATAATATACATGCTGTTCTTTCGAAACCTCCCACCCTCACCTTTTCCCGCAGAGTTCAAAAGTCTGTTCTGTACTTCTGTGTCTCTTTTTCTTTTTTGCATATAGGGTTATCGTTACCATCTTTCTAAATTCCATATATATGTGTTAGTATGCTGTAATGTTCTTTATCTTTCTTAGTTGTCTCTCAAAGAGTGATGATTGGAGTAGTTTTGAGAGTGCCTTGTTCTATGTAACTTAATACGTGCAGTATGTATGTATCTGGGTGTGTGCACTTCCAGGTAGAATTACAGTTACAAATAGTTTAGGCTTTAGATTCAGGCCTCAGAAAATAATTCCAAACTCTGACACTTTCTCCTGTTATAGGTTTATTTTCCATAACTTCATTTTGAAAAGGTGTATTAGGTTATTTCACAATTTATTCATGCAGAAATATCTCAAAAGTACAAAATGTTAATCATAAGAGAACTGGAAGAACATGTTTCTTTCTTTATGAATGTGTTGGTCAGTCATGAAAATACCAAAAAAAAAAAATGCATTTTGTAAAATGCTGAAATAATAAAACTACCATGCAATCAAAGGTAAATGCCCATATCTTTGCATCGTAAAGGTGACCTTCAGTGTACAGAAGACACCTATTTTGATGGTGATTTTCTCATAGGAAGGAGCATTGTGCGGCCTGCATTCTCCTCGGTGAGAAGCACCAGAAGTCTTCCAGGTGTTCCGGAGCTGGAGCCCAGAAGTGGGTGGGCATCAGATGCTACGGCAGGGCCACCTGCGGGCCCCACTCCTGGCTCTGTGGGAGGTTTGCGTTCCTGTGGCCTGCTGCCTGCAGGACCCCTCTCAGCACCTCCCAGCCCCCTGGCCTGGTTAACATCACGGCTGCCTTCCAGCTACGAAGCCTCTCTTCTGTATTAACACCAGCTCTCAAGAATGAGGGCTCCTGCCATGATTGCTTTGCTTGGAGTATGATGTTTTTACTTCATTGAGGCCACATAAAAGAAAAGGAAGTATTTTTCTACGGGCTGGATTAGGACCAAATAAATGTCTTCTTCCTTAAAATCATGAACAGATCATTTGTCCTCTCATGTTTCATGGAGGTAATGCTCCTCATTTTATCATTTTATTCTACAAATGGTGCAAGTTAGATAAAAAATATAAATCTTCACAATATTAAATATCCATGAAATGCTTTGATTTTGTTCCTTTATATAATGTATATACATTATATACATTATATAAAGGCCAGTAGAGTAAGTCACTTGAGTGTGTTAAAGTCAGATGGCAAAGGTGGTGACCGAATTCATCTATAAACCTAAGACATTTCAGGTTTCAGAGAGGAGATACAATATCTACAATAGGCGGCAAGACTATTGAGAAGATGATTCACAGCACTGCCATGCAGAGTATATCGAGAACACGGAGAGAAAGAGGAAGCTGGCATCGAGGGGACTTGCCAAAGAATGATCTTTAAACTTTCTAAAGGGTGGCATAACTATCAGGAGTGTATACAGGTAGACTTGGTGCATTGCCCATGAGAGACTGAAACAATGGCTCATCCCAAGCACTAATGTCAGAGGGTATTGACATTATTTATGGGATGCATCTTTATTGTTTTTGTTAAATAATTAAGGCTTCATATTAAAATGGAAAATTATATTTATATACAGGTTATGTGTATATAACCTATATATACATAAAGGTTGAAATAAAATATGTCTGATTCATAAAAAAAGACCTAAAGCATTTTGCATATATCTTTCTTGGTTTAAGGAACAATTACTTAAGTTGAATCAACATTTTAAAAAATAAAATAAGCACTTTATGAAGGAATGCTTTTACTATTCTGAGTTTCTCTAACATGTCAATAGGTTTCATATACAAACCACTTATCATGGATTGAGAATTCAGATAGAAGACAGCATTTCCATGCAACATTTAAACCTGATTCGACCTGGCTTTTAAATAAAGTCACCTGTGACCTAAACAAGCACTGTCGTTGTTGTTCGTTGTTCAGTGCTCTAATAGGAAAGTGGGGTAATAAGTCTAATACTTCAAATATATTTATAGTATTGTTTTCAAAATAATCACTGCCATTTTTCCTAAAGATAATTCATTTGAACTTTACCAGTAGTGAGGTAATTTAAAAAACTTTAATATAATTGAAAATGTTATCTTATTACTCATATTTATTCCCTAGAATACTATGATATTTTAATAGTCAAATTTATTTTTTCTATGAATTGTACATTTATTCTAATTAGGAATTATTTTTAAAATATTAGCAAATTGAATCCAACAATATATAAAAAGTATTATACACCATGATTAAGTGGAATTTATTCCAGGGAGGTCATTCAATATCCTCGGTCAATGTGCTAGAACCACATTAATGTAAGGAAAGATAAAAACCACATAGTCATTCAATACATGCAGAAAAATCATTTGACATATTTCAACATCCATTCATGACAAAATTCTCATCAAAGTTGGGATGGAGGGAACATATCTCAACATAATAAAGATCATTTATGTTAAATCCACAGATAACATCATAGTCAATGGCTTTATAGCCATTGGCTAGTAGTTTTTATAGACAATGTCTATAAGCTTTATAGTCAATGGCTAGTAGCTTTTCCTCTAAAAAATTGGAACAAAGACAAAGATTTCCACTTTCATCACTTCTATTTAGCATAATATTAGAAGTTCTAGCCACAGCAATCAGACAAGAAAAAGAAGAGACATTTAGATTGGAAAGGAAGAAGTAAAATTTTGACTATTTACAGGTGACATTTCCAAGAACAAAGAATTACCTAAATAAATTACAGCCTAACAACATACTGGGAAAATTTGCAATGCCTTTAAACCTCAGTTGTTTCATCTGACAAATGGGGATAATGCCTACCCTTGAAGTTGTTGTGAGGATTTTATGAGGTTATATAAGTAAAATATTTAGCATGGTACCTTGACAAAGCCACTCCATTTTATAAAGTCATGTTTAGATGAATAGAAATATATTTGGAAGTATAGAAAAGTAGGCATAGATTAAGGCTGACGTTGAACAACTTTATAACTTTTTAATATTCTTCTTGTGTCTGGCAATTTCCTTATACTTATGATAGAATTGTGATATTTTACTTTATATTTAAGTAACTGGACAACAATAACAACAATAACTGAGTGGAATCAGCAAAGAAATTAGAGCAAATTATCTGTTATTTAGAAGGATTATCTTATCTAGCCCCTTCCTTCTTTTTCCTATTTATTTTCAATTTATTGAATTGAACTTTCAGTTTATTGAAACTGTTCTGGTAATATTAATATGACTTAATATTTTTTAAGGTATGCCTTTTTATTTTATTGTATTTCTACTGAGCTCACACTTTATTACTGTTGCATATAGACACATATTGATTTATAAACTAACTTAGTATGACTAATACAAATAGGGAAAACAATAGTATTTGAATGAAAATGAAATTCAAAAATCAAAAAATGTACAATCCTTCAAAACCAACAAAAATTCTGAATAAAAGTTCAGAAGAGATTATAAAACTTATTAGTGATGCTTCAAAGTTAAGTGGTTTATGAGGAAAAAAGTGACTCGATTCACTTCTTACCAAATAATCATTTTGACAAAAACTTTAATTAAATAGTTTCTTCTACATTACTTTCAACTGAATTGCATGTCTTTATTTTGGAGTTCAAGAACCTAAAACAGAGTTGTCAAGAGATTTCTGTCACAGGATGTGCTAGAATGCATGCTTAACTCTAAATCTTAAACATTGTATTAATAAAAATGTTCTATTTTTCTAAAACAGTGGAAAGCACTAAAGGCTTTATTGGGCAGACAGCAATGTCAGAAATGTGATCTTTAAGCAAAATTACTGTTGGCAGTGTGGTCAATGGACTGGAAGGGCAGAGTTAATTGAGTTGAAAACCAATATTGAGGAGCAAAGACTCATTTGTGGTTTGTTTTATGTGTGAAACTCTAGTTTCAAGCTTGGTCTAATGTAACAGGGCATTTTTCCTGGAAAAGTTGTTTTCACACCAGAGGGTTTTCCCAGAGGTCTTTATAACCTTCCTAGCATCATTGCACAAGAACACTGTCTGAAAAAAAGTTACTTTCTCTCCCATGGATCTGTTTCATACGTTTGGATATTAACTATAGATAGGGATTCGGGGTTTCACCTGAAAATTAAGACAACCACTGCTAAGACTCATTTGGGAAAAAAATCATAGTTCTGTAGCCCTCTAGTGTGTAAGTAGACAGGCTTCCGTTTCATAATTTCACCATGTTTGCTGAAAGGCTCCATTGTGAAACTACCTTCGTACTATCTGTCTTGCAGATATTGCAGGGCTGCTGGTTATGACAGTGTGTCTGGAATGAATCCCTTTGATACTATTATCTACATAGAGTGTGATCTTAGTCTTTGAGGCTGAATGTCCTCATTTGAAGTTTATTTAAGGGAAATTACTCAACTGCTTTCTTGCAATCTATTGTGTCGCTTGTAGGCAGGTGCTATTAAAACCTTCAGTTTTAAGCTAATGTGAGTTGTGAAGTAGCACTACCCACAGTGTCATGTCTGGACCAGTAACACTAGAGTCTCCTGGCAACCCAGGCCTCCTAAATCAGAGCCTGCACCTCACCCACAAAGCTCACATAACCCTGTGCCCATTAGCGTCAAAGCAGTGCCCTAGAGAACACACGGGCACCTGGGTCCAGGGAGTAAGGTGCATGGTATGCCCTGGCAGTGGGTATTCACAGGAGAAACTACACTCGACTTATCACGGAAAACACTAAGAAATATTTAATAATACTTATGTGCTGGGAATTGTCCACTCAAGTCCGTTCTCCTGTCCCGTCACCCACTCATCTGTTTTCTAACTAGTTAATACAGAGAATTCTGGGGAAGGGTTGTGTCTTTTTTCAAACTTGTACTTTCCAAGGACGGGGAAAAACTGAAAAGCCAATGAGATGGTTGTTTTTCTAAATGATAGAAAACTGTTTTTAAGCTAAATGACAGGGAATGAGATTGCATCCAATGAAAACAGCCACCTACTCTTTGTGGCTTCTTTTCCTTTTTGCTCAGTATCACTACGCAGGTTGGGTGTGACAGGCTCTAAACCTGACAACACAAGTTCATTTCGTTATCACCTTACTTCCAGTGCTTGTGCATAGGTTGGTGCCCTCAAGACCATAAATCCGCTTTCCAGGAATTTACTTTTTATTTTATTTATAGAGAACTCTTTTTTATTTTTTATTTATCCCCTGTGTTTGCTTTTATTCCACATGCTGTTTTTCTCGTGCACCTAATAAAGTACCTTGAAGCTCCAGAGTTTGTGCCGTTGGTCTTTTCCTGCTCCTGGTAAATTGGAAAGTCTTCACGGGTTTATCTCCATTTTTAATCAGGTGAAGAATAATGATAAAGTATTTAGAAAAGAAAAGCGAGGATAAATTAGGAATGACCTTTCCAGAGCAAATATATCGGATCATGCCAAATATGTAAATCTCAACTTATTAGTATTATTGTAATTGGGAAGAACAAATCGGGCTCCGTATTAGGTTTGTTCCTTTTATTTTAACACTTGGACTTTGCTGCCTGTGCTTGTTCGTGCTAGCTTTGCATCTTTTGTAGAGGAATGCTGCCTATAGCCTGAAATTTATAGGATAGCCCATTCTCAGGGCCCTGACCTTTAAGATTCCATTCCTATGGAGATAAAAACCTGCAGAACAGAGAATAGCATTTGTTTTGTTGGAGGGTCACATGAACATCCTGACCTGACCTAAACGGACAGCTGCAAGAAGAAAGGATTTTGACACCAAGAATTTTGCAACAACTAATCACACCCCTCCCTCACCTTGCCTTTAAAAAGGCTTTGCTAAAACCCTTCAGGGAGTTTGGGTTTTTTGAGAATGAGTCACATGTCTCCCTGCATAGCCCTGTAATAAAACTTTCTCTACTCCAAACTCCAACATTTTAGTTTGGCCTGACTAGGCACCAGGCACATGAACTTGTGTTCAGCAACATGCTCTCAGTCACAGCTCTTGACTCTCAAAATACCAGTCATGCATGTGGTGATGTCCTGATCTGGAGCCATTAATAGCTCTTTACATATAGTAGCTTTCTGGCTGATAACATACCATGTAGGTGTTTTCAGCTTGGCGTTGTGGGGAGTGTCTGGAGGCTGGGTTGCACCTCTGTCTCTCTGGTATAAAAACACAGTCTCACTGAATGCCTGCAGATAAGTCATCACTGCCATCAGTAGTGCCATTATGATCAGATATTGATTCTTACAATTTTAATAAGGATTGTCCTTGTTATTATTATTACATCCTAATATTAAGTCATAATATTAAGTCCTTACACTTACATGACAGGTGGAAGCAGGGAGTTAGCCAAGATGCCTAAAACATATGCCTTCTGTCATTACCTTATAGGATAAGTGTGAAGATGAGACAAGATTCATGCCGATGGCCTTCAGAAAGAGGGCATTGCCCCTGTGATATGATCATTTGAAGGTTGCTTCATGATTACATTCTTCGCCTCTTGGATTTGACTATTTCCTTTTCCATGCTGGGGAAATTTTTGACTATAACCTCTTTAAAAATTTTCTCAGGTACTTTCTTTTTCTCTTCTTCTTCTAGGACCTGCATAATCAAATGTTGCTGTGTTTAATATGTCCCAGGGACCTCTGAGAAGATCCTCAGTTCTTTTCATTCTTTTTCCTTTATTCAGCCGCTATTTCCACCATTCTATCTTCCAGCTCACTTATCCATTCTTCTGCCACAGTTATTCTGCTATTGATTCCCTCTAGAGTATTTTTAATTTCAGTAATTGTGTTGTTTGTCTCTGTTGGCTTATTCTTAATTTTTTCTAGGTCCTTATTAAATGTGTTAATTCATTCTTGCATTTTCTCCATTCCATTTTTGAAGTTTTGCATCATTTTTACTATCCTCACTCTGAATTCTTTTTCAGGTAGTTTGTCTATCTTTATGTGAGTTTTATGTGAGTTTCTAGCTTGTTCCTTCATTTGGGCAATGTTTCACTGCCTTTTCTTTTCTTTTTTTCTAACTTAATGTGTCTGAGGTCTTCTTTTCCTACACTTCAAGGTCAAACTCCTCCTTCCTTTTGGTTTCTGCCCTCAGTGATGGGCAGGGCCGAGTGAGGTGGTAATACTGTCTACTGATGATTGGATTTTTGTGTTTGTCACATTTGCTGTTTGTGTGAGGCATCCTGCACTGTGTGATGCTGGTTGGGTAATGCAGGTGGAGGCCTTTGTGGGAGTTCTCACTAATTAATAACCCCTGGGGCTAGGAGTTCTCTGACAGTCTAGGGTCTTGGAGTCAGTGCTTCCATTCCAAAGGCTCAGGGACCAATCTCTGGCTGAGGAACTGAGCTTCCACAAGTGTTTGCATCAAAGGGGATTAAAACAAACACAAAAAAGCAAGAAACAAAAGCCCCAGACAAACGGTAAATACAAAATCAGGCAAATGATAACAAAAACAATGGAATACACACACACACGCAAAAATAAACAAAATCAAAACAGTCCAAAAAAAGAAAGTACAAGAGATTGACCCAGTGAGAAAAGGAAATCAAAAATGATATAAACCAGTTAAAAACAAAACTGACTAAAGAACAAACTGGAAAATAAAACCAAAGCAAGGTGCCAACTGGGAAATAAAGCAAAGAAAACAAAACAACCTAACATGGGAAGAAAAAGAAGGAAAAGTGCCGGGAGCCAGCACACGAGATCCCACCCATGACAAGGTCGTGAGGAGGAGACCTGACAAGCAAGGCAGATCAGGACTTCAGGGATTTCGAAAAGCTGCCCCGGTGCTCACCTTAAAGATGATCTCTGTCTTTCTGATGCTTGCTATATTAGACTACTCCCTAATTTCTGTGACACAGGTAGAAGGCCTTCCCCGATCTCTTTCCAAACAGAATCAACTTAGAACTTTAATTAATATGTCCGCTGGATGGTGGTATCCTATAAGATTATCCAGGATGAAAGGAGTGTTTCAATTTAGACCCCTTTGCTGGCATCCTAGCCTGCTTGGCAAATGCGTACTAATGCACATGACTGCTCACAACACCTTAATCATAAACAGCATAAAGAACCTGATCACATAAAGGCCCTAATAGGTACAGAGCCCTTCACGGGTGAGGAAGCCCTATTAGGGAACATAAAAATATTATTCTAAAAGTGGTTATAGTTAAAGATTTAGAAAAATAAGAGTTTAGAATTGTTAATTTTAACCAGGAATGCTAAACAGGTGCTGCCTCACTGGAGCTGCAGAGTCTTTGTGTGGTAAACCTTTTAGATAAATTTAACTGATAACTTCTGCAAAAGGACTGACCTTTGTGTTCATTAAAGAATAGATTGCGGAAAACAGCTTTGCATTCACCTAGGTCATAGAATGTCAATAGGCCCCAGGCCAGAAGATAATGTACAAGACCCTCATAAACAAAGAAGCATGCAGAAAACACCCTGGTTTCGTGAAGAACAAGCTGACGTAATGTTAAACTATCTTCCCCTTAGAAATGTACTAATTTAGGGTATAAAAGCCACGGTAAAGAGCAAAGCATTGCCAGACTCTGCCAGACCCTGCTGCACCCCCATCTGGTCACTCTCTCTCTCTCTCTCTTTCTCCCTCTCTCCCTCGCAGACTTGGCCCTATCAAGGCTGGTCTCACGTCTCTCTCTCACAGACGCCGTTCATCCTGAGGGTATCCCCTGGATCCTGCCAAGGCTGGACCCCGGCAGAAAAGGAAGAAAAGAAAGAAAGACTAGAAAAGTAAGTCAAATAGAGGTAGATAAAAAAAGATTTATATATATTAAAGACACACGCACCCTAATGTTCATCGCAGCACTGTTTATAATAGCCAGGACATGGAAGCAACCTAGATGCCCATCAGCAGACGAATGGATAAGGAAGCTATGGTACATATACACCATGGAATACTACTCAGCTGTTAAAAAGAATTCATTTGAATCAGTTCTAATGAGACGGATGAAACTGGAGCCCATTATACAGAGTGAAGTAAGCCAGAAAGATAAAGACCAATACAGTATACTAACACATATAGATGGAATTTAGAAAGATGGTAACCATAAACCTATATGCAAAACAGAAAAAGAGACACAGATGTACAGAACAGACTTTTGGACTCTGTGGGAGAAGGCGAGGGTGGGATGTTTCGAGAGAACAGCATCGAAACATGTATATTATCAAGTGTGAAACAGATCACCAGCCCAGGTTGGATGCATGAGACAAGTGCTCGGGGCTGGTGCACTGGGAGGACCCGGAGGGATCAGGTGGAGAGGGAGGTGGGAAGGGGGATTGGGATGGGGAATACGTGTAGATCCATGGCTGATTCATGTCAGTGTATCACAGAAACCACTACAATATTGTAAAGTAATTAACTTCCAACTAAAAAATAAATGGAAAAAAAATTAAAAAAATTAAAAGAAAGGGATATTGAAAAAAAAATGCTAATGGGAAAACATAAAACCTAGAAAAAAATTTACAATGTTTTTATCAGCTTGCAATATTGCTCCAAATAAAAACTACGTTAAATCTAAAAAAAAAAAAAAAAAAAAAGAAAAGATTTATATATATTAAAGAATAACTATGACAGGAAAAGAGTAAGAAAAGCAAACTAAAGGAAAAACATAAAAATAATGAATTTTAAAAATTAAATTAAAGAGAAAAGAAAAAAACCCACAGTACTGCAAAAGGCCAATGTAGAGGCAGAAGTATATAAAGGAAATACAAAGTGTGATTATCAAAAAAAATTCTCAGAAGTTTAAAATTATTTAATAGTACTAATAAAATCAACAACTGTGGCAACAGAGGAAAAAAGAAAAAGAAAAAAAAAATCCAGAAGCAACTATGCTGCTGCTGCTAAGTCACTTCAGTCGTGTCCGACTCTATGTGACCCCATAGATGGCAGCCCACCAGGCTCCCCTGTCCCTGGGATTCTCCAGGCAAGAATACTGGAGTGGGTTGCCATTTCCTTCTCCAATGCATTAAAGTGAAAAGGGAACGTATAGAGCAAGTCAAAATATAAGAATAATGAAAAATGTTTTCCTTGATTCTCAACCATCAGGGTCAGCTGTATCCCTATGACCCTAGCTGTGGGTCACAGTCCACCTCGCCTCCCTTAGATGCCCTCCAGTACTGGGCTGGTCTCTGGACCTGCTGGGTGGACAGCTCAGACTCTAATCTGGTCCTCCTCCTGCCTGTTCTTGCCTCCAAGGTCCACAACTGCCAGATTGAGTGCGTTTTCTTCTGTGGGAGCTCTTACTGTCTTTTTATATAGTCCATAGGCACAGAGTCTGCTAGTTGATCATGTGGATTTAATCTGCAGTTTTTCAGCTGGTGGGAAAATGTTGGGTCCTTGTCCTTAGCCATACTGCCACTGGGTTTCAATTCTGGTTTTATCTCCACCTCTGCAAGGGAGTGGCCCACAGAGGTTTGCTCCTGAGGTTGACCTGGAGGACTTGGACCTGCCCCAGTGAGAACTGGGTGTGGAAGTGGCGCAGCTGCCTGGGCCGCAGGAGTTCTGGCAGCACCAGGCATGCAGGGGAGCCAGGGCTAGGGCAGCAGGAGATAAGGTGCTCTTAGGGTTTTGTCTAGGCTCCGCCAGCTCCGGCCCAGTGGGGATCAAGTGTGGAGGTGGTACGGTTGCTTGGATCACGGGGAATACGCAGGAGTGCCGGTGGCTATTGTCCAGGAGATATGGTGCAATTACGGTTTTTTCTAGCCTCTAACAGTTCTGCCCCAGTGAGGATTGAGCATGGAGGTGGCACGGCTCTGCTTGGACAGAGGGCTCCCTGATGGCATCAAGTGTTCAGGGACACCGACTGCCTCCGCCACGGGAGTGAAAGGTCACGCTGACCGCAGGCGGGAAAGCGCCAGTAGGAAAATACTGACAGAGAAGCTCCGGCGGGAAAGTCCCGGATAAGACATCCACCAATCAACAGTCCATTGCCAGGCAGAATGATGGACGCGAAGGCGCCAAGACTCCGGCCAATCAAAAACTGACACGAGACCAGACAGTCCAATCAGTACCCTAGAGCCCGATTCTAACCATATATGGAAAGGTCCCGCCACTTCCGCATCCGCCAGGGTATATAAGTGTTGCCGCCCTTCCTGCAGGTTGCAGACTCCTGCTTTCCCTCCTGCTCGCTCCTGGGATCTCTGCCGGGGAGCGATTGCCCAATAAAGCCTCTTAACACGCCGGCGCTCTCTTCATCTTGCCGTGGCGTTCTTACAGGGAGCTGTGGCTCTATTAGAGTCTTCCTCTAGCCCCTGGCAGCTGGTGGTCAGAGGGCCTATTTAGCGGGCCCTTCTCTGTTGCTTGGCCCATTCAGGTACTTAAAGCCCCCCCCCACCCCCCCCCACCCCCCCCCCGCCCGGGGCCCTTCTCTGTTGCTCAACACACCAGGCACCCGAAGAGACATGCTCCTTGGGGTCTACAGTGATGGCTCCGCCCCCGGCACGGGACTCAGTGGGACCCCCGAGCCTCCACAGCCCCCTGCTTCTCCGCCGCAGGCATTTCCCACCACCATCTCCTCTGTCACGTCTCTGCGGCCGTCTCCCCACGTCAATGGCAGCTCCGCTTGCGACTGCGCTCCAATCAATGCGCTCCAGCTCCCAGCCGCGCGCTTTCTAGGGACCTGCGTCTCCATCTGGGGTTATATAGGGCTGGGGGAAGGCTTGTCTGTGTGATTCTCATTCCATTCAGACTGCCACAGATCAGCTGCTTCGCTCTCCAAGAGCCTCAAATGCTTCCCCTCTGTCCCACAAACAGTTGTCCCCATGTGGGGATCCGACCCCCTGCCTCAGGGGCCCCCCACGCCTCCGCCAGGGGCAAGTCCAGGCCTGCTCTCTCTCTCCTTCCTCTCCCTTCTTCCTTCATCCTCCCGAGTTTTGTGTAGGTCTCTGTGTTCTTCTCAGGTGGTCAGATACTCCTGCGCGCTCTCAGGTTTTATTCTTAAAGACCGTCTGTGTCTAAAGGTGTTTTCCTGATGCTCTTGGGGAGAGATGTACTCCACGTCCACCCACGCTTCGGCCATCTTGTCAAGTCTCCGCACTTGCTATCAGTTACTAAAGATAAAGCTGTAAATAGATGTGATTAGGTTCTTTGGCAAAATAAATTCCTTTCTATGCAATCAGTTGAGAGCAGGGATAGTCTAAAGTAGGATTATAGCATTCTGTGGCACATTAAAACATGTCATATTTTAATCAAAGAATGACTGTAACAGAATTCCCAATCAGAGACCCCTTAAAGATTCTTTTGACTCTGAAATAACAGCCCAGGGACTTCCCTGATGGTCCAGTGGCTAAGATTCCATGCTTTCAATGCAGAGGACCCAGGTTCAATCCCTGGTCATGGAATTAGATCGCACAGGCCACAACTAAGAGTCTGTATCCTGCAAATAAAGATTCTGCATGCTGCAACAAACACTGAAGATCTGGCAAGCCACAACTAAGACATGGAGCAGCCAAATAAATTAAAAAGTGATAATAAATAAAGTAAAATAAATATTAAAAATAAAATAGCAGCCCTTAGGTACCAGTAGTTTTTAGTATTATAAGAAAAACAGTCTTGGATTTAGATGTGCGAGTTTGGATGTGGTAAATTTCTTCTCACAGTGTATCTCAGGCTGTACAAGTATTATATGGAACATATTTTGTAAAGTCATATCATTTAATTTTTCTATTATCTGGGTTTGATAAAGCCTAGGAAATAGCAATTAGATGACATTTGCTAACACTCAGATTATATCTACCACAATACCACCTCTCCCCACCATTGTAACTAGGTGCTAACTGCCATTGTGTGCAAGTATATGAAGTCGTAAATAGGCCCCAAGTACCCTGCGAATACAAAAGCAGACAAAGCACTTTTCCTTGCATATGGGAACCATCTCTTATGAATTTAATTTCAATCAAGATAGGCAGTTTGAATTGTTTCTCTATTTCCTTTGTTAAGAAACTCTTTATATTCTTGAAAACAAGATTTCGCTTTTGGTTCTTGTATAAACATAGTGGACAACTTAAATGTTTTGCCAACTGGAGAGTTTGGGTCCATGGTGTTTGTCTCAAGCACTTTTTGTAAGTGTATGAGAATTATATGACTTTGAATATTTCAGGTGCTGTAAAGATTAGTCTCCACAGTCAGTCCCAGGCTGTCCCTGTGCTGACGTTATTAAATTTAGGCAAATGTGTGCAATGAGTGAGGGAAATGTTTGGAAATGGGCCATGCAGAAGGGGTGAGGAAAAGCCAGACATTTAGGCTATTGCCATCAGCACTTCCTCAGTGCGAGGTTATTTAATGAACTTAGTCTTCACAGATTTTTAATAAGTGTCAAAATTTTGGAAGGCATCTGTTTGAATATTAATGCTATTTTGCTTTTCTGATTAAAAAAAAAAGAATTGAAGGAACATCTGCTACATCTCTGGATTGTCAGTACTTTACAGTAGTTGCAAGGTAGCACCTTGTTTTTTGTTTATTTTTGCTTGTTTTTATGTTGTACCTTAAATGAGCATAAGAATATTGTTTCTCTGACATGCAGAATTGCACTTTGATAGTCATTAAAACTTGGGAAATGAGTGGTGTTTGGTATTAACCAGCTGTGGCCTTGAGTGATGAAATTCTGAAAATATGTAGTGTGCCTTCTCAGAAAGCATATGCCTTAAATATGTAGAAGTAATTAAACACATAAGAGCAACCTTCAGGCAAAATTGGCTGAAGGTGGTATAAGCATTTGGTTCTTGACTCCAGGGACTATAGTTCAGGAACTGGAGACTTTGATATGTAAATGGGAATAATTGCATAA
The DNA here is from genome assembly GCF_963930625.1 of Muntiacus reevesi. Lineage (NCBI taxonomy): Eukaryota > Metazoa > Chordata > Mammalia > Artiodactyla > Cervidae > Muntiacus > Muntiacus reevesi. The sequence goes on from NC_089268.1 coordinate 6,980,786, forward strand.
CTAACAATTCTCAAATGAGCAATAAATAAAAACATTCCTAATTTATTTTATATGTAGATATAATAAAATGAGCACATGCACACACCCAAAGAATGCCATAACTAGGTCAGATCTATTAAAGGAATCTTAAGGATTTCAAAAAGGTTGTTGCAAGACAGAAACAAAGCCAGTGACCCTCAGTATGTATATCTCTTGCCTAAATTCATTTGCCACTTATTATTTCATATTGTTGACCTTTCAAATGACTTAGGAATTTAGGTTTCAAAGAATCACAATAAGATAGCTAGTCACTACAGCATTAAAAAAAAAATCCAGCATACATTAGTCAGCTAGAACACAGCCATTGACACCTGAGAAGATTCATAATTTGGTCCAAGAATGAAAACTTTTTATTGTTACAAGCAGTGTTAGTATCAGTGTAATCTGAAAGAATAAGAATAGATCAGATAAAAATGTTTCCATTTTTTCTTTTGCTTTTGTGAAAATACAAAATTTGTCCTCAAAACTTCCTGTAAATAGTTTTGAGTACATTCTATGCTAAATCTGTATTAATTCTATGTTCTATTTTATGCCTATGTTTACATGGAACTTTTCATTTAAGTACTTAAATCAAAGTATTCATTTAGCATATTATCAGATGATGTAACAAAAAAATACTACTTAGGCACAAGTAAATGTTTTTGTTTCCTTCCTGGAGAATGCATTGGAGAGAGTAGGTTTTTGTTTTTTATGAAATTCTTTACAAATATTTTAAAACATTCACTCATAGATTTTTTTTCTTCTTCTTTTTTTTTTAACTTCTAAAAATATGAAGTCTTTATGTCAACTCAGCAGATGTCAAATCTAAATTTCTCTTGCCTCAACTGAAGCCTGTCTCCTCTTCCTCCTGGTTCACTGGAAAAAGAGAACAGCTGTTGGATATTACCCTCTAATAATAATAATTCCCCTCTTAACTTTCTCTTTTTCAGCTCATTTGAGAACCCCAAGCCCTAATTTTTCTCATAGGTCATATTATTCTTACTAAAATTGTTGGATGCAATCAGAGTCACACTGCCATGGTCTAACACGTGCAGAGCCCAAAATTGGGAAAAGTTGCCTCACAAAGACCATGTTTATCACAAAGGTATGGTTGCCTAGCTCATTTGCATAACATTTCAAGTATGATAATAATATAGAGAGGGCTGCCCTGGTGGTTCAGTGGCAAAGCATATGCCTGCTAATGCAGGAGACAAGGGTTCAATCCCTGATCTGGGAAGATCTCACATGCAGCAGAACAACTAAGTTCATGTGCCGCAACTATCAAGCCTGTGCTCTAGATCCTGGAATCCACAACTGCTGAAGTTGAAGACCATGTGTTTCAACTACTGAAGCCCACAGTTTGGAACCAGTGCTCCATAACAAGAAAAACCACTGCAGGGAGAAGCTCATGCACTGCAACCAGAGAATAGCCCTTGCAGCAATGAAGACTCAGCACAGCCAAACATAAATAAACTGAAATGTAAAAATGAAATGAAATGAAACACAAAATCATGAAAAGCAATGAAAGGATAACATGGAATCTAAATGTACCACATTTATCCTTTCATTGCTTTTCATGATTTTGTATTTCATTACATTTCAGTGAGGTATTCTTGTGACCTAGATCAATTGTTTTCAAATGATCCATTCCATTTTAGATTAGGTATTTCATTTATAAATAGAGGTCAGAATGAGTCATGGGGCATCTCACTTTTCCTGAAAAGGTACCTGATTTATTCACTAAAATCCTTGATGGAGTTAGGATGTATAAAAATGATGACATTGTGAGAATAATTTGAAAATGGTCATAATATATCCACATCATTTTCATGTACAAACATTGTGAAATACTAGTAACTTTTGGAGTAATCACTTTCCTCCCTCATCACTCTCAAACTTATGAATCTATTTTTATTCTATTTGTATTCACAGATGTTAACAGTATGTATACTATATATATATGCATGTATAGTACTTAATAGTGTGGATTTTGAGTTTTACCTTTGACATTTATTACCTCTCTTATACACATGGACATTCTGAATATTTTTAAACTTTGGATAAAGAATTGTGCACAATGCAAGAAACACGGTTTGATCCCTGAATCAGAAAGATTCCCTGGAGGAAGAAAATCACAACCTAGTCCAGTATTCTTGCCTGAAAAATCCCATGGATAGAGGAGCTTGGTGGGCTATAGTTCAAAGGGTAGGAAAAGGTTGGACAGAACTGAGCAACTAAGGATGCACTTCACCTGTAAAATGGCAAAACCAAAGCTGACCACACAATATCACAGTGTGACTGCTAGAATTAAATTACATTTGAAAAACTTGGAAGATACCTGATACAATGAGCATGCAATACATATTATCACAAGCACTGCAATTCTATTATTTTTATTACTATCATTATCCCCCAAGTGACATCATCACTAACATAGAGTTCTCTGTTACACTTTACTCAAGCCAAAGTTGTTGTGTATTAGTGATTTTGCAAATATTTTATTGTGATTGGTTTCTAATTCTACATTTTCATTAGTATTTCATTTCTTGTTTTGTTTATTTGCTTGTTTCATTCTGTTGATGGTTCTTTACTGTCTTCTCACAAGCTATTTGCCTTAGTACAGTTTAAACTGTTATTTCTAACTTGGTTTAATATATATACATATAAATATAAAATATACATATATATATTTTGCACTGCATCATTTATCTTTATGTGGGTAGTGTTTTTTTTTTTTAAGTTTGATAATTGTATAACACAGGAAGAGGACAATCAGCATATAAAATGCTGAGAACAGCTGGATTTCCCACAAAGAAAGAGACCCAATTTCCTCTCTCTGACATTTACACAGGACCTACCAGGAGGCAGTTGGAAAACTCTGGACTTTCAAACTGACTCTAAAATCTTGTTAGCATGATAGCACTTTCTATTTGGACAATGACTTCCTGGGAAGTTTGTATATTAATATGTATATCAATGTGGCCTTGGAGCCCACTTGGCTAAACTACCTTTTTTTTTTAATTGGAGGGTAATTGCTTTACAATGTTGTGTTGGTTTCTGCTATCCAACAGTGTGAATCAGTCATACGTATACATGTATCTCCTTCCTCTTGGGCTTCCGTCCCACCCCCCCACTCCATCCCACCCTTTTACGTCACCATAGACTGCTGGGCTGGGCTTCCTGTGTTATATAGTAGCTTCCTACCAGCTTTCTATTTTACACATGATGGTGTATATATGTCAACACTACTCTTTCGATTCCTGCCACCCTCTCCTTCCCCCATTGTGTCCACAAGACCATTCTCTACATCTGCATCTCTATTCCTGCCCTGTAAAAGGGCTCATCAGTAACATTTTTCTAGATTCCGTATGTATGCATTAATATATGATAATGGGCATTAATATATGATAATGGGCATATGGGTCATATGGCCGTTTTATTCCTAGTTTTTAAAGGAATTTCCATACCATTCTCCATAGTGGTTTTATAAATTTACATTCCCACCAACAGTGTAAAAAGAGTTCCTTTTTTTTCTGCTAAGCAGCCTTTTTTTTAGAACTTCCTAGGAAGAGTAGTTAGGTCATTCAGGGGCTAAACTGAGTTATCAGTGATGACTATTGGTTGAGAAAATTGAAATCTTAGTCTGGCAAAACTTAAAAAATAATTCCAACATCTGTGTTCCTAAAAGTTTCCTTGCTAATGAGTAATATGCACTTATAATAAAATAGTTTCCATGGCAAAATCAATCATTTTACATTTAGCATACTGGTATACTAATTATTAATAATAAAAATTGGAAAATTCAAATGAGATATAGGTTCTTATAAACAGTAAAATTTGTAAAGATTTTATATAATTATATAATAGTATATAATTACATAATAATTTCAGTGAAGTATACACAAGCTTGAATAGTTCACCTTATGTTTAAACATGATGTTTAATAACAAGACACATTGGTGAGTGGCAGTTGCAAAGTGTCTACATCCCAACTTGGTCTTGTTCTTTTCTTTTTCATTATTATATGCCTTAATCTCTGAAAGAAACAAGTTTGTGTGTGTGTGTGTGTGTGTGTGTGTGTGTGTGTGTGTGTGTGTGAGATTTTTTTTTTTTCTTGAGAAATAGTGTGCCTGAGCTCTTTGGCAAGAATATACAAGATGTAATCCAGGAAAGAGGAAGTTTTCCCATTTGATTATAATAGGAGGCTTATTAGGTGGGTTGGGAAGATAGATTAGGTATAAATGATGCAAAATCTGGAATGCCAAAGAAGGAATTAAAGTGTACTCTTTAAGCAAATAATTTGAGCATAATAAATATACTTTATTTTATAAAACATAAATTCATAAATTTATTTTTAAAGTTTATTCTAGACAACATGGAAAACATGGAAAAGTATGTGGACTTAATATTAAGGAGTCAGAAAATTTTAAAAGTAGCACACTAGTTTATTTCTCTTTCCTCTGTTTTCTATAAATGTAATTTTAAATATGATCAGGATAACACTGATTTTTTAAAAAATAAAATTAGATGTTGATATTTGAAAAGGTAATAATCTCCCCAGGTTTAAAATTCAGAAAGCACAAATAGGGTGTGCACTGAAAATCTCCCTCTTAACTTCACTCCCTGGCACCCAGGTATGTCCCCCAAAGTGTCAATTTACTTGCCTTCCCAGGCTAATCATGAGCATCTGTCCTTACAGCACAAACATGTGTCCTGCTAGCTGATGTTTACTTTCTTTTGCACCATATCTTTTGCAACTAGCAATGTATCTTCAAGATCAGTCCACATCAGTATGAGACCTCTCTCATTTATCTCATGTTCATATTGAATGTTCATATGAATGTTCATATTGAATGTGAATGTTTTGTCCTTATTTAAATAGTACCCCACTGATGGACTGTACTGACCAAGAAATGCTAGCTATTATTGTATTAAGAACAACAAAAATCCCCAAGTCTTAGTTGCTTATATAACAGAAGTTTCATTTGGGTGTCCAGCTCCATCTATTCCTTCTTCCAAGGACTGAATTGAAAGCCTTCAGCATTTAAATGTGAATAAATGACAAATCTCAAGGTTAAGTTCTGACATATATTTTTACTTGTTTTCTATATACAAATTCTATCTATTACTGAGAAAGGAGTGTTGAAGTCTTCAACTAGAGACTAACATCTTTAATTCTCCTTTCAGTTCCATCAGTTTTTGCATTATGTCAAAGTTCTTTACTTATGTGTTTGCATTACTTTTCTATTGCTCATAACAAATTACACAAACCTAGTGGCTGCAATCCACTTCCACTTATGACCTGGAGTCTTAGAAGGGCTCTTATAGGCAGCAACAAGTCCAGGAGGGCTCATCTTGGTTCCAAAGAGAAGGGAAGGAATGGTCCAGATGTACCAAATGGTACATTTGGCGATACTTTGAATTCTAGGTCATTTCTTCTGCCCGCCTGGTATGTGCACTTTTCAGAGTCCTCCAAGGGTGACATATTAAACCTGTGCATTTTTTGTAGTTGTTCTCATGGAGGAAGGCAGGGTGGCATGTGTTCACTCCCCTTGTATCCAGAACTTGAACCACAACTCAGGGTTCTTAGAAGTATCAGGCTAGATGCCATGCTCTAGAGACAAAGCTATTAATCCCATGATGGAACTCTCCTGGTGAGGGAACAGAAACTCTTAATCTCCACAGTGGCTGCTGCTGTCCATAGGAAATCAGTCTCCAAACCAATGTTCATCTTTGTCTCCAATGCCTTCTTGCTCAAGCCACTCACTTCTAAATCCATGGCTCTCATGGATGAATCTAATCTGTGAGAATTATATCACATGTCTCTCTATGCAAATCAAGTCCCATGCTTGTTATTTCTAACACTGAAATCCCAGGATGTGAAAGTGAGTTCTAGGGTCCTGCCTTATGAAGGAAAATTCTCCTAGCACACCCAGGTGTTCAAAATACCTGGGTTGACAACCAGGATATGTGACAAATATCTACTGCACTTTGAGTATATTGTATAAAACAAAAGAAACTTTGAGATCCTGCCTTATTTAATAACAATATGTGATCAATTTTGCAGTTAAAACTGTCGATACTAATGTGCTTTATATATCTAGAATGTTTAATGAAATTACGTGATATTTTTAAATGCTTTTATTGTGACGTTGAACATAGGTAGACAAGAAAAATATTATATATTAATGGATTTTTGTATTATTTTGCTTAAGAATTCATTATGCCAAGTTTTTATGATAGGGCTGTGCAATAAACAAACAGACAACAAACACACACTGGATTCTTGCCTTCTGAAGTGTTTATGTCTTCACATATTTGTTGTGGTTCAGTCACTCAGTCATACCCAACTCTTTGGAACCCTGTGGACTGCAGCACGCCAGGCTTCCAAATCCTTCATCACCTTCCAGAGCTTGCTCAAACTCATGTCCGTTGAGTCAGTGATGCCATCCAACCATCTCATCCTTTGTGTACCCTTCTCCTTCCACCTTCAATCTTTCCCAGCATCGGGGTCTTTTCCAATGAGTCAGCTCTTCGCATCAGTTCAGTTCAGTTCAGTTGCTCAGTTGTGTCTGTCTCTTTGTGACCCCATGGACGGCAGCACGCCAGGCCTCCCTGTCCATTGCAACTCCCAGAGTCCACCCAGACTCATGTCCATTGAGTAGGTGATGTCATCCAACCATCTCATCCTCTGTCATCCCCTTCTCCTCCTGCCCTCAATCTTTCCCAAGATCAGGGTCTTTTCAAATGAATCAGTTCTTCACAGCAGGTGGCCAAAGTATTGGAGTTTCAGCTTCAGCATCAGTCCTTCCAATGAATATTCAGGACTGATTTCCTTTAGGATGGACTGGTTGGGTCTCCTTGCTGTCCAAGGGACTCAAGAGTCTTCTCCAACACCACAGTTCAAAAGCATCATTTCTTCGGTGCTCAGCTTTCTTTATAGTCCAACTCTCACATCCATACAAGACTACTGAAAAAACCATAGCTTTGGCTAGATGAACCTTTGTTCGTAAGTAAAGTCTCTGCTTTTTAATATGCTGTCTAGGTTGGTCATAACTTTCCTTCCAAAGAGCAAGCGTCTTTCAATTTCATGGCTGCAGTCACCATCTGCAGTGATTTTGGAGCCCCAAAAGGTAAAGTCTGTCATTGTTTCCACTGTTTCCCTATCTATTTGCCATGAAGTGAAGGGACTGGATGCTGTGATCTTAGTTTTTTGAGGGTTGAGTTTTAAGCCAACCTTTTCACTCTCCTCTTTCAATTTCATGAAAAGCCTTTTTACTTCTTCTTCACTTTCTGCCATAAGGGTGGTATCATCTGCATATCTGAAGTTATTGATATTTTTCCCGGTAATATGATTCCAGCTTGTGCTTCTTCCAGTCCAGCGTTTCTTATGATGTACTCTGCATATAAGTTAAATAAGCAGGGTGACAATATACAGCCTTGACATACTCCTTTTCCTATTTTGTACCAGTCTGTTCCATGTCCAGTTCTAACTGTTGCTTCCTGACCTGCATATATATTTCTCAGGAGGCAGGTCAGGTGATCTGGTATTCCCATATCTTTAAGAATTTTCACATCAAACTCTGAAGTAAAAAAAAAAAAAAAAAAAAAAAAAAGGCTTCCTTGTCCCCTTACCTGCTACTTAATAGCTGAATAATCTTGAGCAAGTTAGTCAGCATCTTGATATCCATGCTTTGCTTCTGTAAAATGAGGCTGATAATACCAGTTCCAAGCTTGTAGAATTACTGAGGGGATGAATGGAGATAAAGGTAAAGCTTGGTACATAGAAAATGTTCAGTAAATTTTAGGTATGCTTAGTGTTATGGGTGCCTGTTTTCTTTTATATAATAAAATGTATTCATTTTGCCTTCAAAGATACTGAAAAGTATCTTCCATGTTGAGTGAAATGAAACCATTGGTTGCAACCAGTGGATATATTTTGATTCAGTGTGCACTCTTGGAAAGTGATTAGAAATAAGTTGAAAGCCTTCTAAATGTTCAATAGGTTTATCTTCTCGTATGTGGTGGTCTTAGCAGGTAGCTAGAATATGGACTCTCTCTCCTGGAAACCTGCTTATGTTTATCTTCAAACACAAGCCATCAGTTCAGTTCAGTTCAGTTGTTCAGTTGTGTCCAACTCTTTGTGACCCCATGAATTCCAGAACGCCAGGCCTCCCTATCCATCACCAACTCCCTGAGTTTACTCAAACTCATGCCCATCGAGTTGGTGATGCCATCCAGCCATCTCATCCTCTGTTGCCCCCTTCTCCTCCTGCCCACAATCCCTCCCAGCATCAGGGCCTTTTCTAATGAGTCAACTATTCTCATGACATGGCCAAAGTACTGGAATTTCAGCTTCAGCATCAGTCCTTCCAATGAACACCCAGGACTGATCTCCTTTAGGATGGACTGGTTGGATCTCCTTGCAGTTCAAGGGACTCTCAAGAGTCTTCTCCAACTCCACAGTTCAAAAGCATCAATTCTTCTGCGCTCAGCTTTTTTCACAGTCCAACTCTCACATTCATACATGACCACTGGAAAAACCATAGCCTTGACAAGATGGACCTTTGTTGGCAAAGTAATGTCTCTTCTTTTTAATATGCTATCTAGGTTGGTCATAACTTTCCTTCCAAGGAGTAAGTGTCTTTTAATATCATGGGTGCAGTCACCATCTGCAGTGATTTTGGAGCAAAAAAAAATGAAGTCTGACACTGTTTCCACTGTCTCCCCATCTATTTCCCATGAGGTGATAGGACCAGATGCCATGATCTTGGTTTTCTGAATGCTGAGCTTTAAACCAACTTTTTCACTCTCCTCTTTCATTTTCATCAAGAGGCTTTTTAGTTCCTCTTCACTCTCTGCCATAAGGGTGGTATCATTTGCACATCTGAGGTTATTGATATTTCTCCCGGCAATCTTGATTCCAGCTTGTGCTTCTTCCAGCCCAGCGTTTCTCATGCCATAGGATTGTTCAAAGTTAAGATGCCAGGGCAAAGGTCAATGGATAACCTAGTCTGTATAAGTACATGATGTACAGAATGTTGAGTCTTGCTCAAGGCCCCAAGTGCAAGGCTTTGTACCAAAGCCACAGAAGTGGAGCCCAGGATCAAAGTCAGCTCCAAAGCGGACTGGGCCTCTTTGTAACTGTTGCCAAAAGCTCCCGATCATCACCAGAAGGCTTCCAGACCCCAAATTAGGCAAAAATGCCCAGCCTGGGAGTCACCCTATAGCAACCTAATCAATCACCTAATGCCAGCCTTCCAGCAGGAATCTGCCCTGAGGTCACTGGCTCCTAAGCTGTGAAGCACGTCGACTCTCCCTGGGCTGCCGGGCAACTGGCCTGCACTACTCTGTGTCCACACTATCTCTGTCCTTTGTTCCTAACTTGCTACTTTCTGAAATGCTCTATGTCTGGAAATTCTTTTCCAACCCGTGCTTGGACTGCCTCAACACAGAAGTCCAAACTTTTGAAAAAAACAATGTGAATGTTTCTTGGCTTCTGTGTCTCGTGTTATGATAAGAGAGATTAAACTGCAGTGTCTTTTGGTCCTTCCCCTCTGTCTGTTTAAGGGTGTTTCATGCTGCTTTGGCAGATGATGTTTCCAAAATTTTGAAATGTTTAACTGGTGCAGCTTTCTGAACTGGCTGCTACCCATGCAGTAGGATTTGTTTCCTTTTGGTATAAATCAAACGTTTAAGATGATAGCTCAGAGAAAATAATTGGACTTTTATTGCTTTGGAAAGTATCTGTGTGAGTCCTTCATGCTCCGTTAGTCAGAAAATATTAACATAATGTATGAGTCTTGCAATGAATCTGGGATAATGTGTGGACCGATCTCCCATAATAAAAAAATAAAAAATAAAAACTCGAATCTTTACAAGGCTTTAACATGTAACATTAGATGTAATAACATATAAGGGATTTTTGTTTTTTTTTTTTCTTTCACATGGCAACAAGTGAAAAAAAGAGAATGTAACCACTTTTGCTTAAGGTCTTAGAAAATACCTCCCCTGACTAACTCAGGCACTTCAGAAAGATCACTGATTTTTGATACTTTGAGTGAATAAAAATGTGGTTTTTCCATGAAGAGGGTTAACTTATTACTGAGGACCCTGTGGGTTAATTCTGGAAATGGGATCCTATTTCTGGCATACTGCGCAGTTTAGTTAATGCTGGTTTTAGGCCCTCTTTGTAAAAATTATTTGCATGGCTGGGTCATGTTGGCCCCATTACATTTTAGCATACAGTTGGGCCTGCGGAGTCTCTACACGATTCAGAACCAAAGAATAGGATTTATAAAAATGTGTTCCTGTGGAGGGAAAGCTTGGGAGCTGAAAATTTATGAGCGCAGGGGTTCCTTTCCTCCACTTCTCTATGTCCCGTCATTCTCAGAAGCTTATATTCTTGTCAAGGGAGCAGTAGTTTCTTGTGTGGATACTGTGGGGCCATGTGGCCCTTCCTGTAGGTTTCAGTTACTTAATAATTTACCAATTTGTCCAACTTCATAGTGAGTGTATTACATTGTTTTGTCTTTATAATTAAATATATATACATTTTATTGAAAAATAATTCAGTTATAATGTGGTGTTAGTTTCAGGTTTATAGTACAGTGATTCATCTATACATACATGTATTTTTTTCAGATTATTTTCCTTTATAGATTATTACAAAATATTGAATATAGTTATAGTTCCCTGTGCTGTGAAATATATACTTGTGGTTCAGTCACCAAGTTGTGTTTGACTCACACCAACAATAAGCATTGCAATGATATTTTCCATCAATTTACTTTGAGAAATTTTAGGATAAGCTATATTTTAAAGAATTGTTTTTAACAATAATTTTAAAAACTTCCTTCTGTAACTAGATCGGTTCACAGGACAATCTTTTGCACCATGGCTGAGATTTGAGACAGATGACTTTTCAGTAATGTTTTAATTCCAGTTAAAAGCTCAAGAGGATTTCCCAGCAAGAATAAAGCGAGGGTTTGGAGCTGGCCATGGATGAGGAAGCAGCTTCTCCAGTTGCAAAACTGTCACATGGGGGAAGCAAAAGATCGCGTGCCAGGGACACTGGCAAGAGAGGGGTACCCCTTGTTTCTGCCTTGAATCTCCCCCTAAATCTTATATTCCCGCATCAGCCATAGTCTGACTGCCGTTTCCCTGTCCACATCAAGGAAATGTGTGCACTTGAAAATCACCGTGTAGCTTCCGTGATGAATGAAAACATTAGTGTCTCAACCACGCAGTATATTCTTACTTTACAGTCACAACCCTGGAGTAAATCACATCACCTAACACTATCCACCAAATTTTTCAGTCTCTCTTTAAGGAGATAACTGTTTGCCTCCAAAAATCAAACCAAAAACATCCAAAAGATAGCCTATAAAGCCAAAACTAAAATTCTCTTGCGTGATTTCGAGATACATCTCTTCCCTTAACATAGAGACGTGAAACCATGCAGTAGGCAGCTTCTATATGGCCCGCCTTGTATTCATGCCCTTGTATAACGTCTTCTGCTTGAATATGGGCTAAACCTATTCACTCACTTCTAAATAATAGTATGTGGTGGAAGGAATAGGATGACACTTAAAAGCTTTGCTTATTAAAGCATCAGGGCTTTGTCTTGGTCACTCATTCTTGTTCTCCCTCTGGGAAAAGCCAGCGGCCATGTGGGTGAGGGGTTGCTAAGTGTGTGGACAGACCAGCGTAGGAAAGGACTAAGGGCTGTCAGTGACTACATAAGTGAGCTTGAAAAGGATCCTTAAGCTAGTGAAATTTTGAGATGACTGCAGCCTGGTTATTGATCTATACAATATCTTGAGAAACCTTAACTGAGACACATTCTGGCTAAACGTCATCTCAGATACTAAACCCGGACATATTGGTACATACATGTTTATTGTTCTAAGGCTCCAAGAACAATAATTGGGGATATTTGTTACAGGACATAATAGATAGCTCAGTTCGTTCAGTTTAGTTCAGTCACTCAGTCATGTCCAGCTCTTCGTGACCCCATGGACAGCAGCACGCCAGGCCTCCTTGTCCATCATCAACTGCCAGAGTTTGCTCAAACTCATGTCCAAAGAGTCAGTGATGCCATCCAACCATCTCATCCTCTGTTGTCCCCTTCTCCTCCTGCCTTCAATCTTCCCCAGCATCAGGGTCTTTCCCAGTGAGCTAGTTCTCCACATCAGGTGGCCAAATTGTTGGAGTGTCAGCTTCAGCAGATAGACAGCTAAAAAATCAAAATATTTAAGTTAATTGTTTAAAAATCAAATGTTTTCCTTCACAGACATCGTTCTAATAGTATATTCACCAGTGCATATCTGCACATATGTAATTCATCTCTATAGATATTTGGAAAGTAAGTTTCTCTCTCATTCTGTGTTCTTCATTCTCCAGTGCTCTTTCCAAGATGTAACCACTGTTACTATTTCATGTATCCAACTGAATATCCTCCATACATACAAGTAGATATGATTATACATCTTTTAAAGATACACAGGAGCCATCCACATAAGGATTATACATGTTGCTTTCTAGTTTACTGACATATTTTTGAATCAAGTTATCAATTGGCTTATTGTTTTTAATGTCTACATGCCATAATTTCTCCATCAAATTCTCAACCAATGAACATTTTGATTTGTAGTATTTTGCCATCACAAAAATACTAAAATGAACATCTTGTATTTATTCCTATAGGACAACTTTTTAAAAATAAAATTGCTTTGTCCAAAAATTTAAAAAAAATTTAGTTTAGATAGATCTTGCCCAGTTTTCTATGTAAACTTTGTTCCAGTTTACACCCCCACCAACAGTGTAAGACAATGCTCATTTTCCACAATTGTATTAACATGGTTCTCCAATTTTTATCTTTGCCAGTCTCAAAGTCTAAATAAATAAGTTCTTATGGTCTAATACTAATTACAAGTGTGGTTGGACATTTGTTAAGATATTTAAAAACCCTTTCATTTCCTTCTCTATGGACTGTGTATTCATATTCTTTGCCCCTTTGTAAAAATCAGATCACTGACTTATATTTCTTTGTGGTTTATAGAAGCGTTTCACATTTGAGAACATCAGTCTTTTATCTTCAAAATATTTGCCCTCATTTTTCATCTGTTTTACTATCGTGGGCATATGGACATGGAATATTGAGATAACTGAATCAGGCATGAAAAGATGGTTAATGGGAGTTCCTCTGAGCTTAGACCACTTTGTGTGTTTAGAGGGCTACCTACAAAGTATCAGTTGCAGGGATCTACATATGATCCAGGACTGGTCGCTTTCCCTTGACCACATCAATGTACAGGGGCATAGCAAAGACTTCAGGAAAGTGCTGTAGTTACCATTTCATTTTGAAAAAGCCACAAAAAAGGAAGACAAAACTTTTCAGCAAAGGGAGAAAAGAAGATATCTGAAGAGACCTGGACAAACATTTTTAAAAATTAAAAAGAAAAAGCAAACTCAGAGGCACTAAATATAGTGGTTTTGTCCCAGGAAAGTGTGGAGAGAATTCTGAACTGCTCATTACCTATGTAACTAACTCACATAACCACTAACAAAACACTTACCAAATGTTTGTTACTCATTCACATGTATCAGGTGCATTACTGAGAATTCAGTGCACTAACCAGTTGTTCATTCAATTGTCTCCTTCCTGAAACAGGGAAGGGTCTAGGCCTAATAAAAATTTAAAGGATTGCACTCCATGGATCACAACAAACTGTGGAAAATTCTGAAGATGGGAGTACCAGACCACCTGACCTGCCTCCTGAGAAACCTGTATGCAGGTCAGTAAGCAACAGTTAGAACTGGACATGGAACAACAGACTGGCTCCAAATAGGAAAAGGAGTATGTCAAGGCTGTATATTTTCACCCTGCTTATTTAACTTATATGCAGAGTACATCATAAGAAATGCTGGGCTGGATGAAGCACAAGCTAGAATCAAGATTGCCGGGAGACCTACCAATAACCTCAGATATGCAGATGACACCACCCTTATGGCAGAAAGCGAAGAACTAAAGAACCTCTTGATGAAAGTGAAAGAGTATTGGCATCTGGTCCCATCAGTTCATGGCAAATAGATGGGAAACAATGGAAAGAGTGAGAAACTTTATTTTCTTGGGCTCCAAAATCACTGCAGATGGTGACTGCAGCCATGCAATTAAAAGACTCTTGCTCCTTGGAAGAAAAGCTATCACAAACCTAGACAGTATATTAAAAAGCAGAGACATTACTTTACCAACAAAGGTCCATCTAGTCAAAACTATGGTTTTTCCAGTGATCTTGTACAGATGTGAGAGTTGGACTATGAAGAAAGCTGAGCACCGAAGAACTGATGTCTTTTAACTGTGGTGTTTGGGAAGACTCTTGAGAGTCCCTTGGGCTGCAAGGAGGTCCAACCAGTCCATCCTAAAGGAGATCAGTCCTGAGTATTCATTGGAAAGACTGATACTGAAGCTGAAACTCCAATACTTTGGCCACCTGATGTGAACAACTGACTCATTAGAAAAGACCCTGTTTCTGGGAAAGATTGAAGAGGGGAGGAAAAGGGGACGAGAGAGAATGAGATGGTTGGATGGCATCACCAACACGGTGGACAAGAGTTTGAGTAAACTCCACGAGTTGGTGATGGACAGGGAAGCCCGGCATGCTGCAGTCCATAGGGTCACGAAGATTCAGACACGATTGACTGACTGAACTGAACTGAACTGAAGTGGTGTAAGGAATAGGATGAAAATTCTAAGTTTAATTTATTAAAGGATCAGGCCTTTGAATTTAGTTTTGAAGTAACATTGTGCTTCTATGATAGTGGTACCATAATACCCTGTGAATGCAGTGAATTAAACAAATTGTGAATTCTGTATCCCTCTGTTATGTGGTCAGAGAATGATATTTCCAAAATGTAAAGAGAGTTTTGTAGCTATTTGATCTTAGAGCTACATTATAAATTGCCATATCTCTGAGAAATGCTTTGGTAACTTTATGCTTGGAGGTTATTGTGGGGTCATTTACTCTCTCAGGAAGGAATTATCTGATACCTACGGAGCATAAAGTGAAGAGTGAAGATGCATGTCTGTGAACTTCAGGATAAGTCACTGTTATACAAGAAAATCAACATGTCAGAAAAATGAAATACATATAAATATATCAGTACATCAGTCAATGAAAATTATACTTCTTTTACACCTCTTGGACAGAGGAAGAAAGAATATGATAGATATCTGAAAGTATGGAAAATTACCAAACTCTAATTACATTTCCTTCCCTCCTCACTTACTTGACAACCACCAATTAAGCAATTACACCAGTTATTTTCTTTAGCGTTCACTTTGACGTCTAAGACATATGTTTCTGATTCTATCTCTGTAGACTGGATTGCCCCATCAGAGAGAAGGAAGGAGAGACAGACAGAGAGACAGATACAGAGAGGAAACAGACCATCAGGTTTTCATTCCTGAGAGTCTTTGCGATAATATCTAATGAAGTCATAAACTATTTCAGTTAGGTGTATCACACACTTCTAATTCATTATTCATTTAATAAATAACCATTTGCCCCTCCCTGCTCCCACTTTCTGTTTTTTTCCTGTATTCTCTCTCTCAAGAAATGATATCTTCATGCCCTAAATTACATATGCCAGAAACACTGACGCAACCTTAACATGATACACTCTAAACACCTACGGCCATCAGTGTGTGACAGAGTGCTCCTCCCAAATATCCTTTGACCTCTCCACTTCATTTTGTTCCCAAGATCAATCAGAACCAATCCATTCCTATATGTGTGTGTGTGTGTATATATATATATATATATATATATATTCAATTGTATTTACGTTATGAGCTAGTGAGTGAAAGTTGCTCAGTCATGTCCAACTCTTTGAGACTCCATGGACTATAGTCCATCAGGCTCCTTGGCCTGTGGAATTCTCTAGGCAAGAATACTGGAGTGGGTTGCCATTCCTTTCTCCAGGGGATCTTTCCTACCCAGGAAATCGAACCTGGGTCTCCTGTATGACAGGCAGACTCTTTACCCTTTGAGCCACAAAGGAAGCTCATGCACATTTAATTTCTGGAGAATTTCATGGAGAGAGGAGCCTGGTGAGCTACAGTCCTTGAGGTCTCAAAGAGTTGGGCACGACTGAGCAATTAACACTTTAACTTTTTGCACACACACATTAATAGTATAAGTGTGTGTGTATGGTAACTCAGTCACTAAAGGATCCACCTGCAATGTGGGAGACCTGGGTTCAATCTCTGGGTTGGCAAGATCCCCTGGAGAAGGGCATGACAGCCCACTCCAGTATTCTTGCCGGGAGAATCCCCATGTACACAAGAGCCTGGCGGGCTACAGTCCATGGGATCTCAAAGAGTTGGACAAGACTGAGCTACTAAGCACAGCATAAACTCAAAGACAGAAGACAGCAATGCTGAGAAAGATGTGGAGTAAAGCGTAGCCTTGTGCACTATTGAGGGGAATGTAAAGTCGTACAGACATTTTCAAAATATGGATAGGTTTTCCTCAAAAAATTAAAAATAGAACCACCACATGATCCAGCAATCCTACTTCAGGGTATATACACAAAGGAAATGAAAACTTTGAAGAGATATTCATTGCTGAATTATTCACAAGAGCCAAGATATGGAAACAACCTAAGTATCCGTTAAAGATGAATAGATAAAAGAACACCGGACAAGAGGGAGTGATCAAGACCGTTGCCAAGAAAAATAAATGCAAAAGGCAAAATGGTTGCCTGAGGAGGCCGTACAAATAGCAGAGGAAAGAAGAGAAGTGAAAGGCAAAGGAGAAAGAGAAATAGTCTCCATCTGAATGCAGAGTTCCAAAGAATGGCAAGGAGAGATACGAAAGCCTTCCTCAGTGATGAATGCAAACAAATAGAGGAAAACAATAGAATGGGAAAGACTGCAGGTCTCTTCAAGAAAATCAGAGATACCAAGGGAACATTTCATGCAAAGATGGGAAGAATAAAGGACAGAAATGGTATGGACCTAACAGAAGCAGAAGATATTAAGAAGACACGGTAAGAATACACAGAAGAACTGTACAAAAAAGATCACGACCCAGACAATCACGATGGTGTGATAACTCACCTAGAGCCAGACATCCTGGAATGTGAAGTCAAGTGGGTCTTAGGAAGTATCACTACAAACAAAACTAGTGGAGATGATGGAATTCCAGTTGAGCTATTTCAAACCTTAAAAGATGCTGCTGTGAAAGTGCTGAACTCAATATGCCAGCAAATTCGGAAAACTCAGCAGTGGCCACAGGACTGGAAATGGTCAGTTTTCATTCCAATCCCAAAGAAAGGCAACGCCAAAGAATGCTCAAACTACCACACAACTGCACTCATCTCACACGCTAGCAAAGTAATGCTCAAAATTCTCCAAGCCAGGCTCCAAATTCTTCAAGCCAATTCTTCAAAAAGTATGTGAACCATGAACCTCCAGATGTTCAAGCTGGATTTAGAAAAGGCAGAGGAACCAGAGATCAAATTGCCAACATCCACTGGATCATCAAAAAAGCAAAAGAATTCCAGAAAAACATCTACTTCTGCTTTATTGACTATGCCAAAGACTTTCTGTGTGGATCACAGCAAACTGTGGAAAATTCTTAAAGAGATAGGAATACCAGACCACCTGACCTGCCTCCTGAGAAATCTGTATGCAGGTCAGGAAGCAACAGTTAGAATTGGACATGGAACAACAGACTGGTTCCAAATCGGGAAAGGAGTCCATCAAGGCTGTATATTGTCACCCTGCTTATTTAACTTATATGCAGAGTACATCATGAGAAACTCTGGGCTGCATGAAGAACAAACTGGAATCAAGATTGATGGGAGAAATATCAATAACCAAAGATAGGCAGATGACACCACCCTAATGGCAGAAAGCAAAGAAAAACTAAGGAGCTTCTTTATGAAAGAGAAAGAGGAGAGTGAAAAAGTTGACTTAAAACTAAAGATTCAGAAAACAAAGATCATGGCATCCGGTCCCATCACTACATGGGAAACTGATGGGAAAAAATAGAAACAGTGAGAGACTTTATTTTCTTGGGCTCCAAAATCACTGCAGATGGTGACTGCAGCCATGAAATTAAAAGACCTGCTCCTGGAGGAAAAGCTATGACCAACCTAGACAGCATATTAAAAAGCAGAGACATTACCTTGCCAATAAAATCCCTTCTAGTCTCAGCTATGGTTTTTTCCAGTGGTCATGTATGGATGTGAGAGCTGGACTATAAAGAAAGCTGAGCACCAGAGAATTGATGCTTTTGAACTGCAGTATTGGAGAAGACTCTTGTGAGTCCCTTGGACTGCAAGGAGATCCAACCAGTCAATCCTAAAGGAAATCAGTCCTGGGTGTTCATTGGAAGGACTGATGCTGAAGCTGAAGCTCCAATACTTTGGCCACCTCATGCAACGAACTGACTCATTGAAAAAGACCCTGATGCTGGGAAAGATTGAGGGCAGGAGGAGAAGGGAAGACAGAGGATGAGATGGTTGGATGGCATCACCTACTCGATGGACATGAGTTTGAGTAAACTCCGGGAGTTGGTGATGATAGCGAGCCCTGTGTGCCGCATTCCATGGGGTCACAAAGAGTTGGACACAACTGAGCGAATGAACTGAACTGAGATAAAGAAAATGTGTGTGTGTGTGTGTTGTGTTGTTCTTTGATTCTTTATCATCCGAGACACCAGGGAATAGTCCTTCTAACAGGTATGAGGTGATATCTTATTGTATTTTTAATCTGCACTTCTGTGATCATTAGTGATATGAAACACTATTTTAAAATACCCGTACCATTTGTATGTATTTTTTGAAAAGCATCCAAGCAAGTTATTTTTCCACTTTTTAGCTGAGTTACACACACACACACACACACACACACACACACACACACAAAGGCTATTGAGTTGTTTAACATCCTTGTTTATTTTGGGTATTGACTTCCTATCAGATGTAAGGTTTACAAAAAATTTCTTCCATTCCATGGTTGGCTCCTAACTTGATTATTTCCTTAGCTCTTCATAAAGCTTTTGGTTTGATGCAATCCCACTTGTCTATTATTTCTTTTGTTGCCTGTGCTTTGGGGGTTACAGTCAAAAAAACATTGCTTAGACCAGTGTCAAGATTCATAGGTAAAAATAGTTTCATGATTTCAGGTCTTACACTTATGTCTTTAATCTATTTTGTTTTGATTTTTATAAATGGTGTGAGATAAGGATCTCAGCTCATTCTTCTGCATATGGATATTCACTTTTCCGAACAGTATTTTTTAAACCATCATTTTTCTGTTGCTTCTTCTTGACATTCTTGTCACAGATTTCTTGGGTGTAAATGCATGGGTTTATTTATTTTTTTATAGGCCCTTTAATCTGTTTCACTGGTTTACATGTCTGTTTTTTGTGCTTGTATCATGCTCTTTTGATGATTATAACTTTGTAATATATTTTAAAATCAGAAAGTGTGGTGCCTCCAGCTTTGTTCTTCCTGCTCAAAGTAATTTTTATTATTTGGGGTCTTATGTGGTTCCATATGAATTTTAGGATTTTTTTTTTCTATTTCTGCTCAAAATAGCAATGGAATTTTGATAGGGATTTTATTGAATCTGTAGATCACTTTGGGATATCATGAACATATTTGGATTATTCCAGTCCATACACATGGTCTATTTTCCATGTATTTGTATTTTATTAAATTTTTTTCATCAGTGTCTTATAGTTTTCATTGTATGGATCTTTCACCTCCTTGGTTAAACTTATTCCTAAGTCATACTCAACAGTAAAAGGCTAAAAAGCTTTTCCTCTAAGGTCAGGAACAAGTCAGGGATGCCCACTCTCACCACTTCTATTCAAAATAGTAGTGAAAGTCCCAGCCAAAGCAATTAGAAAAGGACTAAAGAAAGCATTCAAATTAGGAAAGAAGAGGTAAAATTGTCTCTGCTTGCAGATGTATGATATTATATACAGAAAATCTTGAAGACTCTAGACATATACACACACAGCTGTTAGAACTAAGAAGCAAATTTGGCAAAGTTTTAAGATACAAAATCGGAAATACAAAAATCAGCAGCATTTTCATACACTAGCAATAAACTTTTTGAAAAAGAAACTAAGAAAAGAATGCTGTTTGTAATTGCAACTCTTTTAACTGCTCTCCCTCAACCCGCTGATCAGTTGCCCACTATTCTTCTCACCACACAGAAGCCAGAGCAATCTATTCAAAGAATATTTATCTATTTATTTGCTGCACTGGGTGTAAGTTATAGCAGATGAGATCTTTTTAGTTGCAGCATGTGAACTCTTAGTTGTGGCATATAGAATCTGCATCATCAGGGATGCAACCTGGGCTCCCTGCATTGGGAGCAGGGAGTTCTAGCTACTTGAGCTCCAGGGAAGTTCCCAGTGTAATATTTTAAAGTTTAAGTCCACTTGTGTAATTTCTCTGCTCAGAAATTTCTAATAGATAAACTAGCAGATAAACTATTTGCTGTTAAAGATTGTCCTGCTAGTAATAGAAGCATTCATTTCAGTTCAGTCACTCTGTCGTGTCTGACTCTTTGCGACCCCATGAATTGCAGCATGCCAGGCCTCCCTGTCCATCATCAACTGCTGGAGTTTACTTAAACTCATGTCCATTGTGTCGGTGATGCCATCCAGCCATCTCATCCTCTGTCGTCCCCTTCTCCTCCTGCCCCAATCCCTCCCAGCATCAGGGTCTTTTTCAATATGTCAACTCTTCGCATGAGGTGGCCAAAGTATTGGAGTTTCAGCTTCAGCATCAATCCTTCTAATGAACATCCAGGACTCATCTCCTTTAGGATGGACTGGGTGGATCTCCTTACAGTCCAAGCGACTCTCAAGAGTCTTCTCCAACACCACAGCTCAAAAGCATCAATTTTTTCGTGCTCAGCTTTCTTTATAGTCCAACTCTCACATCTATACATGACCACTGGAAAAAACATAGCCTTGACTAGACAGACCTTTGAGGGCAAAGTAATGTCTCTGCTTTTTTATATGCTGTCTAGGTTGGTCATAACTTTCCTTCCAAGGGGTAAGCGTCTTTTAATTTCATGGCTGCAGTCACCATCTGTAGTGATTTTGGAGCCCCCCCCCCCAAAAAAAGTCTGACACTGTTTCCACTGTCTCCCCATCTATTTGCCATGAAGTGATGGGACCAGATGCCATGATATTAGTTTTCTGAATGTTGAGCTTTAAGCCAACTTTTTCACTCTCCTCTTTCACTTTCATCAAGAGGCTTTTTTAGTTTCTCTTCACTTTCTGCCATAAGGGTGGTGTCATCTGCATATCTGAGGTTATTGATACTTCTTCTGGCAATCTTGATTCCAGCTTGTGCTTCATCCAGCCCAGCATTTCTCATGATGTACTCTGCATATAAGTTAAATAAGCAGGATGACAATATACAGCCTTGATGTACTCCTTTTCCTATTTGGAACCAGTCTGTTGGTCCATGTCCAATTCTAACTGTTGCTTCCTGGCTTGCATATAGGTTTCTCAAGAGGTGGGTCAGGTGGTCTGGTATTCCCATCTCTTTCAGAATTTACCACAGTTTATTGTGATCCACACAGTCAAAGGCTTTGACATAGTCAATAAAGCAGAAATAGATGTTTTTCTGGAACTCTCTTGCTTTTTTGATGACCCAGTGGATATTGACAATTTGATCTCTGTTTCCTCTGTCTTTTCTAAAACCAGCTTGAACATCTGGAAGTTCACGGTTCATGTATTGCTGAAGCCATGAACAGTATGAAAAGGCAAAATAGAAGCATTAGTGGTAGTAAAATGTCATCAGTGAAAGCAGGGACCGACATGTTGGCGTCAGTGACAGCAATGCTTTTGTTTGTAGTAATAATGCCTAGTATTCCGTGAAATCATACTACATGTCAGGAGTATGAATTATTCAATCCAATTATTTAATCTCAATAAGTATACCTATCTCATTCAGTACGTATAATTATCATTTTGTGAATAAGAAAACTGAGTAAAGAAAGCATAAATAATTATCATTAATTACAATTAGAATTTACAGACTGATTATATATGAACTAAAAAAAAAGTATCCTTCAGACACTGGTAAATATTTATTATTTCAGAGTCTGTTTGGGCTACTTGGAAACACAGATTGAGATATGCAGCTCATCTTTAACAAAATTTCAGACTGTATGATATAAATTTAGTGCTTATCATACTCCTGGCTTTATTTCCCTGTTTCTATTTTTTGCTTGTGTTAATTTTCTAAATACTTTAATTAGTCTGTCTTACTGTATATACTTTTGAAAGTTACCAAGCTACCTTCAAAAAAAAAAAAGATCAGGGATATATCAAAATAAATTTTCCCCTTCCCCTATTTCTTGTCATTTGTATAAGTACCCATGGATTAGGCAGGCTTACTATCTACATTTCACAAATGAAGAAATTTAGTTTTCAAGAAGTTCATGTGACTTTTATATGATAGTAACATCTGCAAATGAAAAATTCAGGACTCAATTAAATGAACTTTTCTTTTTTCTTTCTTTTCTTTCTCCTTCTTCTTCTTCTTCTTTTTTTTTTTTTTTAACTTTGCTGCTTTGTTTTGTCTTTAGGTTTACTTTTATGGTATTGAATGGCCATTTGTTATTTAAGTTAGTTTGTGAAGGCAATTATTGAAAAATTTCTCAATGGGATAAAATTCCTATTTCTAAAAGACATTTTATTTCCAAAGTCTAGTATCACCTTGTCCTCCTCTGTACTCCAACCAAAAATGTAGTACCATGATCCAGATTGCAACATTGACAAAACTGTATCTGTTTTAGACACTGAATTCCAAGGGCAAAATTATGTACAGCATGTGGAGATGAGCTTTGTAGTTCCACCATTTGGCAGTGGTAGGGGTAAAATAAGTAATGCTTTGGGTGGCCGCAGGGTGCTCTTCTCTTAAGGCCTCCACGCTGCTCTTTGCCTTGAACTCACAAACCCATTCTGATGACAGAAAATTTACTTCCAATTCCCTAATGGGCAATTTTATCAACTATGCTGTACACTCATGTATATGTGCATATCAAATTGTAGGAAAGAGACCAGGGGAACTGCATCACTCTTCATCCTGTTCATGACACCAGTTGTCTTGCTATATCTCACTGTGCACGCTGTTCATTGAACCCAGGGTAGGCAACACATGAGCTAAGAGGCTAGAAGACCGGAGGAACCGTAGGAAGTGCAGACACATTTATTCCCTCTCCTGCCTGACGCAGCATCCTTGGCAGTAGGCTGGCTATAGATGGTCCTCTCATGGCTGACCCAACTGACACAGCTGTGAGGCAGCAATAACGATGCCGCTTATTTAGGTGGAGCTCACCTATGCACCATACATGGTAACCCAAGACGAAGCCAGCTCCTCGTGATGCACAGGCGCAGTGCTATATATGATCTCAGCTGTCACATAGTCATTATTTACAAAACGTGGGATGAGAGAGCCTGGACACGCCATTTTAGCTAATTTGCTCTCTCCCCACACTCCACCCCTTTAGGGTCTCTTGCCTCACATTCTATGTGCCGTCCATCTGATATTCCCTTGGTGAGTAACGCTGACCCTTGGATTTGCATCTTTCCACAGCAGTAGCTACAACAATAGTTACATACACAATACCAAATGCAAAACCCAACGCCAGGTATCACTTGGGACTCCTGTTGCAGTCCTTGCCCTCATGGTGCTAGAAGAGCCACCCACAAAAACATGTGGAGTGCCTTTATTTTCCATGGCCAAGTCCGGTCCACCATCTGTCCTTGTGAGATTGTAGGAGAGCCTCCAGAAGGGCAACTGCACTCCAGTGGAATTTTATTAAAGACCCGCAAAACCTCCCACAGGTGCTGGGTCCACTCCTTCAAGGAGGGGATCTGCAGCCTTCACAGTCTTCATTGATTACACTTGTTTAAATCTGCTAGAGAATCAGAGGTTAGTGTCAAAGGACATAGCCTTTCTGCATGATAGGATACAGCCTAAATCTGCACCATCCATCACAGGATACAGCCTTTACAGTATACCTTTGCACAAATCCGCCCACAGTTGCCTCCATGTAACCCGAATGGCCCACTTCCGTGTCTTCACACTTTCAAAGGGGGTCTCACGTGCCAGCCATCTACTTCTCTCAGTGAAGTGAAGTGAAAGTTGCTCAGTCATATCCGACTCTGCTACCCCATGGACTATACAGTCCATGGAATTCTCCAGGCCAGAATACTGGAGTGGGTAGTCATTCCCTTCTCCAGGGGATCTTCCCGACCCAGGGATCGAACACAGGCTGCAGGCTGACTCTTTACCAGCTGAGCCCCAAGAGAAGCCCAAGAATAACTTAACAAAACCTTCACTGGTGCCAGGCCCACCCCTGTGTCCCAGAGTTGCAAAAGTCATGCTGCCAAGGGTTCCCCTTGCTTTTTGTGCTGAAACTTTTACCCACGTCGACCAACTCCGCCTTGAGTATGTGCTCCATACATTGTGAGTCAGTCACACTGGGGTCCCTTGAGGATGCCCTCCCCTCCCCGCCCCTGGCTTTGGCCTTAGACTGCTCACGCGTCACTTTCTGCTGCACAACGGGCCTCGCTGCCGAGTCAGGACCCAAGGTCTCATAACTTTCAACGTTACCATCAATTACCACCTATCAGAGATGCTGGGTTCTTCAGGGCCACGGGGTTCTTGCTCTAAAGCCAATATGCATTGTTCTAGTTCTTCCAAGCGACTCTGCACATTGCACTCCGGCAGGGCATCACAGAGAGCACGATCCGTATTTGCCTTTAGGGCGGTCAGGAAAATCTACCCCATGGTGTCAGCGACACTTCCCTGCCACCTGTTCAGCAAACAGGAACTCACCGCCTGTAACACCTTTTCAGTGCTATCCAGGGAACCATCCATGGCTCCCCAGTCTTCCACCACAGCCCAGGCCCAGATGATCAAGCCACGAGGTACCACGTGGTGGCCACTGGCTTCCCCCATCTAGGGAGCTGCAGGTTTGTCTAGTTGCTGGGTATCCTGCTGACCACGCCAGTTGTATCGCTGATCGTCCTGTTCGTGACACCAGATGTCTTGCTGTATCTCACTGTTCGCTGAACCCCGGGTAGGCAAGGCACGAGCTAAGAGGCTGGGAGGCTCAAGGAGCTGTAGGGACTGCAGGCACCTTTGCTCTCTCCTGAATGGACAGCAGCCGTCGCAGCAGCCTTAGCATCACCTAACACAACACAGACTCTCTCCTGGCTGGCGCAGCAGCTGGAGAAGCAGGCAGGCTATATCCTCTCCTCTCGTGGCTGGCCCAGTGGACATACCTGTGACGCAACAGTAAATGCAGCCGCTTCTTTAGGAGGAGCTCATGTATCCCCAGTGCACACAGGAACCCATGATTAAGCAAGTACCTGGTGACGTGCACGCGCAGTGCTATAAATCTCAGCTGCTGCACAGTCATTATTTACAAAACGTGGGGCCTGAACATGCCATCTTGGCTAATTTGCTCTTTCCCCACAGGAACATATGTGTCATTTTAATATTTATCCTTTGCTTCCTTATCTCAGGAGAAATACAGGAGAGCGGGTGATCAAATGTGGTCTCTACTCAGAGAATGGTTATCTAGTTCTCTGACTGAAACATTTAAATAGAAGGACTAATGCTAAAGCTGAAGCTCCAATAATTTGGCCACCTGATGCGAAGAGGTGACTCATTGGAAAAGACCCTGATGCTAGGAAAGATTGAAGGTAAAAAGAGAAGGGGGTGACAGAGGATGAGATGATTGGATAGCATCACAGACTCAAAGGACACGAATATGAGCAAACTCTGTGTGGTGTAAAGGACAGGGAACCTGGCTTGCTGCAGGGGTATTACAAAGAGTCGGACACATCTTAGCGACTGAACAGTGAACAACAGGGATGCTCTGAGAAGAGATGTGTTTAATATGCATATTTCAAGCAGAATGATCTCTTTGTTTTTCAACTGATTTTTTAAAGTCACTTTTCAAATGTGCTTTCATGGAAGAAGTAATTTTATTATCACACTTCTTTCAACTTTTCGGGACAACTGAGTTGGGATTTTAAAAGCTTATATCACTGCAGGAAACTGCTTATAGCATCCCTCACCCCAGGGAATCTGTCAGACGTGAGTAATGTGCCAGGAACCCTCTCCCAGCCACTTTCTTTTACAGCACTTGTTTCCTTTTATTAAATTTGTTAAGCAGTTCATCACCCTGGTTGCTCAACTTTCTTTCTTTACTATTGCACAGATTTTGAAATAATACTAGTTGGTCTGTAATTATTATGAGAAAAATACCTGGGAAACCTGGTGTGAATACAAGGCACCTCTTGGTTTGAAGCCCCCAGAGCCGTATTATTCACATGTTAGTTTAACACATCCCCACAGGCAACAACTCATTGCTTAAATTTAAGAAATATGAATCCCTTACACTAAACCATAATCTATTTAGCTTACCAGCCATTGAATTGAAAAGATTTAGGTTGTGAGTCCAGCTGTAACACTGGAAACAAACCATGTATAGTAAGAAGGACATATGGAAATTCGAGGGAGCTACTAAAGGCAAGACCAGAAAATGTCGACTGTCAGTGGTAAGTGAGAATGTGCTGCTATGCATTGAAATCATTCTTCATGTCAGCCTTCAAAGCCCTGTTTCTGTCTCTACTGAATTCTATCAAGATCTATATCTGAAGACTGATGTGTCCGCTAAGCCTGATATTTATATAATATTGCTTCTTGACTCAGACAGGAAAGAATCTGCCTGCAATGCCAGAGATGCAGGAGACCGGGTTTGATCCCTGATCTAGAAGATCCCCTAGAGAAGGGAATGGCTCCCCACTCCAGTATTCTTGCCTGGAGAATTCCATGGATAGAGGAGCCTGATGGGCTAGAGTCCATGGGGTCGCAAAGAGTTGGAAATGGCTGAGTGACTAACACTTTCACTTTCACATTCACACATCAAACTCTTAAAAATGCTCAAAATGTTCCTAATTCCAAATGTTTTTTACTTTCCTCTTGAAGACGGTCTCAGTTTTATTGTAGTTTCTGTGACACATGCTGAGTCATACTGCTGATGGGTTGTGAAGATGAAACACACATCCCCAAAGTCAAGGGTACCGGTGATGATGAGATTCACAGTTTCAGGGTTTCAGAGTGGGATCTGGTCCTACGCAGGGGTCTGTGCCCTGTGATAGGACTTCTGGGTGCCTCGAGTAGACACACGTCTGGGTCAGTCAGCAGGAGGTGCCAGTAGACAAGCTACATTCCCAGGGTAGCTTCTGTTCTCTGTTCTCTTGGTCACATTTCCCCAAAAGTTTAACCCTGCTACTGCGATCTCACTCCTTATGACACACCACCAATTTGTCTCTATTCAGGGTCAAAAAGTCCAGGACAAAGAATCCTTCATTCAGAGTTTTCACCGTAGCTCTCAGGCCCCCTTTTTTCTGCCCCTGCCTCCTTCCCCAGAGATGGAATAAAGAAGAAATCTTGCCAGAAATGCCTTGCAGAGAATGCAAAATGACGGATCTTTTCCATAAATGTAAGCAAAAGTGAAAACTGACCCTCTGAAAAAATGGCACGTAATTGACAACTAACACCCACTCCAGTATTCTTGCCTGGAGAATCCCATGGACAGAGGAGCCTGGAGGGCTATAGTCCACGGGGTTGCAAGAGTCTGACACGACTTGGAGACTAAACAACCACCACCATGGATTTTTGAGAAGAAGGTACACAGTCTTAGTAACTTGATATCATCATCAAACCAACTACAGAAGAATAATTTTAAAATATATGCAATTCGGTGTCTTGTTTTCAGCTGGTATATTCCACTAAAATGAGAGGAGTGCTCCTCACAGGGGACCTTTGGCTGGGCTTGTAACACCCCTTCCTCACCATGTCTAACTTCTAGAGAACTTCTCTAGTTTTCCAATATCTGATGTTTTGGACTAAGTCTCAGGTTTACTTTACCTAGGCAGTGTTTCCCTTTGCTGTGTAGTTATGTAAATTAAAGCTGGGTCTCAGTTGTCTGTTTAACTTTCTATTGCACATGAATGGAGAGATAAAATTTACTTGGAAAAAAGTTCCATATATTGTTCAATTTTTCCATTTTTGTTCTCAGGGCATACATTTTTTTTCCCCCTGTAAATTACAGATCCTCCAGAATGATGTGAAAACACATGTATTAGAATCAGATCATTTTGTCTATCCAGATGATACAGTTTAAATGTTTTGTCTAGATCAGTTTAATTCCAGTTTGTAGGAACATCCAACATCCCTTAGGGAAAATTAAGTTATTTTATTCAGAGGTCTGTTTACTTGGAAACGCAGGATATGTGTTCCTTTACAGATAATAAACAGCTATTTTTAGAATGCGTAAAAATTCTCATCTCCAATTTACCTTTGTAGGATGCAGTTTTCCACCCTCACACTAAATAGTGTTTGATTATATTCACCAAGAGCCCCATTTGGTGGTGAGCAAGGGAATTAAAACATATTCTAGGGACTAAAACAATCTTCCAAGACATCTTCCTTTTCTGAGATAGAAACTATGTCCCACAAATGGATGTGTGTTTTATCCAGAGTGCCACGAGGGTTACTACCACTTTACCCCAAGTGAGATTTTGGAATTTGGGAGAGATTTCAACAGAGTGATCTAACTGGGAAGGAGGTATGATGTGTTTCCCTTCATTACCACAGACAGACGGCAGCAGAAACGTTGGGGAGAAGCATTTTAGTCATTTGAGAAATGTCATTGATCGCTTCCAGCTACATGGATTAAGATGTTCCAAGTCATTTCTCCAGTTCCTCTTTGTCTTAAATTCCTGCTGAGTTCGCAGTAGTAATCTTAAAGAAAGAGTACTGAAGTCAAGCAAAAACATGCACAGGAATTCTGAAGTTCCACACATGAAGTTTCTCTTTTATCTCCCTTTCCTTTCCATTTCTTTTACTCTTGCTGGATGTTGTAGCTGAACAGACATTTCAGCAAGCATCACATGCTCGCACACACACACGTTTCAGTAAAATTTGAATCTATCCATGTCATTAATTGGGCCTCACTGGTGGCTCAGCTGATAATCTGACTGCCATGTGGGAGACCTGGGTTCGATCCTGGGTTGGGAGGCTCCCCGGAGAAGGAGAAGGCTACCTACTCCAGTGTTCTGGCCTGGAGAATTCCATGGGGTCACAAAGAGTCAGACTGAGCTCTTTCATTCATGTCGTTAATATCCGGCATCTGGCTAAAGGCCTCCCTCTTTTGTTTTTCCTTTCTTTAGTGGTACAATGTTGTATTAGTTTCTGCCACTCAGCAAAGCTTCTGTCCCCCATCCCTTGGCTTTCCTTCCCATTTAAGTCGCCAGAGCTCTGAGTAGAGCTCCCTGCAGGGTACAGTAGGTTCTTCTTGGTCATCTGTTTTACACACAGTAGCAAAACTGTGTATATGCCAATCCCAATCTCCCAGTCCATTCCACTCCCTCTTCCTCTCTTTGTATTCATACATTTGTTCTCTATGTCTCCATATCTATTTTTGCTTTGCATATAAATTTGTCTGTACCATCTTTCTAAATTCTCTCTTTTTAAAACACAGGTTGGCACTGATCTAGGATGCCCTGCTCTGAGCCCCACTCATTCCACATCAGCATTGCTTTCTGTATTTGACAAAGGGGCTTTAATGCAGTGCTCAGCGAAACTTTTACCTTCTTCCAGTTAAAACGAAGTGATAGTAAAACTATAGAAAAAATTAAAAATATAGTCCTTACATGGGTGTGAAAGGGTTGACAGTAATAATATATGAGAATACATCATTGATTTGAGTGGAATGTTTGCCAGTAGACTGGCTCTAGCATTTGTCCAAATTAGATGTACTGTTAATTGTAAATTTATTCAGAAAATATTCCCAGCACCTGAGGAAACTGACTTAAAAGTAAAATAAGCTTTTTGGCATTTTATCTCCCCTTCTCCAAATCCAGTCAGCAAGATTTGACCATAATATAGTTTTTATGTCTTTTAAATTTGCATATTTCTCCTCACTTCTTATTGCCCATAATTCAATGAGTCATTTCAGAGCTTTTCAAGTCATTATTCTTGCCATAAAGTTGTAATCTCTTGGGTCTGTTCTATTCATCTATATTGACTTACTTTTTCTAAAGCATGTTCTTGGATCACTTTGTTTTTTTTATGTTTATTTTTCACATCATTGTATCTTGCCAAAAAACCAAATTGTTGCTTGATGCCTCATCAAGGAGGAACTTCTTAGACTAACTTTAATGACTTCTTTTTGCATAATATCACTCCTTGAGAGCTTCCCGCCCTTATTTTCCACCATTGCATCCTACTTGCATTAAATTTATTTCTTCATTGTTTCATGGTTATCATTCTCATTTTGATCTTTATTCCTAAATCATGCTAATTTATGTACTTGGAATTCTCTCTTTGCTAATTCAAACACACCCTTCTTCTGAGACTACATATATGTCCCCCAAGAACAATTAATGACTAGGCAAGCTCATTTTGGCCTAGCCATTGTTTTGATTCCTGTAACTCAAGGGCACACTTGACCATATATTAGACTGTAGACATTCTCATGTTTACATTGGTAATTTTGACGTTTGTGAGATCACACAAGTGCATGCAATTTGGTGGGGCAGACCTCTGAATCACCCAGGCTTGAGGCTGGTGTGGGCTAGTGAGTCACTCACTAGTCAGCAAATTGGCTGATACCTTAATCCTTTGCTTTATATTTACGTTACAGTCCTTTGTAAAGTATTAAATGCAATACTCTCTCAAATGAAAATGTTTGCAAATATGGAGATTCAAGTAGGACTCGAGATGATTCTCCCAGAGATGTTAAGAGCCCATGTGCTTTATGTGGCTTCCTCATTGCTTCAAGTATAGTATGTGGTCTCCCAGGCAGTCAATAAAATCCTTGGGGAAATGAACTCTGCACTGAAATTCTCTACTCCAGAAATCTCTAGAGGAGTACAAGGAAGAACACCATAATGCCTATACAGAACCAAAATATATTGATTATCTACTTGGCATGGTACCTGTTACTATATTTTATTCATCCTTAGGACCTCAGCTTCCCCTTTGATATGACACATGGTATAATATAAAGATGCACAATTCACATCCCTCAGTTGCTGTGATGAGTACATCCCTTCACGAGAAAGGTTAGTACTTCCAGAAAACTTAAATTGACATGAATTTTACTATCAAAAACTAAAACAGAATAAGAAATCTATTCTGCTAGCTTTATTCAAAGAGTCGGGGTTTCTTTTTTGATCTTTTACACAGAAATAAGTTTTCAATTAATAAATTATATGTAATTTATATACACATATATATGCATATATATATATATGTAAATGTTGTTTTCTTTAGTTGCTAAGTTGTGTCTGACTCTTTGTGTGTGTGTGTGTGTGTGTGTGTGTGTGTGTGTGTCTGACTCTTTCGTGATCCCATGGACTGTAGCCCACTAAACTTCTGTCCATGGAGTTTCCCAGGCAAGAATACAGGAGTAGGTTGCCATTTCCTTCTTCAGGGGAACTTCCCAAACCAAGAATCGACACTATGTCTCCTGCATCAGCAGGTAGATTCTTTACCGCTGAGCTACCAGGGAAGCCCATATATATTATAGAGAGCTTTATTTAAAATGTAAATATGGATCATGCTTATTATTTAATAAAACTACATATATAGCATAGACATAGTAAAATATGTTGACTCAATTAATAAAGATACAGTGGTCATGACCTGATTCTTTAGCTTATTATGACTTGCTATGTTACTCTCCACTTTCTCTCAGTATCAAATTTCTTAGATATGGATTAGGACTTTATTACTCTTCTCTGGATTGCTACCATATGGTATGTCTTTACTAAGGTGAAATGTGAGGAAAGTAAAATGGCCAAGCCTTTTTGTTTGTTTGTGTTAAGTGCATCCTACAATAACCTTTATCTTGGCTCAAATGTTGTTAGATATTCACTGCTTCTGGATAGGGGGGTCTCCTTGAGGTATTGATTTGTTTCAGCTGTAACATCAGTTAAAATTTTTAAAAAGAAACAAAAACATCAAAGCTTGGGAAACACAGGTATTCATAGAGATTATTCTCAATGCAGAAGTGTGAGAATGCAAACAAGACAAACAGAATCTGTATCCTAGAAGTGTTCTGCCCTCTGCTTTGCTGTTCTTCAGGATTTCTAAACTACCCTGTCAGCATCAGACCTGACACAAGGACAGGGGATAGAAACATGATTGTACCAAACTTCATGTGTGTATAAACGCAATGTGTATAAAACATATTCTTTTACATATCAACTTGGACTCAAAACACATAAATGAATGCCAGAGTGAATCATGGAGGTGATTCCCAGTAACAGCACAAAGGAAATGAACCGTTACTGTTTTTCACATGAATTATTTGATTTTCAGTGTACATTTTTAAGTGTAAAAGATGATTGCTGTAACCAGAGCACGTTTAGTCCTCATTTGGAATCAGGGGACTTCAGGGCAGGAGTCCTGTGTGGCAGGGACCCGGGTGCAAAGGCCAGGTGTGAGCTCTCCAGGGGATGGTACCACTTTGACTCTGCCTGGCCTCTTGGCTTTGGACAGACAATCATGATCTTATTGTCTTTATGGTATCATTTCCTTCCTGGGGAACTTGCTCTTAGTTATAGTGGTGTGAACAGTTCATTACAAAGTACTCATTAATTCCATGGTTTGTGGAGGAATCAAATGCATGTCATTGATCAAATTTAAATCTAGGTGGCCTACCAAAATTTCCACTCTTTTGGTTTGAATCTAAAATCTGTGAAAAGGCATGAGAATCAGTTGCCTTATTAACTCTGCAGAAATATAAATTTCAGTGTATATTACAAGCAAAATTACATTTCTTAAAGATGCTATTTTATAGGAAATATGTATTTGATGCATTTATGCACAATTCTTTTAGATCAAAGCAGTTTTCATTACAAGTACTACACATACTCAGTCTATAACACGTGCGTGCACAGAACAAAGCATGAAAGCTCTCTCTTCCCCGTGCATGTATTCCAAATGCATCTGGCATCCTGTCAATTTCATCTTCTTTGTGCCCTTCTTAGAGTCCTTTCACTTCCCACCTCCGTGCTGCTGGCTTTCTCTGGAGGGCTGCCTGTGGTCTCCATCATCCTGTAGTCGAGTCATCGCTTCTGAAATTCATGCTTTTCCTTTTTCTGGTTTTATCTTCTTTTTAGAGGAAGCACCTCTTCCAGTAACTTCCTGAGAAAAGTTGAGTGAGAAGTCAGAACTTCAAAACCTTGTACACCTGAGAATGTCATTATCTCCTTCTCATATTGGATACAGGTTCACTGGGTGTATAATTCTGGTTGAATGATTCTGATTGAATATTTCCCTTTGGCATTTTTCAATGTTGTTAGTTTTCAGGTCTTTACAACTTTCAATGATTTTAGGCTTTTCAATCTCCTGTACACTAAAAAAAAAGTTACTTTTGTTGCTAAAATGGTAAATAAAGTTATTTACCTAAAAATCCTGTAACATTCTCACTCCAAATACTTTGCCTATGAATTTCTCCCCCTTTGCTCCTCTCTCTGTAAATTTGTAGGATCTTTGTTGCTAGAGTTTTAAGGTTTCAAAATCACATAATTTATGTCAGTCTTTTTTTAACCATTGTGCAGTAATCTGAAATATTGATGTTCCTAACTTCTAAAACAATTCTTGAATAATTTGAAAATTTCATTACTATTTTTTCCTGCCTTCTCTTTCTTAGATATCTATTGCTTATAATCAGATTCTTAAACTGATCCTCAAATTTTGTTATTCTTTTCTATGTTTTTTCTGTCTGTCTTGTTGTTTTGTATTCTGGAGGATTTGCTCAATTGTATTTTCCAATGTTTCTATTCAAGATTTCATTTCTGTTATTTTATTTTAAATTTTCAGTAGCACATTTTTGTTCTTAAAGATTCTGTTTCTATAATTATGTCTTCTTGTTACATAGTGAAATATTGTTTCTTGTCTCTCCAAGAATACTAAATAAGTTTTCATAGTATTTTAATATTTTTTTTTTACTGGTTTTGTATTTTCCTCCTGAAAAAAAAAGAAAATTTCAAAAAATCTGTTTTAGTCTTAGTTTTCTTACTAAGTGCTTCTTTCATGTGAGTTACGACTATCCTCGACTTTTTTTTCTAGTTAGATTTCTAACTTAACTCACATGAAAGAAGCACTTAGTAAGAAAACTGAGACTAAAACAGATTTTTAAAAATTTTCAGGAGGAAAATACAAAACCAGTAAAGAAAAAATAATAAAATACCATGAAAACTTATTTAATATTCTTGGAGAGATGAGAAATGATATTTCACTATGTAGCAAGAAGATATAATTATAGAAACAGAATAAAATCAGCCAGGCAAAAAAATAAAAATAAAAGAAATTAGCTCCTATATGGCTAGTAGGAAGTTCCATGTTCAAAAACGGGTCTTATTCTGACATAGAAAATAAACTTTCAGTTACCAAAGGAGAGGAGGGATGAATTCAAATTTTGAAATTAAAATGTATACACTCCTATATTTAAAATAGATAAGCACCAGGGACCTGCTCGATAGCACAGGGAGCTCTGTATTCACTGTCTTATAATAAACTATGATGGAAAAGAACCTGAAAAAACATATAGAGAGTTTCATTTTGTATACATAGATATATATAAAAGAAAATATCAGACAATATAATTTTGTTATAGATACATAGTTTTCTTTTATATCCATAGTTTTCTTGTATACACATAGACTGGATAGCTTAAAGATCAAAGACTGGATAAATAAATAACAGACATTTATTATATTTCTCAAAGTTATGGAGGCTGGAAAGTTCATGATAATGGTGGCAGCAGATTTGATGTCTGGTGAAGGCCCTTTTCTGAGTCAGCAGACAGCTATATTCTTGCTGTATCCTTTGTGTGTATATGTATGTATATATATATATGTGCTTAGTCACTCTGTTATGCCTGGCCCTTTGTGATCCATGGACTGCAGCCCACCAGGCTCCTCTGTCCATGGGATTCTTCAGGCAAGAACAATGGAGTGGGTTGTCATTCCCTTCTCTGGGAGATCTTCTCTACCCAGGGACCGAACTCGGGTCTCCTGCACTGCAGGCAGATTATTTACCATCTGAGAAGCATATTTACATATATATATATATATATATATATATATATAGAGAGAGAGAGAGAGAGAGAGAGAGAGAGAGTGCTAGCTTTTGTCTCTTCTTATAATTCTTATCATGGCACTAATATCATCATGAGGGATACACCCTCATGACCTAATTACATTCCAAGGGTCTACCTCCAAATACCATAACATTGGGGACTAGGGATTCAACATATGTTTTGAGGGGACACAATTCAACCCAAGCATATGATCATTTTAAATTATATTTATTTATACAACTGTATCTTTCCACTTATGAGATTGCACATAGCATTAAATATACAAAAACAGCATGGAGAAGTTGTATATATATTGAAAATATAAAATATTAAAGTTATGTTAGTATTTAATCATTCTATTTTTCAGAATTATTTGTCCAGTAAAACAGAAATATTAGTACTTTTCAATATCCCTAAATACAACATTATTCAAGCAAACTTACAATACTCTAGGATTTCCATAGTGTGAGTTTTAGAAATTATTTTAGGTGAGACTGGAAAGAAGAAAATTAATTTTCTTTAGTTTTCAGACATTCATTGGATTAAAAAAATAAGAGACATTATCTCACCAGAATGAGTTAACTTTTTTTCCCCTCCTCTTTCTTCTGATGGAATTTTTATGAATGGTCTTGGCTGCCCTAAGCTCAACTTTGGATCAGAGGTAGCCTGGTGTTCTTCTAACTTCTTTTCCATTCTCAATACCTTTGTCTAAATGATCTGATTCTCTAGCAGAAATACAGAGCAGGATTTCCTTTCAATTTGGAGGTAGGCAAGGGGGAAACTAAACATCTGCAAACTTTCTGAACCCACTGAGTTAGTCACCAGTAAACTTAGAATTTATCTCTGACAGAGACAAGTGCAGGGTGCTTACTGTTGATAAAGATAATATATGTAACTATGTATAAGTGGGATCCATGAAGGAGATATTACAAGGCACTCTAAGACTTTTGAAGGAAGGTCAGAAGTTAAGTGCTGGCAATAGATTCTAGTTGACCAAGGAAATGGTTTAGAATAGGACCAACTCTTTATAATAATTGGCGAAACTGGGGAGGCTGCCAGGATTTATATCCTCAATGTTTACTAAAGTAAGAAGTAAATTAATGTGTCTAAGAAGATAGGAAATGATGATGGTCCAGGAGGAAGAGGGATTAGAGTTAACTTCCTTGAAAAAAAAAAGAAAAACATTAAAAAATATTGTTTTTCTCATGAAGGTAAAAATCAAAATTGGGGAGCAGGAAGGCTTACTTTCCTTCAACTCACAAACATTTTTGATATAGAATTTGAAAGATACTTCTGTATTGCAGGTTGGATTCTGAAAGAAGCAGATCTTTTTGTTTGTTTTATTGTGTTTTTGGGGGGAGTTGTTTGCTTTCTGCTTTGCTTTTTGTTTGGGGACTTTCTTTGTTTATTGTTTTGCTTGTCTTGTTTTAGTTTGGCCGTGCAGGCCCTTAGCTGCAGCGCAGGTTTCCTGGGCTTTCTCTAGTCCACTGAGCAGGCGTCTCTTTGTGCAGCATAGGCTCCAGTAGTTACACCTTGGTAGTTACAGGAACCCCTCAGTAGTTACAGCTTAGCTGTCCCATAGCATATGGGATCTTGGGGGCTACTCAGCTGACAAAGTGGTAAAGAACCCGCCTGCCAATGCAGGAGATGCAGGAGACATGGATTCGATCCCTGGGTCAGGAAGATTCCCTGGAGTAGGATATGGTGACCCAGGCCACTAGTTTTGCTTGGAGAATTCCATGGACAGAGGAGCCTGGTGGGCCACAGTCCAAGGGGTTGCAAAGAGTTGGGCATGACTAAGCGCGCACACAGAAGGTATCTTATTATCCTGACCAAAAACTAAACCAGCGGCCCCTGTGCTGGAAGGCCGGTTCTTAACCACTGGAACACCAGGAAAGTTCCAGGAGCAGAGTTTAGAGATGTAGTTTAGCTGAAGGATATTTCTTAAGAGTGCTCTTGGGGTTAACATGTAGAAAAGGAAGGAGATAAAAACAAGACTAAATAGAGAGGAAAACCAGGTCTTGTGACAATTACAGCTGACCCCAAGGAGCTCTGGTGCTGGTGGTCTTGGCGTTGTCTGCAGTTGGCAAGGTGCCAGGTCATTATACTCATCCTTTGATGTAGAAATATAGATCAGCCTTTTTGGAGGGTACCTGCCAAAAATTCCTTAGAAAAACTTGCTTAATTCTTAGTTTATACTGTGCCAAAGATTAAATGAGGAACTGTGATTAGGTAGTCCATGAAATGCTGATTGACTAATGAAAGAACTTTGGACTAGGAATTGAGATATTTGAGTTTGAATCTTGCCTCTGCCACTAACTGCTTGTGAAAACACAGTTCTTAGTTTCTCTTTCTAAATGCAAGGTGGTTCATTAGAGGCATAGAGTATAAAAAGATTCCCTACAAAACTTTAATGGGTTATTTTTCCTAATTATGGACATATGTGTATTTAAAAATCACTGGATATCTCAAATTTCATATGTTTTTTCAAACTGTTATATCTTTCAACCAAAGCTTTGATTAGAGGAATGAACTTCATTCAGCAGCTCAAATTCTCCCTTTCTGTTTCCCTTAAGACTCTTTTGGCTTACCAGGAAGTGGAGGCCTTACAGAGCAATGAAGTACTCAAAAGACAGCAACAGAAGTATGGAGCAGGATGCTCTTCATATTAGATGACTAGCCTTCCAAAAACCTGTGTGTTTTCAATCTACCTAATAGGAACATTGGGCTTCCCCATTGGCGCTCGGGGTAAAGAATCCGCCCAACAATGCAGGAGACAAAAGAGATACGGGTTCTTTCCCTTGGCTGGGAAGATCCCCTGAAGAAGGAAATGGCAACCCACTCCAGTGTTCTTGCCTGGAGAATCCCATGGACAGAGGAGACTGGTGGGCTACAGTCCATGGGGTTGCAAAAAGCTGGACACTGAAGCTACTTCACACGCAGGCAATAGGAAAATTATAATGACCTGCTACTAGTTTGTTTATTTCAAGAAAGTAAACATTATAAGTTGTATTGCCTTGTTATTTTGTTGGAGTAAAACTGCAAAGCACATACAATATTGATGAAAACCTAATCCTAAAGGTTTATATAATAGTTAGGAATGATTTATGAAAAAAATAGTAGTACAACGTTTGAAATGCATTTCTAAGGCAGGGGTTTGGAGAGGGGATTATGTAAATTGCTGCCGTGGGGATGTGGATCACTCATTACTGCAGAAAATGGCACCTAGAGAATAAATAAGGAGATCATTAATTTTAAAAGATTTACTGTTTGGGTTTGTGGGGAGATTTACAATTAGAGAACTATTGAGTTAAGTTGGGATTAACAGATACACATCACTGTATATAAAATAGATAACCAACAAAGACTTAATGTATAGCACAGTGAGTCATATTTAATATTTTATAACAATAATCTATAAAGGAAAAGACTCTGAAAATGTTTTATGTGCAAATTTTTCAGGTTCTTTTCCCTTATAGATTGTATATATATACTATACATTATGTGTTCTTTATGTATCTGAATTGCTGAACTATGCACCTGAAACTAACATGAGATTATAAATCACCATATTTAAAATTTTTTTCATTTTTAAAAATTATGTGACTTACAAATCAGAATATGATAATAAGTCTTTAGGACAGACTATGGAATACTAAGTGTGGGCCCTGTGGCTCAGCGGTGAAGAACCTATCTGCAATGCAGGAGACTCAGGTTCAATCTCTGGGTCAAGAAGATCCCCTAGAGAAGGAAATGACAACCCAGTCCAGTATTCTTGCCTGGGAAATCCTATGGACAGAGGGCCCTACTGGGCTATAGTCCATGGGGTCGCAAGAGTCGGGGACGACTTTGCAACTAAACAGTAACAATGGAATAGCAAATTGAAGCAAAATTAGCCATCAAATGAAAAAAATAGATCATATCCAGTTGAGTATGCTGCTGCTGCTGCTGCTAAGTCGCTTCAGTCGTGTCCGACTCTGTGTGACCCCATAGACGGCAGCCCACCAGGCTTCCCGGTCCCTGGGATTCTCCAGGCAAGAACACGGGAGTGGGTTGCCATTTCCTTCTCCAATGCATGCATATGAAAAGTGAAAGTGAAGTCGCTCAGTCGTGTCCAACTCTTCGAGACCCCATGGTCTGCAGCCCACCAAGCTCCTCCGTCCATGGGATTTTCCAGGCAAGAGTACTGGAGTGGGGTGCCATTGCCTTCTCTGAGTTGAGTATGAAGTTCTACCAATACCTACACATTTATGTATGAGGTTTATTGAAAACTACAAAGGGTAATTGGAAATGTGCATCATAGACAAATCTGTTTCATTATCACTCAGATGTAATTTTCCAGGTTAGGTTCTTGAGAAGCAGATTTGGAGATGGAGTATAGCACACAAGATATTTATTAGGAGCGTTCTTGGAATCAATGTCTGCGGAAGAGAGGAACAGGAGCAGCACTGAGTAGAGTCAAGCTGAAACGCACGGCTGACCGTAGCCTCCTGAGCTAATAGGACTAGTCACAGTTGGCCCATCCTTGACAAAAGGGCCATGTCTTTTACCTTCGCTCCATCAATCACTGGACAGAGGCCG
Organism: Muntiacus reevesi; assembly: GCF_963930625.1. NCBI lineage: Eukaryota > Metazoa > Chordata > Mammalia > Artiodactyla > Cervidae > Muntiacus > Muntiacus reevesi. The sequence goes on from NC_089268.1 coordinate 7,020,615, forward strand.
CCCCTGGGGCGCATGCAGATCCCTCCAGTTGAGATAATCTTTGCAAGCTCTGCCAACTGAAGTCTTTCTGCCAACAGCATTTCCAGCAGCTGGGGCTACACACTCTTCATTGGGAAAATCTGGATAGTAGATCGCTGTGTGTATCATGTACACAACACATGGTGGTTTTAAACATCAACAAATTAAATATTGTAAACAACAGTATACGATCTATGACTAACTGACCATGTACTTTACTTTGCTCATTTTTTAATGTTTACTTCTACCCAGGATTATTGAAAATTAATATATGTAAATATACTTTGACTACTCCCTGTAACGTCATGTCCACTGTATGAACATGATGATTTAAAAACAGTAATATAAGTCTGTGCATCCAGAGAGGGTGAAATCATCCTAATAATTGTTCTGTACATTTAGGTTATCTGCCAATTAGAATGTTTTCAAGGAAAGCAGCATTTCATTTATTATTAACTTAAAAACCAGAAAGAAAAAAAAAAAAACCTTAAAACTGCAAACTGTAAGCCAGTAGCCCTTGAAAATTTCATTGATTTTCCACTATGTTTATAAGATGTCCCCCTCATATAAGTATCACTACACTAATATTTTAAAATTTCTTTTATCTTAATCAAAAGCTTACCAAATGTGTAATCTTTGATAATGTAATTTAAAAGTTATAACATATACACCTAGATAACTTGAATAACACAAAAGTTAACTGAAACTAATCTAGAAATACAAATTCAGTCTTAGGTTTAAATGTAGCTAATTATATGTTTGCTACCTAGTTTGGCAGAGGTAGAAGGAGTTTGTTTTGTTTCAAAATAACTATGGAAGTTAAAGAGTGTCTGTGATTTTCTTTTCCTCAACTAATTTGTATGTAATATTTGTTTCCTGAGGAATCAACTTAAAGCTTCATATTTCAGTAGGAAACTTGGCAAAGGCCTCTGCAGATAAAACATTTTCTGGTGGTGGAGCCAGCAGCTACAGGGCCAGCTCTCTGCTGCACATGACTTTTTTTCTATTTTATTTTAGTTTAGTTCTACCAGTTTATTGCTACCAACCCATCTCCCTCCACCTTCATGCACGCAGGCTCAGTCAGGTAACCCCATGGACTTCAGCCCGCCTGGCTCCTCTGTCAATGGACTTTTCTAGGCAAGAATACTGGAGTGGGTTGCCATTTCCTTCTCTGACTTTTATTCTATTTTAAAAGGAAAAAGGTGCATAAAAATTTTGGAGGTGACAATTTTATGAATGACTGTTCTCCCCACCAAACACTCTAGCCAACCCCATGAATGACTTTTCTATGGAAATAGATATTGAATAAGTATACCTTTTGTATGTACTTATGGAATAAAGTTAAGTTTAAAAAAAAAATTATTGAAAAATTCTTATGCTTCTACTCGTTTGTTTGCCCCGACCAAGAAAAAGTAGAACACTCTTGTTGAAGAAATGATAAAATACAAGAGAAATGACTGATTTTTAAAACTAAATTAGAGAAACATAAACATGCTATATAAGTTTGGCTTTTTCAACTTAAATAGACAACATAATAACACTCAGACTGCTGAGATGTAATAAAACTCTAAAGTTACAGATGAGCAACAGGAAAGAAATCACCAATTTTTATGAAAGAAGACACAAATTTGAGTAAGCTGGTGGCATGGACATTTCTGTCCCCAAATCATGAAGTGAATGAAGCAAATACTAAGGTCAGTCTCTATGTTCTTATGTTGAATGAACCCAGGAGGTCTTAGTAACTAATGTGACAAACTGCAATTTCTCCCACGTTGAGCAGTTAAAACCCCAGATCTGAATAGATAAGTGCAGGTAGCAAGGTTGCTCACTTATGAATCTAGTTCTATCTTAGACTTTAAGATGGAGTTTAACAAGAGATAAAACCTAAAATAAATTATAACATAAAAATGATAACATAGATAAATTTGAAATAAAGGCACAGCACCAAGTACTTGAAATTATCAACTAGGAATGAATTAGGGACATGCTATCAATGTTCTAGATGGGAAAATTTAAAAACTTTTCTTGGTCATATTATCCTTGATTGTAATATCTGCTTTCAGGTTAGCACAGAGAGATAACTTGTTAAGGTGCCTTGAAAATAGAGCAATTTATCAAAAGAAGTGGTAGACTTGAGACTCAAGAATGATGAGTGATAAAATTTTTATTCTGTTACTTCAAGTTCCTCTGAAATCATGCCCTTCAGGTGATTCTGAATCAAGATAAAGATTTAAAACCATTTTTTTTTTAGGGAAAAAATTCTTTGTAAAAGACATATCATTCTATTAAATTATATAGGTATCTCACTTTTCATATGCTTGAACTCCACATAAAATGTACTTATATTAACAGACTCACTACCAATTGATTTCACTGTATAGTGATGCCAACAGTTCATTCATCCTTAGAAAGAAGGAAAGTGAAGTCGCTTAGTCGTGTCCGACTCTTTGCGACCCCATGGACTGTAGCCCACCAGGCTCCACTGTCCATGGGATTTTCCAGGCAAGAGTACTGGAGTGGGGTGCCATTTCCTTCTCCAGGGGATCTTCCTGATCCAGGGATTGAACCCAGGTCTCCCGCATTGCTGGCAGGCGCTTTAATATCTGAGCCTTCTGTTAAACTATATGTAAATATTTGCTTGTTCAGTTGTTGAATATGATTATTTTATTACTTTTTTTGCCTTTTTTTTAAAGAAAGAATGAAAAAATACCAAAGGACTGATGTTACTTATTGAAACAGAAGCCTCATAAATTTTATTTGAATAAAACATTCACCTGAAATTACTTGGTGCATAAGAAATCACAAATTTTTAGTTCCAGTTGGATGATTATGGACTTAATCTTATTGATTCTGTGTTTAATTGTGGAAGGAAATACAAAATGAAGAGCAAATGCCTGAATTGTTGAAAATGTATCATCAAAGATTGTGATTTAATAGAAAATGTGATTACATAACAATTTTTGGCTGAGAATGGAAGCATTCTTAAATGTAGAAAAATACTATTCTCTCTTGCAGTTTTAGTTACTAATTTTTGTGTGTGCATGTAAACAATATTCAATTAATTGTTGTCAAACTAAAAGATCATTAATTCCTTTTGGTACCTGATAGCTTACAGAGATTGGTGTCAAATTCATGATCTCTGAAGGAGAGAATTTTGCTTTGGGACCAGAGACTTGGATTCTGTCACTCAGAGCTTTGTGTTGCAAAAGTTTTCTTACAGTGCAAAGGGGACAGAGAATACCTCTGACACAGACGTCAGAAGCGGGCAGAGAGTGCCCCACTGGCTGGTCTTACCAAAGCCTTATGCATGTTTCAAGTGGTTACTAAGAATAGACAGGCCTTTCCAGACTCACTCCCACAGCAGACCTCTAAGAGAACAGGATTAGTCAGGAAGTGAGAAACAGGTCCTCAGGCAGGGTATATTGTTGTTATATAATCATTAGTACAGAACTTAAGGGAAAACATGCCCTTGAGCAAGATGAGTTGCTTTGTTGTGCAATCATCAGCTCTGGGCTTAAAGAAAGTCCTAAAGATGGTTGTCATAACAGCTCAGAGTTTAAGAAAAAAAAGAAGTCTTCTGTGACTAAGACAAAGCAATGTAGAAGAAAAACATTTGCCCCTTTCTCCTCCTGGAGGGCCCCGGATTCCTTATCAACTTACCTAAGAATTAACTCTCTCATACCAAACAGTCAAGTACAAAATGCAGCTCTACACTACTACAAACTTTACATGCTTATTTTTTGCTGACTTTATTTGGTTAAGGATTTTTAAAATTGTAATCATCATATAATTTATTTAGCAAGCTAAGAGATCTAGAACCAAATGAAAAATTAAAGAAATGACTATTTTATTAATGATATATTATTTCAGATATTAATCCTATTTTAAAATGGACAAGGTTTTGTAGAAGTTACAAAGAAAGGCCTGTAAGGGGAAAACAGTAGGACTGAATAGATTTCATTTGTCTATGCTGGGAAAGAGTATATATCAAAAGTTGGAATCAAGATTGCCAGGAGAAATATCAACAACCTCAGATATGCAATGATACCATTCTAATGACAGAAAATGAAGAGGAACTAAAGAGCCTCATGATGAGGGTGAAAGAAAAGAATGAAAAAGCTGGCTTGAAACTCAGCATTAAAAAAAATAAGATTGTGGCATCTGGTCCCTTCATTTCATGGCAAACAGAAGGGGGAAAAGTGGAAACAGTGGCAGATTTTATTTTCTTGGGCTACAAAGTCACTGTGGATGGTGATTGCAGTCATGAAATTAAAAGACACTTGCTCCTTGGAAAGAAAGCTATGACAAATCTAGGCAGCATATTAAAAAGCAAAGACAATATTTTGCCAACAAAAAGCTGTACAGTCAAAGCTATGGTTTTTCCAATAGTCTTGTTTGGCTGTTGGTTGGTCCATTAAGAAGGCTGAGCACTGAAGAATTGATGATTTTGGTGTGTTGCTGGAGAAGACTCTTGAGAGTCCTTTTGACAGCAAGGAAACCAAACCTGTCCATCCTAAAGGAAATCAACCCTGAATTTCATTGGAAGGACTGATGCTAAAGCTCAAGCTCCAATACTCTGGCCACCTGATGTGAAGAACTGACTCATTGGAAAAGATTCTGATGCTGGAAAAGATTAAAGGCAAAAAGGAGAATCGGGCAGCAGAGGTTAGGTGTTATTACTGACGAAGTGGACATGAATTTGACCCTGAGATAGTAAAGGATGTAGAAACCTGGTGTGCTACAGCCCATGGGGTTACAAAGAGTCAGACATGAATTATCTAATGAATAACAACAACAACAAAAAGAAGATAATTGCTAAATAATAGGAAAACATAATAAAGTTTAAATCATATTACTTATGGTATAAATATTTATATTGTAAAACTCAAATAATGTTACTGTTATTGTTTAGTTGAGAAGTTGTGTCTCACCATTTTATCATCCCATGGACTATAGCCCACCAGGCTCCTTCTCTCCATGGGATTTCCTAGGGAAGAATGTGGAATGTGTTGCCATTTCCTTGCTGGGGGACCTTCCCAACCAAAGGATTGAACCCAATCTTGCATTGGCAAGAGGATAATTTACCACTGAACAATCAGGGAAGCCCCAAAATGTTATTACTCATGGTTTAAGTATTTATATTGCATAGCCTTTATTTAATATGAGAAATTAACATTATAAAACATACTCATGAAATTTGGTCAAAGTCAGTGATTGATAGCCAAGTTAGTCTTCTTAAGCATTAATTTACATCCAATTCACCTTTCAATCAAGAACATTTTATAATCAGAAAGCGTGCTGACCTACCAAGAGAAACAAATAGTTTTTAGAACCAAACTACTTGAATCACTGAATGGAAAATATTGCAAACATGGTCACAATTCTCCATTAATTCCTATATTCATGGCTTCTCAGTGTGAATCAATAGCTCCAAGCCATAAAGTCCATATTCTTGCCCTCTGAGTTTGGATTAAACTTGGGACTTGTTTTGGCCAATAGAATGGAGTGGGATTCATAGTGTACCAGTTAAGAGACTTCGACTGTATCCATTGTTTCTCTTTGAAATTTTCTCAACTGCTATGAGAACAAGCTAAGGCTATCCTACAGAATGACAAGACTCTTGTGTCCTAGCCGCCCCAACAGTCCCAGTCAATAGTCAGCCAACAGTCAGACAAATAGTGAAACCATCCTCAAACAGCCAGTTCTTAACCTTCCCATCAAATGTGTAGAGATGCTGGGGAGAGCCCACCTAGAATTAGCCAAGCCTGGTCCAGCTCAGCAGAGCCATCCAGCTGACCTGCAGACACACAATTCACAGCATAATTCACACTCTCAAGTGTATGGTGTTGAGGTTTTGGATATGTGTGTCCATTTGGGTTGCCAGATTCAGTCAGTAAAGATGCTAGACATCCAGTTAACTATTTCTTAGTTGCTCTGTGTCTTACATTGAGATAAAATTAGTGTGGACATATCTATACTAATAGATAAATCTATATTGATTTACCTTCAAAAGTTAGGAGTATTAAAATTATACACTCCTTTCTTTTCTTTTTTGGCTGTACCCCATGGAATCTTAGTTCCCTGACTAGGGATCAAACCCATATTTCCTGCATTGGAAGTGTGGTGTCTTAACCACTGGACCACCAGGGAAGTCCTATGCTTCTTTCTTTAATTATTTTCCCCTGATGGTTTGGCTCTATGGAACAGTTCCTTGTTTTGCAAAACTGGTTTATCAAATGCCTTGCAGGTATAGTCTATGTTTGATTTCCATTGACACACAGCTTCTATAACTGTCATACCTAAATTTTGTTCTTTAGGCCATTGAACATTCAATAATTGGAAGACACAGTCAACATTAGCATCATGGGTTAATATACTGAATACTTGCTGTATAAAGTTAACACCTTGATACTTTATTTTCAAATCTGATTCCTTGAAGCATGTAATCTATTGTTAATGACATAATTTGCATTTCCACTATTCAGGATGACAATGAATATGTTGATCTTTTTAAAATGTGTCCATTAACTCAAATACTATTGTTATCAATTTTTATTCCATTTTTCTTCAACACTACAAATGATTATTTCATGTTCTTATCCTGGAAGAGTATTTACTAACATCCTGCACAAGAATTGAATTCCTTAAAGGATGAAATCCATTTCAAAAAATAATCATAACAATTATATCCTTCAACTCAGATTTCATTTTCCTGTTAAGTGATACTGCTTTTCTTGAGAATGGCCTTGACACTTAACAGGACATATTTTTCATTAATTCTTTCTTTAATATATTCAACAAATTCCTGGAAGTGAAAGAGGACTCCAACAACATGGTTTGCTTTTCTTTTCATTTGCAAAATCCTGTTAAAGAGATATTCTAGGTTTTACTTAATGGATTATTTAAAATGTCATTTAGGATTTGGGGGCATTTTCTTCAGAATTAAAGCATATTGCAGAGTTTCATGTAAGTTGAGAATTCTTTCAGTTGCAGGTGATAAAGAGACCACCCCATAGAGTTTTGATTATGAGAAAATAATGCTGAATGCCAGCATAATCACAAAAATTCTTTAATCCTTTAGCTTGAACAGGACAAATATTGAATAATTTTATAACTTTTCAATAAAAAGGACATCCAATGCTGCTTGGGGAGCAGTACCAGAGAAGGGACAAGACAATCAACTCCTTCCATAGAATCATTCATGATTTGCTTCAAATTCAAATAAACACTGTCTATACCATCAAGCAAACATTCACAAATTTATATTTGTTTCACTTCTTCCCAAAATAGTAGATCTTTTTCTCATTAACTGTAAACTTAATGAGAGAATCTTTGGAAATTTTTCTATTCATCCCCAAGTCTTAGAAGTAAGACTTTTTCTTACTTCTCTATTACAAGACAGATATTTGATGTGCAAAAGGACAATTTTTTGTGTGTTGTGATTACTTGCATCCATGACCTATGCAGTAATAAAATAAGACATTTATATCTTTGATAATCCTTGTACTAGTAAATGGAATCAGTACACTTTTATTTTTAATTATTGCAAATTTTTGTCCAGGCCCTTGAAAATTTGCCTGCAATTTGGCAATAAGAACATATTTCTGGTAGAAGTACACTGAGTGATGTTTTCAGTCATTTGAACTGAAAGACTGGCTAAATATTCAGTGTGGAAGACCACTGCAACTTGTTTACATTATCTGAATTTCTATCCATAAAATTGTTGTTTATTTATCACTTTCATTGGTGCTTGTCGAAGATCCTAGCTGGACTATGTTGATTTATTTTAAAATCAGATTTTCCATTATTTTCATTACTGAATTAACAGATGCATTCTGTTCAAGGAGTTTCAAGATATTGTTTTCCTTGCTTAATAGAAGTCTGCTGTTCAGAAAGCATTGTGTTTAATGTAGCTTAAACTTTGCATTTCGGGGTACAGTTTACATATATAAAAAAATAGGTAATAGCAATCACTGCAAGAATTGATAATTCCATTTAATCATCTTACAGACACAACAGTGCCTAGATTATTTCATATTGGCAAACAGCAATAACCATAATTGGGGTTGAGCCGTTGAATCGGTTGCCACCTAACAGTAGGTGACTTTGAAATCCAGTGCAAGCAATGGTTAACTTCTGGTTCACCTGCAAGAGAGAACTGTCACTTAAGATAAGATGCAGAGAGCTAATATGGAGGAGGAATAGGACAGGGAGACCACTTTCTCCCCCACAGATTCATCAAAAGATCATTTGAACGCTGAGCAAACTCCACAGAACAACTTCTGATCGCTAGCAGAGGACATCAGACACCCAGAAAAGCAGCCCATTGTCTTTAAAAGGAGGTAGGACAAAATATAAAAGATAAAAAGAGAGGCAGTAGAGTTAGGGACGGAGATCCATCCTGGGAAGGGAATCTTAATAGAGAAAGTTTCCAAACACCAGGAAACCCTCTCACCAGCAGGTCTGGGGGAAGCTTTCGAATCTCAGAGGGCAACCTAACTGGGAGGACAAATAAATAAAACCCACAGATTACGTGCCTAAAAGCAACTCCCAGCAGAAAAGTACCCCAGACGCTCGCATCCACCACCAGCAAGTGGGGGCTGAACTGAGAGGAGTGGGCGGTGGCATTGCTTAGGGTAAGGACCGGGCCTGAAAGCCCTGAGGGCAATCGGAGGGAGCTAATGTGAGATAGCAATTTAAACGGTGGGATGCACTACCCACCTGTTCCCAGAACGAAGGACTGAGCGAATATCAGAGAAGAGCTAGCCGGCTGCGATCCCGCCCATCCCCCGCTGGAGGAAGGAGGCAGAGGGGAGGGGAAAGGGGCAAACTCGGCCCCAGAGACGGCACCCCCTACCAAACTGCAAACAGGCTTCCAGTCTCTAACCAAAGACTTCCTGAGATTCTGGATGGTTGACATCCGCCGGGAGGGTCGCAGCCAGAAATCAGCTTCACGGAAGAGACACAAGGCGCACCCAACCAGCCAGCCCGGAAACTGAGGCTGGGACCGCGGAGGGGAGAAGGCACACCGCCCCCAGGGAGAGTGCGCTCAAGCTGCTGGCTGCCTGAGCTGCTCCGGCAGGGGAAGGCACAAAACGCAGGCCCAACCGAGTCTGTGTCTTTATGGAGTACCTGAAAACCTGAACCTGAGCGGCTTAGCCCTGGGAAGTGCGCGCAACTCAGGGCCCGCTCCCTGTAGAGCAGCCTGGAGCCTGAGCAGTGTAGACGGGGGAAGCACACACGCCGTGAGCGGAGGCAAACCCAGTGTGGCTGGAACACTGCGAGTGCTCCCCACACACGCCAGTGACATTTGTCTGCAGCGCCCTTCCCTCCCCGAAGCAGGACTGAACAAGCGAACCTTAACAAGAGACCACCTCCACCCGCTTGTGTCAGGGCGGAAACTAGACACTGAAGAGACCTGCAAACAGAAGCCAAATAAACAAAGGGAACTGCTTCAGAAGTGACCGGTGCAACAGATTAAATTCCCTGTAGTTAACACAGACTACACCAGAAGGGGCCCATAGATATCGGGAAGTGTAAGCTGGAACAAGGAGCTATCTGAAACTGAACCGAACCCTCACTGCCCGCAACAGCTCCAGAGAAATTCCTAGATATATTTTTACTATTACTTTTTTAATTAAAATTTTTTTTTCTCTTTCTTTTTTTTTAAAAGTCCTCTATTACTCCTCTATTACTCCTTAATTTTCATTTTTATAACCCACTATAACCTGGCCAAAAAAAAAAAAAGGACCCTATTTTTAAAGCAAACTTCATATATATTTCTTAAATTTTCTGTGCTTTTGTTTTTTTTAATATTGTATTTTTAAGAGTCTAACCTCTATTCTAGATTTTTAATCTTTGTTTTTCAGTATTTGATATCAATTTTGGACATTTTAGAATCCAACCTTCAGTATCCATTTTTACTCAAGAGTGTGATTACTGGTTTGATCACTCTCTCCCCCTTTTGACTCTCCTTTTTCTCCCCCAGATCACCTCTATTTCCTCCCTCCCCATTCTCTTCTCAATCCAATTCTGTGAATCTCTGTGGGTGTTCTGGGCTGCGGAGGACACTTAGGGAACAGAGTACTGTCTAGATCTGTCTCTCTTCTCTTGAATCCCCCTTTTTCCCCTCCTACTCACCTCTATCTCCTTCCTCCCGCTCCTCTTCTTCATGTAACTCTGTGAACTTCTCTGGGTATCCCTCACTGTGGAGAATCACCATTAACCTAGAAGTTTTGTTATCAGTGCTGTATGGATAGAGAAGTCTTGAGACTACTGGAAGAATAAGACTGATATCCAGAGGCAAGAGGCTTAACCCAAAACCTAGAACACCAGAGAACTCCTGACTACAGGGAACATTAATTAATAAGAGATCATCCAAAAGCCTCCATACCTACACTGAAATCAACCACCACCCAAGAGCCAATAAGTTCCAGAGCAAGACATAACCATGCAAATTCTCCAGCAATGCAGGAACATAGGCCTGATCATCAATATACAGGCTGCCCAATGTCACAACAAACCCATAGACCCATCTCAAAACTCACTACTGGACACTCCATTGCACTCCAGAGAGAAGAAATCCAGCTCCACCCACTAGAACACCAACACAAGCTTCTCTAACCAGCAAACCTCGACAAACCAAACGTCCAGACCCACCCACTGAGAGGAACCTCCACAATAAAAAGGAACCACAGACTACCAGAATATAGAAAGGCCACCCCAAACACAGCAATCTAAATAGGATGAAAAGGCAGAGAAATACCCAGCAGGTAAAGGAACATGAAAAATGCCCACCAAGCCAAACAAAAGAGGAGGAGATAGGGAATCTACTCGAAAAAGAATTTAGAATAATGATAATAAAAATGATCCAATATCTTGAAAACAAAATAGAGTTACAGATAAATAGCCTGGAGACAAGGATTGAGAAGATGCAAGAAATGTTTAACAAGGACCTAGAAGAAATAAAAGTGTCAATTAAAAATGAATAATGCAATGAATGAGATCAAAAACACTCTGGAGGGAACCAACAGTAGAATAACGGAGGCAGAAGACAGGATAAGTGAGGTAGAAGATAAAATGGTGGAAATAAATGAAGCAGAGAGGAAAAAAGAAAAAAAGAATTAAAAGAAATGAGGACAACCTCAGGGACCTCTGGGACAATGTGAAACACCCCAGCATTCGAATCATAGGAGTCCCAGAAGAAGAAGACAAAAAGAAAGGCCATGAGAAAATATTCAAGGAGATAATAGCTAAAAACTTCCCCCAAATGGGGAAGGAAATAGTGACACAAGTCCAAGAAACCCAGAGTCCCAAACAGGATAAACCCAAGGCGATACACCCCAAGACACATATTAATCAAATTAACAAAGATCAAACACAAAGAACAAATATTAAAAGCAGCAAAGGAGAAACAACAAATAACACACAAGGGGATTCCCATAAGGATAACAGCTGATCTTTTAACAGAAACTCTTCAGGCTAGAAGGGAGTGGCAAGACATACTTAAAGTAATGAAAAAGAATAACCTACAACTCAGATTACTGTACCCAGCAAGGATCTCATTCAGATATGAAGGATAATTCAAAAGCTATACAGACAAGCAAAAGTTGAGAGAATTCAGCACCACCAAACCAGCTCTTCAACAAATGCTAAAGGATCTTCTCTAGACAGGAAACACAGAAAGGTTGTATGAACGTGAACCCAAAACAACAAAACAAATGGCAACGGGGCCATTCTTATCAATAATTACCTTAAATGTAAATGGGTTGAATGACCCAACCAAAAGACAAAGACTGGCTGAATGGATATAAAAGCTAGACCCCTATATATACTGTCTACAAAAGACCCACCTCAAAACAAAGGACACATACAGACTAAAAGTGAAGGGCTGGAAAAAAATATTTCACACAAATAGAGACCAAAAGAAAGCAGGAGTCACAATACTCATATCAGATAAAATAGACTTTAAAATAAAGGCTGTGAAAAGAGACAAAGAAGGACATTACATAATGATCAAAGCATCAATCCAAGAAGAAGATATAGCAATTATAAATATATATGAACCCAACATAGGAGCACTACAATATGTAAGGCAAATGCTAATAAGAATGAAAGGGGAAATTAACAATAACATATTAATAGTGGGAGACTTTAATACCCCACTCACACCTATGGATAGATCAACTAAACAGAAAATTAACAAGGAAACACAAACTTTAAATGACACAATGGTCCTTCTAGACCTAATTGATATCTATAGGACATTTCACCCCAAAACAATCAATTTCACCTTTTTCTCAAGTGCACACGGAACTTTCTACAGAATAGATCACATTGTGGGCCGTAAATTTAGCCTTGGTAAATTCAAAAAAATTGAAATCATTCCAGTCATCTTCTCTGACCACAATGCAGTAAGATTAGATCTCAATTACGGGGGGGTGGGGGGGGTGGGGAAGAAAACTATTAAAACTCCCAACATATGGAGGCTAAATAACACACTTCTGAATAACCAACAAATCATAGAAGAAATCAAAAAAGAAATAAAAATATGCATAGAAATGAATGAAAATGAAAACTCAACAACCCAAACCCCTATGGGACACTGTAAAAGCAGTGCTAAGGGGAAGGCTCATTGCAATATAGGCCTATCTCAAGAAACAAGAAAAATGTCAAATAAATAACCTAACTCTACACCTAAAGCAACTAGAGAAGGAAGAAATGAAGAACCCCAGGGTTAATAGAAGGAAAGAAATCTTAAAAATTAGGGCAGAAATAAATGCAAAAGAAACAAAGAGACCATAGCAAAAATCAACAAAGATAAAAGCTGGCTTTTTGTAAAGGTAAATAAAATTGACAAACCATTAGCCAGACTCATCAAGAAACAAAGGGAGAAGAACCAAATCAACAAAATTAGAAATGAAAATGGAGAGATCACAACAGACAACACTGAAATACAAAGGATCATAACAGACTACTACCAGCAGCTCTATGCCAATAAAATGAGCAACTTGGAAGAAATGGACAAATTCATAGAAAAATTTAACTTTCCAAAACTGAACCAGGAAGAAATAGAAGATCTTAAAAGACCCATCACAAGCACGGAAATCAAAACTGTAATCAGAAATCTTCCAGGAAACAAAAGCCCAGGACCAGAAGGCTTCACAGCTGAATTCTACCAAAAATTTAAAGAAGAGCTAACACCTATCTTACTCAAACTCTTCCAGAAAATTGCAGAAGAAAGCAAACTTCCAAGTTCATTCTATGAGGCCACCATCACCCTAATACCAAAACCAGACAAAGATGCCACAAAAAAAGAAAACTACAGGCTAATATCACTGATGAACATAGATGCAAAAATCCTTAACAAAATTTTAGCAAACAGAATCCAGCAGCATATTAAAAAGATCATACATCATGACCAAGTGGACTTTATCTCAGGAATGCAAGGATTGCTTAATATCTGCAAATCAATCAATATAATACACCACATTAACAAATTGAAAGACAAAAACCATATGATTATCTCAATAGATGCAGAAAAAGCCTTTGACAAAATTCAACATCCATTTATGATAAAAACTCTCTGGAAAGCAGGAATAGCAGGAACATACCTCAACAATAATAAAGGCTATATATGACAAACCTACAGCAAACATTATCCTCAATGGTGAAAAATAGAAAGCATTTCCCTTAAAGTTAGGAATGAGACAAGGGTGTCCACTCTCACCACTAGTATTCAGCATAGTTTTAGACGTGTTGGCCACAGCAATCAGAGCAGAAAAAGAAATAAAAGGAATCCAGATAGGGAAAGAAGAAGTAAAACTCTACTGTTTGCAGACGACATGATCCTCTACATAAAAAACCCTAAAGACTCTACCAGAAAATTACTAGAGCTAATCAATGAATACAGTAATATTGCAGGATATAAAACTGACACACAGAAATCCCTTTCATTCCTATACACTAACAATGAGAAGACAGAAAGAGAAATTGAGGAAACAATAGCATTCACCATTGCAACAAAAGGAATAAAATACTTAGGAGTATATCTACCTAAAGAAATGAAAGACCTACATATAGAAAACTATAAAACACTGCTGAAAGAAATCAAAGAGGACACAAATAGATGGAGAAATATACCACGTTCATGGATCAGAAGAATCAATATTGTGAAAATGACTATACTACCCAAAGCAATCTATAGATTCAATGCAATCCCTATCAAGCTATCAATGATATTTTTCATGGAACTAGAACAAATAATTTCACAATTTGTATAGAAATAGAAAAAACCTCAAATAGCCAAAGCAATCTTGAGAAAGAAGAATGGAACTGGAGGAATCAACCTGCCTGACCTCAGGCTCTACTACAAAGCCACAGTCATCAAGACAGTATGGCACTGGCATAAAGACTGAAATATAGATCAATGGAACAGAATAGAAAGCCCAGAGATAAATCCACATACCTATGGACACCTTATCTTTGACAAAGGAGGCAAGGATATACAATGGAAAAAAGAAAACCTCCTTAACAAGTGGTGCTGGGAAAACTGGTCAACCACTTGTAAAAGAATGAAGCTGGAACATTTTCTAACACCATACACAAAAATCAACTCAAATTGGATTAAAGATCTAAATGTAAGACCAGAAACTATAAAACTCCTAGAGGAGAACATAGGCAAAACACTCTCTGACATAAATCACAGCAGGATCCTCTATGACCCACCTCCCAGAATACTGGAAATAAAAGCAAAAATAAACAAATGGGACCTAATTAAACCTAAAAGCTTTTGCACAACAAAGGAAAGTATAAGCAATGTGAAAAGGCAGCCTTCAGAATGGGAGAAAATAGCAAACGAAGCAACAGACAAAGGATTAATCCAAAAATATATAAGCAACTCCTGCAGCTCAATTCCAGAAAAATAAATGACCCAATCAAAAAAATGGGCCAAAGAACTAAACAGACATTTCTCCAAAGAATACATACAGATGGCTAACAAACACATGAAAATATGCTCCACATCACTCATTATCAGAGAAATGCCAATCAAAACCACAATAAGGTACCATTACACACCAGTCAGGATGGCAGCTATCCAAAAGTCTACAAGCAATAAATGCTGGAGAGGGTGTGGAGAAAAGGGAGCCCTCTTACACTGTTGGTGGGAATGCAAACTAGTACAGCCGCTATGGAGAACAGTGTGGAGATTCCTTAAAAAACTGGAATTAGAACTGCCATAAGACCCAGCAATCCCACTCCTGGGCATACACACTGAGGAAACCAGATCTGAAAGAGACACGTGCGCCCCAATGTTCATCGCAGCACTGTTTATAATAGCCAGGACATGGAAGCAACCTAGATGCCCATCAGCAGATGAATGGATAAGGAAGTTATGGTACATATACACCATGGAATATTACTCAGCTATTTAAAAGAATTCACTTGAATCAGTTCTAATGAGGTGGATGAAACTGGAGCTCATTATACAGAGTGAAGTAAGCCAGAAAGATAAAGACCTATACAGTATACTAACACATATATATGGAATTTAAAAAGATGGTAACGGTAACCCTATATGCAAAACAGAAAAAGACACAGATGTACAGAACAGACTTTTGGACTCTGTGGGCGAAGGCGAGGGTGGGATGTTCTGAGAGAATAGCGTTGAAATTAAGTATACTATCAAGGATAAAACAGACCACCAGCCAAGGTTGGATGCATGAAACAAGTGCTCAGGCCTGGTGCACTGGGAAGACCCAGAAGGATGGGATGGGGAGGGAGGTGGGTGGGGGGGGATTGGGATGGGGAACACATGTAGATCCATGGCTGATTCATGTCAATGTATGGCAAAAAGTACTACAATATTGGAAAGTAATTAGCCTCCAACTAATTAAAAAAAAGAATGAAAAAAAAAATAAACTAGACATGTCAAAGTAAAATTAGTAAAGCAAATAGAAGAGGATGATAGAGAATATATTTATAATCTTGGGATTAAAAAAAATAATAATAAGATGCAAAGCCAGAGTTGAACTCTAAGGCTTTGGAAAGCCTGGTCTTCAGGGATTGGTGGGATTTCAGAGGTGGGCATGGTTTCAATAAACTTTCATGGCTGGAGGGAGGTACTTGCTGCTTGACTGTTGTCTACACTCAGCATTGATTGGCTGACTCTCAAAAGTTGTGGGCACTTACTAATTTTCTACCCTTCAGAAGTGAGGCTGTGGTTGCTTCGGGGTGGTTTCTGAGATTGTGTACAGATTCCAAGTTATCTTTATTTAGTGATGGTTACTTGTCATGACCTAGAACTCTGACCATAGCAAAGTTATTTTCTTTCCCTTTTTTGAATACGGAAAATAAGTACTGTTAATTCTCAGCCCCTGTGCTGATCCTCCCTCAGCTAGAACTGTGAGAAAAACTGAAAGAGATTGTCCAGATTTTTATTTTTGATGTATGGCTTTCTAACGTTCTCAATTTAAGTGATTTAAGTGCCAAATACTGTGATTGAAAACTACATCTTTCTTTCTTTCTTTTTTTTTTTTTTTTTTTGTAATTTTTGGACAAAACCTGAGTAAAGGACATGCAATATGTCCAGTCAAAATTTAGTACAGGATACAGAACAGAATAATTAAATACAAGACATGTTCTGTACATACAGAACACATGACAACCATAATGATATGAATAACTGATAGGCCCTCTACAGCAAAAGGTGAATTTTGTTTTTAATTTTTAATTTTCCCCACCTGTGTTTGACCACGTCCAGAGAGGAGGGCCTGTATGTCTTATGTGTCCTCAGTATATGCAGGTTAGCAGACCATGCTCTTGTGGGAAACCTCCTCTTCATTACGCCAAACCTGGATTTTCACCCACTGAGCCAAATTCTAATCTTTAACCCACAACCTGTCTCATCCTCCTATGATAGATTTTCCCCAAACATATGCTTTTAGTTATCATTTTCCACTCTGAGCTTTGTCTTATTAAGCTGAAATATCCAGATATTCAACACCATTTCTTTGTCTTACTGGACTAGTAAATCCGAAAAAAGAAAGAAAGGAAGAAAAGAATGTGTTTATGCCTTATTTCTGTGCAATTGTGCTGGCATGGTTCCCATTTCCATTTTCTGTACTTATAAATTGTCCCATTAGTAATTTCAGTTAGCATCTTACCCATAATTAATATTTTAAGCCCTTGGTTTTGAAA
The DNA here is from genome assembly GCF_963930625.1 of Muntiacus reevesi. Lineage (NCBI taxonomy): Eukaryota > Metazoa > Chordata > Mammalia > Artiodactyla > Cervidae > Muntiacus > Muntiacus reevesi. The sequence continues at coordinate 7,037,832 of NC_089268.1, forward strand.
ATAATTGCTTCATTTACCATTGTCATAGGCCTTCTTTTCCACCACTCCTCAAAGGTAATGGAATAAGTGGAGGGATTTGCTTTTTGAATTTCCATAGAATCCAGACTTGTAATTTTCTGGGCTATGAGCCCTGAGCTCTTACAACCTCTTCCTTTTATGATTTTTTAATATATCTTGTATTTCAATTCCCTCTTAACAACTTCAGTATCCTTTTAAAACACAGCTTTGAAAATCTGGGATTAATTCTTACAAAAGAACTGTTTTGTTATGGAAGAAATTTTGTCTTTACAGATAGAAAGCTGCTGTAAATCATATTTAACTTTGTATTTAATATGCCTTTATTGCTCTTGTGATGAAAAGGGACATCTCATAGAGGCATCATATTTTGAGCTTTATAATGTAAAAGTGCATTTGATTCCAAGTTTTTTTCATAATTTTTAAATTAAATTATTATTAAATTTATTGACAGGGTGTTTGTAATAAAATCCCCAAATTACAATATTTTACTTCCTTAAGTTTGGTTCCAAGGAATAGCTTACACTATTCACAACATCTAAATACTGCAACTTGACTGTGAAATAAAATCCAAGTGAAAGGCAGAAAAGCAAATGATACACACATTGTGTTGATGATCCAGAATCATTGCATTTCACATGTAACTGTACTTTTTATACATAACATGTTATTTTAATATATTTTTCATTTTGTTGGTAATGTTTAATTTAAAGATCTTTCCATGTTGATAATTTAACAACTGGCTTTCTTTATGGGCTATGTATATCTTAAGCATTTGTCATTGATTTTCAATATCTACGTACTAAATGGAATTATCACAGCTGTTTTAAATGTAAGATGATTAACTTGGCAGAAAGTAGTTTAATGCAACATTGAACTTCTAGTGATGTAAGATTCATAAACTAATTGTTGATAACAGATTTGAAAGAATAAAATTTTAAATATGTATGTAATGCACTAAGTATGTACATAAGTAGATACAGAGAACAAACAGGTGGTTACCAGAGGTGGGTTTGAGGATAAGTGAAATATGTGAGGGAGATGAAGAGGCACAAATTTTCAGTTACAAAAGAAAAAAATGAGTCACTGGGATAAAATGTACAGCATGGGGAATATAGTCAATTATATTGAAATATCTTTGTATGGTGACAGAAGATAATAGACATATCATGGTGATCATTCTGTAATGTGCAGAAATATTGAATCACTATGTTGTACACCTGGAACTAAAAGTGATGTAGGTCAGTTTTACCTCAATTCAAAAACAATATGTAAACACTGGAGGAAATGCATCAAAATGCTAATCATGATTATCTCTAGGGGTTGGGGGTTAGGCTGACTGTGACTTTTTACTTTATGCTTTGATGTATTTCTACTTGTCTGCAATGAACATGTATTGCTTGCAAAATTAGAAAGAAAACAATAAATGTCATTAACAATGACAATAATAAAATTTAAAAAAAATTAAGTATGTCATTTAAAGATATGGGGAAATGTACTTTAAAGGATTTTAAAATGCACACCTGTGAAATTCCAGAACTTATATGTTTCCATTAATAGTTTTGCAGGACATTTTGAATTCAATCAGAATTTCCTGATCTCATGGTTTAAGCAAACATTGCATATCAGTCCTCAACATATATTCCACTTGCTGTTTCTGTGCAACAGACTACTTTGAATCCAAAGCTATAAGCAACAGCCACTTTATTGCATTCATGGATTCTGTGAATGAGGGATTAGTAAAGGGCATTGCGAGGACAAATTGTTCTTTACATCACAAGCCTCAGCTGGGAACACTTAGGGGTGACTGCAGCCTTGAACAGCTGTGGCAGGGAGGTATTTTTCCAAACGGCTTCTTCCCTCATATTCTGGCATCTGGGCTGGATCTGTTGACTGGAGTATCTTCCCATGGCCTCTCTGATGGGGAATCCCCAGAGAGCATGGGGGCTGGATTCCGAAAGGGTGTAACCTCCAAAGAGAGCACGATTGAGGCAAATCAGACAAAAACTGGGTAGCCTTTCCTGACTTAGCCTCAGAAGTCACAGCACATAACTTCCACAGGATTCTAATTAGAAAGATGTCAACACAGGTTGGCCCTGAGTCAGGAGGGGTTCAGAGACACCACCTGTCAGGATTGGGGTATTGAAGAACTTGCAGATATATTTTAAAATCACTGCAATGTTATATGTAATATGCAATTATATACCAGCACATTCATTTTTTAATTTTGAAATATCTGATATCATCTTTGTTACAGACAAGCCCTAAGATGGTACCCAATGATTCCCACCTCCTGGGGTCACACATTTGTGTAATCCCCTCTCTGTGAATGTGGGCAGAATCTGTGGCTGGCTCCTAACTGATGGAGCAAGGTGATGGAACATCATTGCTGCAGTCATATTGCACTGTCTGAGGGGCTGTTTTAGCAGCCTGGAGCAGATGTCCCTGTGAGCTCAATGAAGCCCAGGCCCCACTGAAGAAGCCCACTGGACAAGGAACCACAGATGGTCTCTGGGCCCTAAGAGGAGCCTCCAACCTCCAGCCAACAAGTGTCTGGATTTGTAAACATATGGCCGCAGAGAAATGGGTTCTACCAACAACTCAAAAGTGGATTCTTTGCTGGTGAGCCTGCAGTTGAGGATACAGCCCATTTACCGTGATCACATTCTTGTAAGATCTTAAGGAAAGGAACTTGTCAATCTGTGCCCAGACTCCTGATGTAGAGAGCTGTGAAGTGATAAATGCTTAGCTTCTGACCATTTGTTACAGTGACAGAAATCTGATAAAATCATATTTCAAGTTCCCACTTGTGTTGCGGTTTTAATCATCTAGAGTGACCATGTGATTTTTTGGTCCAAATTGAGACCCTCTTGAATTTGAAACATGCACTAAAAAATTATAAAATTTTATTTTATATTTATAAAATTATATTTACTTACTGACCAATATAGGCTCCCCTGTTGGCTCAGTTGGTAAAAAATCTGCCTGTGATGCAGGAGGCCCAGGTTCAATCCCTGGGTTGGGAAGATCCCCTGGAGAAGGAAATGGCAACCCACTCCAGGATTCTTGCCTGGAAAATTCCATGGACAGAACAAGGTGGGCTACCGTCCTTGGGGTCACAAACAGTCAAACACAACTGAGTGACTAACTTATCATTGACCAGTATACTGGTGGTGGTTTGGTCACTAAGTTATGTCTGACTCTTCTGTGACCCCATGAACTGTAGCCTGCCAGGCTCCTCTGTCCATGGGATTTCCCAAGCAAGAATACTAGAGGAGGCTGCCATTTCCTTCTCCAGGGGATCTTCCCAACCCAGGGATCAAACTTGAGTCTCCTATGTCTCCTGCACTGGCAAGTGAATTCTTTACCATTGTGTCACCTGGGAAGCCTGACCAATATATTGGTCACCTGTAAAATAGCTTTAAACATATATTTTCAATTTACTTAAAAAATAAAAAATATACACCCATATGTATTAAACAGATCTCATTGTAGTAATTTCCTGACCATTTAAAGAAAAATCTAAGCACTACATTTAATCATGAACTTAATCAATTTGTTAATCACGCCTCTCTCTAATAGCATATCACTGATATTTTGCGAGGGCGCACGAGCTCTGCCGAGAGGAACTACCTCGCGCCGGAGGTCAGGAGCAGCGGCTGCGCTTTGCTGGAGCAGCCATGAAGAGAGACCCCACATCCAAAGTAAGAGAAACCCAAGTAAGACAGTAGACACTGGGAGAGGGGATCAGGGGGCAGACAAACTGAAACCACAGTCACAGACAACTAGCCAATCTGATCACATGGACCACAGCCTTGTCTAACTCAATGAAACTAAGCCATGTCATGTGGGGCCACCCAAGATGGATGGGTCATGGTGGAGAGGTCTGACAGAATGTGGTTCACTGGAGAAGGGAATGGCAAACCACTTCAGTATTCTTGCCTTGAGAAGCCCATGAACAGTATGAAAAGACAAAAAGATAGGACACTGAAAGATGAACTCCCCAGGTCAGTAGGTGCCCAATATGCTACTGGAGGTCAGTGAAGAAATAACTCCAGAAAGAGTGAAGGGATGGAGACAAAGAAAAAAACAACACCCAGTTGTGAATGGGACTGATGATGGAAGCAATAGTCCATGCTGTAAAGAGCAATATTGCATGGGAACCTGGAATGTTAGGTCCATGAATCAAGGCAAACTGGAACAAACAGGAGGTGACAAGAGTGAACGTTGACATTTAAGGAATCAGTGAACTAAGATGGGCGGGGATGGGTGAATTTAACTCAGATGACCATAATATCTACTACTGTGGGCAGGAATCCCTTATAAGAAATGGAGTAGCCATCATAGTCAACAAAAGAGTCCGAAATGCAGTACTTGGATGCAGATGAATGAATGATCTCTGTTCTTTTCCAAGGCAAACCATTCAATATCACGGTAATCCAAGCTTATGCTCCAACCAGTAACACCAAAGAAGCTGAAGTTGAACAGTTCTATGAAGACTTACAAGACCTTCTAGAACTAACACCCAAAAAAGATGTCCTTTTCATTATAGGGGACTGGAATGCAAAAGTAGAAAGTCAAGAAACACCTGGAGTAACAGGCAAATTTGGCCTTGGAGTATGGAATTAAGCAGGGCAAAGGCTAATAGAGTTTTGCCAAGAGAACGCACTGGTCATAGCAAATACCCTCTTCCAAAAACACAAGAGAAGACTCTACACATGGACATCACCAGATGGCCAACATCAAAATCAGATTGATTATGTTCTTTGCAGCTGAAGATGGAGGATCTCTACACAGTCAGCAAAAACAAGACCAGGAGCTGACTGTGGATTGGATCGAGGTCTTCTTATTGCCAAATTCAGACTGGAATTGAAGAAAGTGGAGAAAACCACTAGACCATTCAGGTAAGACCTAAATCACATCCCTTATGACTATGCAGTGGAAGTGAGAAATAGAGTTAAGGGACTAGATCTGATAAACAGAGTGCCTGATGAACTATGGACAGAGGTTCATGACAATGTACAGGAAACAGGAATCAAGAGCATCCCCAAGAAAAAGAAATGCAAGAAAGCAAAATGGCTGTCTAAGGAGGCCTTACAAATAGCTGTGAAAAGACGAGAAGTGAAAAGCAAAGGAGAAAAGGAAAGACATACCCATTTGAATGCAGAGTTCCAAAGAATAGCCAGGAGAGATAAGAAAGCCTTCCTCAATGATTAGTGCAAAGAAATAGAGGAAAACAATAGAATGGGAAAGACTAGAGATCTCTTCAAGAAAATTAGAGATACCAAGGGAACATTTCATGCAATGAGCTCAATAAAGGACAGATGGTAGGGACCTAACAGAAGCAGAAGATATTAAGGAGGGGTGGCAAGAATACACAGAAGAACTGTATAAAAAAGATCTTCATGACCCAGATAATCATGATGATCACTCACCTAGAGCCAGACATCCTGGAATGTGAAGTCAAGTGGGCCTTAGGAAGCATCATACGAACAAAGCTACTGGAGGTGATGGAATTCCAGTTGAGCTATCTCAAATCCTGAAAGGTGATGCTGTGGAAGTGCTGCACTCAGTATGCCAGCAAATTTGGAAAATTCAGCAGTGGCCACAGGACTAGAAAATATCAGTTTTCATTCCAATCCCTAAGAAAGGCAATGCCAAAGAACGCTCAAACTACTGCACAATTGCACTCATCTCACACACTAGTAAAGTAATGCTCACAATTCTCCAAACCAGGCTTCAGCAATACGTGAACTGAGAACTTCCAGATGTTCAAGCTGGTTTTAGAAAAGGCAGAGGAACCAGAGATCAAATTGCCAATATCCGCTGGATCATCGAAAAAGCAAGAGAGTTCCAGAAAAACATCTATTTCTGCTTTATTGACTATGCCAAAGCCTTCAACTGTGTGGATCACAATAAACTGTGGAAAATTCTGAAAGAGATGAGCATACCAGACCACCTGACCTGCCTCTTGAGAAACCTGTATGCAGCTCAGGAAGCAACAGTGAGAACTGGACATGGAACAACAGACTGGTTCCAAATAGGAAAAGGAGTACATCAAGGCTGTATATTGTCACCCTGCTTATTTAACTTATATGCAGAGTACATCATGAGAAATGCTGGACTGGAAGAAGCACAAGCTGGAATCAAGATTGCCAGTAGAAATATCAATAACCTCAGATATGCAAATGACACCACCCTTACAGCAGAAAGTGAACAAGAACTAAAGAGTCTCTTGATGAAAGTGAAGGAGGAGAGTGGAAAACTTGGCTTAAAGCTCAACATTCAGAAAACTAAGATCATGGCATCCAGTCCCATCACTTCATGGCAGATAGATGGGAAACAGTGGAAACAGTGACTGAGTTTATTTTGGGGGGCTCCAAAATCACTGCAGATGATTATTGCAGCCATGAAATTAGAAGATGCTTACTCCTTGGAAGGAAAGTTATGACCAACCTAGACAGCATATTAAAAAGCAGAGACATTACATTGCCAACAAAGTCTGTCTAGTCAAGGTTATGGTTTTTCCAGTGGTCATGTATGGATGTGAGAGTTGGACTATGAAGAAAGCTGAGCGCCGAAAAATTGATGCTTTTGAACTATGGTGTTGGAGAAGACTCTTGAGAGTCCCTTGGACTGCAAGAAGACCCAACCAGTCCATCATAAAGGAGATCAGTCCTGGGTGTTCATTGGAAGGACTGATGTTGAAGGTGAAACTCCAATACTTTGGCCACCTTATGCGAAGAGCTGACTCATTCGAAAAGACCCTGATGCTGGGAAAGATTGAGGGCAGGAGGAGAAGGATGGCAGAGAATGATATGGTTGGATGGCATCTTCGACTCGATGGACATGAGTTTGGTTGGACTCTTGGAGTTGGTGATGGACAGGAAGGCCTGGTGTGCTGCAGTTCATGGGGTCACAAAGAGTTGGACACGACTGAGCAACTGAACTGTACTGAACTGATATTTTCCAAAATGTATATATTTCATATTTTTAACATTTGGACTTAACAGCAAACCTTCCATAGCATTTCTATATTCATTTCCAAAGTTCTATATTTTATTTAATAAAATAGATAGTTTACTTATTTACTGGACTCTTCTCAATTAGTAATTTTATATTTTAAATTGAGAACATATTTTTTAGCTGATTTGTGGCCTAGTAAGCCCTGAAAGAGAACTTCCAAAAAGAAGATATTCCTAATTCCTTTGTCTTACTCAAATGTTAAAATATTTTAACCTACTAACTATAAAGTCATGCCTTTTAAACTTCATTCAGAATACTTTTGTTCTGACAAAACTTTGCAAGGTAAAACTCATCAAGCAAGTTTTCTCTATGAATGTTATTCTGTTCAAGTTCAATATCTATCTTTCAATACCAATATCCATATTCAATATTTATTTTGTTGAATATCTTCCATTTTAACTTTTGGGAAAGTGTAAATCTTCTCATTTAATTTAATACCCACACAAAATATGAATTTATCTAAGAAAACATAAGAATTTTGTCACAAGATTCTTCTCCAAATTCAAATTATCACAAAACTCAATTTTGGACTTAAAACTTATATGTCATTTAACTTTCACATTTAGATTAAAGATAAATATTAAATAATTCTCTTTGTGAGCTTTATTTTCTATAATTTCAGTTTGCTAAAATTTTCAAAAGTTGAAGTCTTGGGCACTCTCTTAATTGAACATATGTGTTAAAGATTTCCAACTTTTTCTGAATAAAATGCTATCATGATTTAGAAGAATGTTTTAGAAAAACATTCTATACATACTAGAGACTATCATACATACTATACATACATACATACTATGCATACTAGCTGTTGACTTGCAGAGTTGTTCACAAAGGCTCTAATTTTCTAAAATCAGATCAAAGATAATCAATGAAGAATTGTTATATCATTTTTTGGTTTTAAATCACTTCATTGAAAAAAAAAATGGTCCAATCATATATTTTCTCATATGTGTAAATTTTGACTTCTACATTTTGAATTGTGGTTAGTAGAATATTTCCCCAGTTTGACCATTCATGAATTATTTGTGCCTCACAGCTAATCCCAAGTACATTTTTTTTCTCCAAGGGTTTTTTAGAAAGAACCTATCTTTTACTGTAATGTTGAGCTCCACCAAAATTTTTATTTTTATTATCATAGCAAGAAAAAAGGAGTCTTCAACACTGAATTTCCAATAGCATTCACAGTAAAGTTAGATCTTTTGTCTTGGTAGAATATAGCTTTATCAGATGAAAATCAAAATCAGACTTTTTTTGTAATTAGCTGAGCTGATTTTCTGTTTGAAAATCTCTGAAGACAATATCAAAGTGTAGGCATCTCTTACAAATTCTCTTCTCCACGGGGTGAACATATTAATAACCCTCTCTTTAGTATCCACATGTGCAAATACACACACACAAATACAAAAATATTCTCAGAGTGTAAATAGGCAAGACTAATCTTAAATAGCTATTTATCTGAGTGAAAAAAGGCATGCTTTAGAGATTGATATATGTTCCACTTCTACACTTGGGTGTGTTTAAATGTTGTCTTTGGGTATTGTCTTTTTAAAATGTTGATGCTTGGATTGTTGATTTATATCTTCTGATTTTCATGTGGCCAGTACAGTCTTCATAATGAAATGGTAAATACTGGAACATATTGTGTTCAGATTACAAGGGCATCACTACTTGCTTGAGAAATGGAAATTCAACATATTACTTTAAATGCATGCTTCTATTTGCTTATGCAATTGCTATCTAAAGATTTTATTTCAGGATGAAAAGTATTAGTCTAGGTAAAACAACTATAAATACAAGCAGCTATAGATTTACATTGTACAATACATTTTTAAAACTCCCACAGTATCTATTGTTTGCTGCTTTTTATACCCTGAAGGAGGGCTGCCCAGCCTCCATTCCCTGGATAACCTATACTTTTCAGTATTTCCCTCTGACCCGTATAACTGGTATCCTGACAGGTTCAAGCATCTCACGGAAGTAGGAAGGGTTCACAGGACAACTAACTAGCTGCCAAGATCAAGGGACCAAAAAGGTCAGATGGGTAGATTTCTTCTTTCACCATCACACGGGACCAGAGGGGATCTGCTGTCCATAGCTGCTTCTCACAAAAAAGCGCATTTGATTTCATCAGCTGGCATTCCACATGCTGTCCTTTGAAAGGGAGATAGTTGCTATCTGTTGCATTTGGAAAAGATCAAATAAAGAAAGAGGTTTGTGGCCAGTCGTTTTACAGATTTCACCACGTGTTAAAGTGAGAACTTCATTCTCAAAACAAATGTCTCAGGCACAGCAAGATAAGACTGTGGCAGAAGCTGGAAGGACATGGAGGAGATTGACTTAACTCACTCTGACTTACTCTAATACAATTATTAAATAACAGTTTTTGTTAAATATGAGAAATTCAAGGAATTCAAAATAGAAGAAGACACCAGGACAAAGATAACCCAGGACTGAATGAAGCGAGCCGGGAAACTTGGTCTCACTGACACAGAGGGTGTGAAAGGCCCAGAGGATTCAGCTATTTGAGCTAATAGGAAAGAGAAAACTAGGCAAACTGTCGAAGGAATAATTTAGAATCTTCAGATTTAAAACCATTTTTACAATTGTTCATTCATTTCTTCATAAGATCAAGCTCTTACCCTCCACTGCCAAGAATTTCACAAATGGTATAATTTTTAAGGCACCGAGTATAATTTCCTAGAGCGTCAGTGCAAGATAGATTTCCTAATTTATTTCATTTATCTACCTACTACAATGATGAATAATATTGTACCTGGTGATAATTCCCCCTCTTTAGAAGATTAGTATACATAAATGATACCAGCAGAATTTTGGTGCCAAATTGCTTGGGTTTATAAACCAACTGAATGGCTTCCTACCTGTTTGATTTTGACCAAGTTCTGTAATCTCTCTGTGGTTTCAATTTTTCATTCCAAAATAGGGACATTAAATGTACCTCCCTAAAAGGAATTATTATGAGGATGAAATGAGTTAGCTTTTGAAGAACTGCTAAGATAGTGCATGACACAGAGAAATCAATCAATAAATGTAAGTATAGGCCATTATTATTACTTCAATCAACTTTTCTAGAAGCTTGAAAGGCTATAAATATATATATATATACTATGTATTTGTTGTTTTTGTCTTTTAGTTGCTAAGTCATATTCTACTTTTTTGCAACTCTTGGGCTGTAGTCTGCCAGGCTCCTCTGTTCATAGGATTTCCCAGGCAAGAATACTGGAGTGGGTTGCCATTTCCTTCTCCAGGATATCTTCCTGACCGAGGGATTGAACCTGAGTCTCCTGCATTGGCAGGCAGATTCTTTACCACTAAACCACCAGTGAAGCCCACCAGGTATTTAATGTTACATAAATTAATTGTGCTTAATTAGATGTAAAACTTTGCTTATCACACTACATTCTTTTTGACAATTTATAGCCAGCCTGGAACAAATGAAAAGAAGTTTTTAGAGCAAGAGAGAAAGCACATTTTATGAAGATACTTACAAAGGCAAAATCTCTGTGAATTATGCTGTATGATAGCTTTTATTTTGTGAGAAAATAGCATGTCTGCTATTTTATGTGTGAGCATGTCTCACATCTACACAGATGCAGAGGTAGAAAAAGAAATTTAATTTTGGTTGGTTGTTATTCACAGTACAAATACTATACATAACATAAAAATGATATTTGAATGTTAAGGGACATAGGATAAATGCTATCAGGTAATTTTATTTTCTTCTAAACTAATCAAAATAAACATAAAAGGACCCTCACTACTCAAAATGATGCTATAAAATAATAAAACATGTAAGCAGCCTTATATTATGATATTAATAATCACGGTTTTGTCAGGATGTGAGCCCAGGAATCTCATGGCTTTCCCTGAGCTTTAAATCTCTGCCTGGAAAATCTTATCTTTGATAGAATTTCACAAGCTCAGTGAAGTAAGAGAATAAGGAAACCTATCTATCTGGAAAGATTTTGAATTTGCAGGAAGTCTATTTTCCAGTGTTTAAATGTTGGCCATCATGGAGAAGAATTTAAACTCAAAATGATCTATGTCTTTGATGGAGTTCATTCTTGCTTGTGTGATTTCAGCAAAACAGCTGTAGGGCTGACAATTAAAAATATAGACTCCAAGTCCCATGGCTTGAATCCCAGCCGTCTGACTCACTAGCCACGTGATGCTAAATGACTTAATAACTTCTCTGTGCTCAAGCTGCCTCATCTGAACCTGGGAACCATAGAAACTTTCTGAGAAATAGATAATGTGCACTTAAAGGATTTAGAAGAGTTCCCAGCATGTGATAAGGTCTTGTTATCATCATTTTCATTATTTCAACCAGTGGTTCTCAACAAGTATTGAGATTGCTTCCTAGGGAACATATGGCAGGCTCTGGAGGTAATTTTGGTTGTTGTGAGTTAGTGGAGACTTTTGGCACCTAGTCAGTAGAAACCAGGAATTCTGCTAAAATTCCTACAAGACCTAGGATAGCCCCACCATGACCAAGATTCTAGGCCCCAAATATCAAAAGGGCTGAGGTTGAGAAACACCAATTTAAGTTATTCTATTGCTGAAAGTGAAGTTTAAAGGCCAACAAACCTTTCAAAATGTTGTAAATAATGCTGATTAATCATAACGTTAACTCTCTATCTTCTAAGCACCTGTTAGCAAACTATAAATTACCAAGAATCAGAAATTTCCATGAATATATAATCATAGAGTAGGAAAAAGTTCCTGAGAAAATAATAGGCTAAATAAGGTAGCAAATGAGTTCCCACAACACAGATTAAGAAGGTAAAAGAGAGGCATTGGAAGAAAATTGGTTGGGAAGAGGAAAATCCCAGGAACATGATTTTAGGGTTCTTGTTTTGTTACCCATCCAGGCTTCTGGCATGGGTTTATAAGATTTTAGTTAATTTTGAACTTTAAATGAACAAGTGAAAAGTTATACAAATATCACATATGAGTTTTTGAATGTTGTAAAATTAATATTGGATTACAAAATATAGATTATTGCCTTGAAAACGCAGATGATTCATATTCATGCATTTGTGAATTTAGTGGAGATATGAGGCTAGAAAAGTTCAAGGCATTGAATAATGTCAGTTATTAAAGCACTCTTATGATGTTTCTGCCCTTATAATTTTTAATGAAAATGTAGTTGGAATGATGGCATTTTAGTAAGAAAGGGCCTCCATTATCCAATCAATTGTGAATTCTGCAGAGATTTGGACTTTCAAGAAAACTCTGGGAAACTCTTGGCAAAGCAAGTACTTTTTCCATGATGAAAAACTTCCTTAGGTGGTAGAATAAAAATTAGTTCAGGGAAAAAACAAGCAGCATATGACATGTGGGGATATATACTAATAAGTATGCCAGGTTACAGAGGGAAAAAATTGAAAAGAATAAATAAGTGACCAGAAACTTATCAAAATCCCCATCATATACACATATGTTTTGATAAACTTATAGCCATGATAAGCCCATGGCTTGAATGACCTATAAAAAGAGAAATCCCACCACCATGCATGATTAGGAAGATGAACTACCCATCTGTAATTTTCTTAGAAGACCTGGAGTTGAGTCTTAACCCCTCCAATATGGTAGAGCATGTATGGCTGCCAAAATTATTATGAGAGTTCTTTATTCCTATATCAATCCCATGGACAGTATTTTTAATGTCAAACCTGCAAAGGTCTATGGGTTCCAAAGAAGAGATTGGGTCCTCCTTATGCTGTAGAATTCTGGAATGCAGAGGCAGAAGGCTGAGTTCAAGTTTTGGCTCTAAAGAACCTCCCTTGGAAACAATTTAACCTCTTGGAGCCTGGGTTTTGGTGTTAGACACCAAATGTGTTCTGAGGAACACATGATTGTGTGTGAAAGGCTTTGACAGGCACAAATTTGAGTCCGTTTCTGAGACTTACTCTTCTACTTTGGCTTAGCTGTTCAAGGTCTCTGAGCCTCAGTTTCTCCACCTGTTGAATGGGAATAATTCATGCACTGAGTTAAAATACCCAGCAAAGTGCTCCAAAGTTCCAGTCATTTTGCAGTTATGATCGTTGCTCTCCTGCTATGGAGAACAGAGATGAACTTAACAAATCTCCAGCTGTATATAAAAGTCTGACTTGCAAGATGAATACTTTTGTTAGTCCCTTTAGCACTTCTGATGGGTTTATGTGTTTATGCTCATCTGTGACAAATTAGAAATGATGGTTTTATTTACAATAGCCTAGTGAAATAATCACAGATATGTAAATGATTATGAAATCAGGTGCTTTAATGAAGATTTTCATTTGAAAGTTACTTGCATGTTTTGATGGTAATGCAGTTCTTGGCGGTAAGGCAGCCTGTTAGCCCATTATCAGCTGATGTGAATATATCTCTCCCCTCCCCTGCTTCCTTCCTGCATAATAGGCTCTCCTTGCCCAGCCCCTTCACCGGTGCCTCCTTCCTGATTTCTTCCCTTATTTTCCTAACCAAACTTGGAGTTTATTCCCTCTGATCTGATGGTTCTCAGCTTATATTGGGTTGACAAAAAAGATCATTTTTTAATGCCCTATGTTTATTATGCAATTAATTACTCAATAAACATTTGGTAAACATGCAAATTCTGCTGTAAATAATGTTTTCTTATCCAGATTTTTCAACTTTGGAATTTAATTTCTTGCATTCCATTGATGAAGCTACATCTCCTACACCTAATATTTATAATTAGTTTTCTCCAGACATTGCCACTAGAACATGAGATCTTTAAAGTCAAAAAGGCGTATGTTATATATCTGTTCATATTTATTTTCCCGTTAGCTACTGAATATCAAAATAAAAGAAAACTCTTTAGTGAATTGAACTAATACTCTATAGAAGTCGTTAAATTTGAGTTGAACAGATTCCCTTATCATATATCCATTCTTTTTTTTTTTTTAATATTATTTTATTAGTTGGAGGCCAATCACTTTACAACATTTCAGTGGGTTTTGTCATACATTGACATGAATCAGCCATATAGTTACATGTATTCCCCATCCCGATCCGCCCTCCCACCTCCCTCCCCACCCGACTCCTCAGGGTCCTCCCAGTGCACCAGGCCCGAGCACCTGACTCATGTATCCCACCTGGGCTGGTGGTCCGTTTCACCATAGATAATATACATGCTGTTCTTTCAAAACATCCCACCCTCACGTTCTCCCCCAGAGTTCAAAAGTCTGTTCTGTACATCTGTGTCTCTTTTTCTGTTTTGCATATAGGGTTATCGTTACCATCTTTCTAAATTCCGTATATATGTGTTAGTATGCTGTAATGTTCCTCTTACACTGTTGGTGGGAATGCAAACTAGTACAGCCACTATGGAAAACAGTGTGGAGATTTCTTAAAAAACTGGAAATAGAACTGCCATATGACCCAGCAATACCACTTCTGGGCATACACACTGAGGAATCCAGATCTGAAAGAGACACGTGCACCCCAATGTTCATCGCAGCACTGTTTATAATAGCCAGGACATGGAAGCAACCTAGATGCCCATCAGCAGATGAATGGATAAGGAAGCTGTGGTACATATACACCATGGAATATTACTCAGCCGTTAAAAAGAATTCATTTGAATCAGTTCTAATGAGATGGATGAAACTGGAGCCCATTATACAGAGTGAAGTAAGTCAGAAAGATAAAGAACATATATCCATTCTTAACAGTGGACTGATTTGATCTGTGAAGAGGAAAAAGAAAGCTAAGATTCACTGAGCACATACTATGTGCAAAGCAAAATGCCAAGTGCTTTGTACCTTTAATTCATTGTTTTGTACTGGTAATGATGCTTTTAATTCAATAGCACTTGGTACAGATTCAAATGATGACACTGTTCATGGAGAAGAATTAATATAAGTTACTTGTTAAGGTCACATCTACTATAACCATTCAGAATATATCAGCTGATTTGCTATAAACATTTTTCAAATAGAGTCTGAGTTTGTAGGTAGTGTAATAAGAAGATACTTTATATCTTTTGGCAAAAATTGTGTGCACTTCGGCCATCTAATCAACTCATATTATGAGTTGTTAATGAGCTGTCAATGTCTGTATCTTTTATTTTACAATACATTTGGCAAAGCTAATGCTTTGGGATCCTTTTGAATCAGTGAAAGAATAAATAGACTTCTCCATCAGGAGAAACGTGGTCTGCAGCTTTGCTCTGATTTTTGTATCTAACCCCAGGCATTAGATACCTGGGGTGGTGTGCTATTTTGGTAAAATAGATCACATTACATATTCTCAAAAGAATGTACTATTTCAGAACAATGCTATTATTAATGGAACTTTGATATTAGTGACCAAGAATTTTTTAAACACTCTGTTATCCTTCCCATCAATTTAGATCAGCCAGACATAACATATGTGAGAAGTTATTTAAATTTTTCAGCAATAAAACTGAGATGATGAAAGCTTTGCTTCCCCTTAGGTATCATCCAGTATCGGTAACCAAGTTGTTTTCATTCTTTCCTTTTTTATTGTTTGAGGCTGGAGCACATTACTCTCAAGATGCTTGCCAAAGTTCCACGGCATCATTGCTTGAAACCCTCCATATGTGTCTTTGATCCCCGCCTGGTAGGTACCTTGGCTACTTGCCAATTTGCATGTATTGTTACTACAAATTTGATTTTATTTTTATTTTATCTATCCTGTTCTCTTAGAGACCTTTAAGTAGCCGTCTCACACAATAGCCCATTCTAACTGGACCCTTCTCTCTCAAGGACTTGCACTGTTTTTAAAAGCCTTTGCTTAGGATACAGATAAGCAATCACAACTCTGTAATTCACTGTTGTCATTTTATGTAGAGAAGAGATAGGGAAAAGGATGGGAGAATGTAGCTGTAGTTTAGTTTTCTCTCTTGTGAATTAGTCAAGGTGTCAGAACTATATTGTAAGATGCTCAGGCTCTGAGATAAGCTGAATGTTCTCTTTCAGTTCAGCATCTCTTGATTCCTATCTTTACTTTCCTGAAAAGTAAAGGAATTCCAGAATGTATTGAAAATTATGTGCAAACACTAATCACAGAAATATTTCAAGTTAAAATTCTGATAAATACGCAGGACTAAACTGAAGTGAGCTATGCCTCTCCCTTCTCTCAACAATGATATCAAGGACATATTCAGGGACTTAATATTGCCAAGAAGCTCACAAGAGGACACAGGTCCTGTTAGCCAGAGGCTAGGGTTTTACTCACTTGAGAAAGTGAAAGTGTTAGTCACTCAGTCATGTCCGACTCTTTATGACCCCATGGACTGTAACCCACCAGGCTGCTCTGTCCATGGAATTCTCCAGGCAACAGTACTGGAGTGGGTTGCCATTCCCTTCTTCAGGGGATCTTCCTGATCCAGGGATCAAACCTGGGTTTCCTGCATTACAGGAAAATTCTTTACCATCTGAGCCACTCGGGAAGCCTAAACCAATTGCCATCTGAGGAAAGGGAGCTAATTGAGCCAAGAACATAAACCACTGGGTCTCTGAAGGCTGTTCCATGTATGGGAGATGGAAAAACAAGACCTGTCTGTGAGTGAGAAAGTAAACCCCGGCAAAAATACTGAAGTGAAGCTACACTGTGTATGGTTTTAGGTTAGATTTATTACTGGCTTCTCTGGTAATGTAGGTATAAAGAATCCTCCTGCAATGCAGGCAAAATGGGTTCATCCCCTGGGTTGGGAAGATTCCCCTGGGAGAATCTTCCAGGTTGGGAGAAGGGAATGGCAACCCACTCCAGTATTCTTGCCTGGATAATTCCATGGACAGAGGATCCTGGCGGGCACAGTCCATGGGGTTGCAAAGAGTCAGACAAGACCAAGAGATTAACACTTTCATCCTGTTATAGCCCAAGCTAAGGGGTTGGCCACCTCATGCAAAGAGTTGACTCATTGGAAAAGACCCTGATGCTGGGAGGGATTGGGGGCAGGAGGAGAAGGGGACGACAGAGGATGAGATGGCTGGATGGCATCACCGACTTGATGGGCATGGGTTTGGGTAGACTCTAGGAGTTGGTGATGGACAGGGAGGCCTGGCGTGCTGCGATTCATGGGGTCGCAAGGAGTCAGACATGACGAGCGACTGAACTGAACTGAACTGAAGGGGTTAGCAAAATAAATAGATAAATCCTAGAACTGTCAAACTAAACTCATTAGAAATTTTGGCTAAACAAACCTGAAACCATTCTTCAGTGGTATTACCATAATCCAAAGATGATTCCCATAGAAACTCTCCCACCCCCATATAGCAAAACCAACTAAACAAAAAACCCAAAAATCTTTCACTAAAGATAAGCTTATACCAAGCAAACCAGTAATCAAGGATACATATTCTATGTTAAAAATATAAATGAAATTAACAGAAATACATTTCTGTAGTGGAAGATTTTCACTGTCATATTTTTGGAAGATTAAATTAGATAATTACTTATATAAACATTCACAAGATCACATTATAGCTGTTGATCTTCCCTTTCAAAAATAATTGAAAGTCTATACTCTAGAAGATTATTGAAAATATGACTACATATATATAGTATAACCATTAGAACCCTAGTTTTAAAGAATTTAAATCAATGTTAAATGAAAAGAGTAGAATAAAAAGCATAGGTAGAAAACATTAATAGAATTTTTTTCTCTAAAAGAAAATTTATTAAAATATTTCTGGCCTTAGAATGATGGGTGGTTTATCTATACATCTTCTGCATTTCCCAAAACGTCTATTTTTAATAATGAGATTGGAATTATAAAGGAGCATAGGAGAGTTTAAAACTTGGGGAATTATACATAATTTGATATTTCTGGAGTGAAAGATGAGTTTACAAAATGGGCAGGAGTGAAAAGTATTGTTAAGACTGTTAGGTAGCTAAAACTCTCATCTAGAAAATGCAAGTGTATCATTTAAGAACCAACTTCTCTTCAAAAGGTATGAGAAATCTCTAAGGATTTTAAGCTTAAAAGTACTGACCAGATACGTATTTTCAAAAATTTCTTAGACTGTGGCGGGTAGATTTGTGAATGTAAAATAAAACAAAATACCAGGCTAAAGTAGTAATAATAGCTGACATTCAATGGGCGCCTATTATGTGCCAGAGACCTTGTGTTGAGTATTTTATATGTTCTAGCTGGTTTTATCTTTACAACAGCCCTGTCAGGTAGGAGATTTTAATCATCATTCTCTTACAGATAAGAAACAGAGACTAAAGAACTTGCGATGGTCACTCATTTGGTGGAGCCAGGCTCTCGTAATAGGGAATCTAAAGCCAGCACATAGGCTCTGCCACTGCACAATGATGATGCCCTCCAAGAGAGAGAGGGAGGAAGTCAGTAGGAGGACAGAGGGAGACAATAGATGGGTGGGTCCGAGATGTTAGCTGACTGCTCTGGGTGACAGATGAAATTTGGGGTAGGAGCCTAAGGAGAGAAGACAGTCAAGAGCAATTCAGGAGAGGCAGGCAAACTTAAACGATTTTTCATGGAACATGCCATTTGCAACAACATGGAGGGACCTAGAGATGATCATACCAAGTGAAGTAAGTCAGGCAGAGAGAGACAAATATCATATGACATCACTCATTTGTGGAATCTAAAATATGATACAAATGAACTTGTTTATAAGACAGAAGCAGACTCAGAGACACAGAAATTAAATTTATGGTTACTTCAGGGGAAAGGAAGTGAAGTGAAGTCGCTCAGTCATGTCCGACTCTTTGCGACCCCATGGACTGTGTAGCCTACCAGGATCCTCCGTCCATGGGATTTCCAGGCAAGAATACTGGAGTGGGTTGCTGTTTCCTTCTCCAGGAGATCTTCCTGACCCAGGGATTGAACCCGGGTCTCCCACATTGTAGGCAGATGCTTTACAGTCTGAGCCACCAGGGAAAGGGGGCGGGGATAAATTCGGAGTTTGGAATTAAAAGGTACATATTACTATACATCAAATAGATAAACAACAAGGTCCTACTGTATAGCACAGGGTACTATGCTCAATATCTTGTAATAAATCATAATGGAAATTAATATCAAAAGATATGTATGGATATATACATGTTATTATTTTCCATAGAATTTCTTAGACTTGCAATAACAGTGGTACATATTTTCATTTTAATCACAAAAACTGGGAATGCATATACTAATATTAACTGTTCTAATTTATAAGTTGAAGCTTTTTAAATTTATAAATTTTAAGCATTTCTGATTACATTTAACACCAAACATCAAAAGGGTATCTATTTTCACTCTCTTTTACATGTGAGATAAAACATTCTTATGATGATCTTTATTTGGTCCTCATTGCTAACAGTTTGGGTATTTACAGGAATTATAATTTCATTTTTTGTGATTATAGCATTTTCCACATGAAGTGCATGAAAATAAAACTATATTCAATACTTTCATATTTATATGGTTTCCCTGTTGAAAAAACCCTATATTCCTGTGGTGAACTAATTGAGATATGAATTTATCTAAAGACCTTCCCCATTTAGAAAACTATTAAGTAGTAAAGTTTATTTCTAGATGTTCTTTTTCCTAGTAATAGAGGATCATACAATATTTGACTTATCTCAGAGGCCATACTCCAAGAGTTTGGATTTCAGTATTGTCAAAGCTTTTTCAAGTCCTGAACAACTGACTCTATGTTAGAAGTTACCTTGTCTAAATACTGTTGTTCAAGTTGGGTCCTTTTAAATTCTTTCAAGTACTATTTTTCCTGTTATAGAATTACAGAAAAAATAGTATTAGGCATTTCAACTGTGTTGGAAAAATAACAGCTAAGCTCGGCTGAAGCCAATTATCAAAGAGATTTAGACCTATGAATATACACCTCTAAAATAGGCATATTCAGATAAATACTAGTTGGAATTTGGGGTGTATTAGAGTTTTATTTCTTATTATTAGTGGTAGTAGTATCAGTAGTATATATATGTCAACCTCAATCTCCCAGTTTCTCCTACTCCCCCTTCACCCTCGTTTGTTTTCTATGTCTGTGTCTCCACCTCTATCTTGCAGATAAGATCATCTGTACCATTTTTCTAGATTCTACATATATATGTTAATGTATGATATTTGTTTTTCTCTTTCTGACATGCTTCACTATATATGACAGTTTCTAGATCCATCCACATCTCCACGAATGACCCAATTTCATTCCTTTTAATGGCTGAGTAATATTCCATTGTGGCCTTCCCTGGTGGCTGAGTGGTAAAGAACACTCCTGCCAGTGCAGGAAATGCAGGTTTGATCCCTGAGTCAGGAAAACCCCCTGAGAAGGAAATGGAAACCCACTCCATTATTCTTGTCCGGGAAATCCCATGAACAGAAGGAGCCCATGAATGGAAGGGCTACATTCCGTTGAGTCGCAAAAGGGTAGTAGATAACTTAGCGACTAAGCAACAATATTCCATTGTCTATATGTACCACATCTTCTTTATCCATTCCCCTGATGATGGAAATTTAGGCTGCTTCCATGTCCTGGATATTGTAAAGAGTTCTGATATGAACATTAGGGTACATGAGACTTTTTGAATTACGGAATATACACAGTAGTGGGGTTGATTGGTCTTATGGTGGTTTTATTTACAGTCTTTTGCATTAGAGAGTTTTAGAGGCTTTCAAGAATTACATGACCTCACTTTGGCAGTTCTGATCATGTTCTCCATGTTAATCAACCTTGATCAAAGTGACGAGCGTTCCCTTCATCCTCTTTGCCCTTCCAGTCCTGTTCCAATAAGGATCCAAAAACTCCCTCTCCCACTCTTTGCCTTGTTCTATCCTTAACTGTTTTATTTCTGTTACTAGTGGAAGTCTCACCACTCTCAGAAGTGTGAATGACGACTTGCTTATTCTGTGTGTTAAATTCCTTAAGTGTGTTTATACTATATTGTACAAAGTACTCTTTGAATCCTTTGGTGTGTAATAGTGTTTGCTGCAGCAGCCCGTGGAGCTGACTGGTGCCCCTGGCCAGGCCACTTGGCAACCCCAGACTATTCCTGATGGCTGTCCATTCAAATGCAGGTGCTGAAATCCTGCTGAAGAGTCTCAGAGTGTGTCCGTGTATCTGTGCTTGTGAAAGACTGGGAGGAAGAGAGGTGGTCTGCTCCAGGACCATCTCCCCACCCCTTCACTACCCAAGACCAGTCCTATTCTAATGACATACGGATGTGTTTACAACTTTCATTTGAATGACTTTAGCCTTTATGGCTTTGGTAATTTTGTGCCCTGCATCTCTTTAAGCAGCTCAACTCTGTGTCAGCGTTTAACCTGTATTACCCACTTACTGGCAGCTGACTGACATGCCAAATTATCTGTGACATCTCCCCTAATTGACCACCTTCTACCTTTTCTTCTTTATTAGACCACTGCACATAAGGGTTCTAACCTTGCAAATTGCCTTAGAATATTTCCTGTTCATATTCTGTAAGTTTTCAGTTGAAGGATAGCTGATTGACAGTGTTGCATCAGTTTCAGGTGTACAGCAAAATGATTCATATTTGTTTATTCTCCAAAAATTTTATTTTAGCATATGCCATAGATTGACATAATCATTATAATAATTCTATATGAAGTGAAACCATTGCAGAAGTAACTAAGGTGGCGCCCTTACAAGGAAACAAAAAAGGACATGAAGAATTCTTGCATGTAAAGATTCTGGATCTGCATCATTTTTTTTTTCAGTATATGAAAATTTAATATTAGAAGCAAAGAGAAAAGTAGTAAAGAAAAAACAGAAGCTTTTTTTTTTTTTTACTACATATGTAATATATATGTATTGGCTGAATTATAATACAAGTATATATATGTGTGTATGTGTGTGTGTTAGTCACTCAGTTGTGTCTGACTGTTTGCAACTCCATGGACTGTAGCCCACTAGGCTCCTCTGTCCATGGAATTCTCCAGGCAAGAATATTGGAGTGGGTAGGCATTCCCATCTCCAGGGGATCTTCCTGACCCAGGTATGGAACCTGTTTCTCCTGCATTACAGGTAGATTCTTTACCCTCTGAGCCACCAGGGAAGCCCAAATATGTGTGTGTGTACATATATATATATATACAAGAATATTAAGCAAGGTTCCAATTTGCTCTCATAATATTCAAAAATATTTTTTTCTTTTTTCAAATGGGACATCGTTGAGACGGTTGGTGAAATTTGTGTGGGGTATGTGGATTGGCTGGTAGCACTATACCAAGGGTGATTTTCTGTTCTGGAGGCTTGTTTGGTGGTGATGCAGGAGACTGTCTTTGCCCAGGGGAAATACACACTGGTGAATTAAGGCATCGTTGGGGGTGGAGGTCATATTTATTACTGCTCTCAAACAGTTCAGGAAAAGACTAACGACAATTGGCAGAGAAGAGAGGATGATAAAACTGGAGAATTCATGGGTTATAGGATGTTCCCCCTTTCCAAATTCACATGTTGAAAGCCTATCCTCTGGTATCTCAAAAGAACTATACAAAAAAAGACCCTCATGACCCAGATAACCATGCGGTGTGATCACTCATGTAAAGCCAGACATCCTGGAATGTGAAGTCAAGTGGGCCTTAGGAAGCATCACTATGAACAAAACTAATGGAGGTGATGGAATTCCAGTTGAGCTATTTCAAATCCTGAAAGATGATGCTGTCAAAGTGCTGCACTCAATATGCCAGCAAATTTGGAAAACTCGGCAGTGGACACAGGACTGGAAAAGGTCAGTTTTCATTCCCATTCCAAAGAAAGGCAGTGCCAAAGAATGCTCAAATTATGGCACAATTGTACTCATCTCACATGCTAGCAAAGTAATGCTCAAAATCCTCCAAGCCAGACTCCAAATGTACATCAACTGTAAATTTTAATATGTTCAAGCTGGGTTTAGAAAATGCAGAGGAACCAGAGATCAAGTTGCCAACATTCACTGGATCATCAAAAAAGGAAGAGAGTTCCAGAAAAACATCTATTTCTGTTTTATTGACTATGCCAAAGCCTTTGACTGTGTGGATTACAACAAACTGTGGACAATTCTGAAAGAGATGGGAATACCAGACCACCTGACCTGCCTCCTGAGAAATCTGTAACAGATCAAGAAGCAACAGTTAGAACAGGACATGGAACAACAGACTGGTTCCAAACTGGGAAAAGAGTACGTCAAAGCTGTATATTGTCACCCTGCTTACTTAACTTCTGTGCAGAGTATAGCATGCTAAATGCTGGGCTGGATGAAGCACAAGCTGGAATCAAGACTGCTTGGAGAAATATCAATAAGCTCAGATATGCAGATGACACCACTCTTATGGTAGAAAGTAAGGAAGAACTAAAGAGTCTCTTGATGAAAGTGAAAGAGGAGAATGAAAAAGTTGGCTTAAAACTCAACATTCAAAAAACTAAGATCATGGCATCTGGTCCCATCACTTCATGGCAAACAGATGGGGAAACAATGGAAATAGTAAGAGACTACTTTTTTGGGCTCCAAAATCACTGCAGATGGTGATTGCAGCCATGAAATTAAAAGACATTTGCTCCTTGGAAGAAAAGTTCTGACCAACCTAGACAGCATATTAAAAAGCAGAGACATTACTTTGCCAACAAAGGTCTGACTAGTCAAGGCTATGGTTTTTCCAGTGATTATGTATGCATGTAAGTATTGGACTGTGAAGAGAGCTGAGCACCAAAGAATTGATGCTTTTGAACTGTGGTGTTGGAGAAGACTCTTGAGAGTCTCTTGGAGGGCAAGGAGATCCAACCAGTCCATCCTAAAGGAAATTAGTCCTGAATTCATTGGAAGAACTGATGCTGAAGCTGAAACTCCAATACTTTGGCCAACTGATGCAAAGAACTGACTCACTGGAAAAAACCCTGATGCTGGGAAAGATTGAAGGCGGGAGAAGAAGACAACAGAGGATGAGGTGGTTGGATGGCATCACTGACTTGATGGACACAAATTTGAGTAAGCACCCTGATTTGGTGATGGACAAGGAGGCCTGTTGTGCTGCAGTCCACAGGGTTGCAAAGAGTCAGACAGGACTGAGCGACTGAACTGACCTGAACTGGTATCTCAGAATGTGCTCTTATTTCTAGAGATAGTTTTATAGAGGTAATCAAGTTAAAGGGAGGCTTGTTAGACTGGGCTTTAATGCAATATGGCTGATATCTTTATTTTTAAATTTTTATTTTAGCAATATAGTTGATTAACAATGTTGCATTAGTTTCATAGGTACAGCAAATTTATGCATATACAGGCATCTATTCTTTTTTTCCAGTTCTTTTCCCATTCAGGTTATTACAAAATATTGGGCAAAGCTTACTGTGCTATCCAGCTGGTCCTTGTTGATTATCTGTTTTAAACATAGCAGTGTGCATCTGTCAAGCTTATTCTCATGAAGATAAACTCAGGTGAGTTCAAGGCCAGGCAAGTCTACACGGGGCAGGAAAAATCATACGTGGGCATGAGCAAACTCCCCAAAGAAAACACAGATGCTCTTCCTTTGGTGGAGACCTAACCCTTGCTTTTTCTGGGGGGTCCGAACCCCATGGGAAGCCAGTAAGTGCAGGTGTGCGCCAAGGCTCCCAGCCCCGAGTGCGCGCACAGTGCGGAACGCGCGCGCCGGGCTGTGACAGGCGGGCCCGGGGCGCGGGGGGGACCGCGTGTGCGCAGGTGCCCGTCGGCGTCCCGCGCGGCGCCGCCGCAGTGCGCAGAGCGCGCGCGGGAGGCGCCCGGAGGCCCGCACGCGGAGCGTCCCTGGGCTTCGGCCCCGTCCCTCGCCCGCTGCCTGCTCGCTCCCCTCTCCCCGCGCCGCCGGGCCCCGCAATGGGGAACGTGCCCTGCGCGGTGAAGCAGTGCCTCAGCTACCAGCAGCTGCTGCGCGAGCATCTCTGGATCGGGGACTCAGTGGCAGGGGCGCTCGAGCCCGCGCAGGTACCATCTCGCGGCCCGGGGCGTCCCCTCCTCTCCCGCCGCCGCGGCGCCTCCCCGCCCGGGGCCATTCCTGCGGCGGTTGTGCGGCGTGAAGGCCTCGCCTCTGAAAAGGGTTCCCACCGTCTCCGCGGGTGAACTTGCGGACCCGCCCCTCGGGGAGACCCTTTAAATCCACCCCTCTTGGCCGCGTGCAGGCGGTCTGAAGGAAAGTGTTCCTTCTCTGCCTTTCCCTGGGAAAGGATGCTTCATGTGATAGGCAGCACTTGTCTGAGGACAGCGTCTCTCCTTTCCATTCTCTTATTATTGTGTGACAGAGGCGAAGAATTTGTCGAAATGTGAGGCAGAAAAACGGAAGGAAGCCAACACAGAAGGCTAGGAGAACAGGGTGGGGGGAAATCATTCCTTATCTGTAATGTATTTATGCTTGAACACGCTTGAACAAGCTGGGGGAAGATGGTAAATAGCAAAGGATTTCAGAGCAAAATGTATTCCCATGTGATGCCTGAAATCCCATTTGAAGACAGCTATGAGGGCCGGTGAATAGAAGCCACATGCCTGCAATTGAATGCACTCTCAACCGGAAATGGCAAGTAAATGAAGAAAATCTATGTAAAGAGATTGATTTTCTCTTAAAAGAGCTTACAATTTGAAGTTTCACAGAGAAATAGCAGTGGTAGTTGTTAAGTGAATTTTGAAGCGTGGGAAAAGGGAAGGAGACTATGAGGGTTTAGTTATTAATTTTTCAAATTTTGCTGGATGCAAAATATTTATTCTTTATACATCTATGTGCAAAATAAAAACTTGTATTAAATATAACAGTTTAGCGGGTAAGCATAATTTGAGTCTGTGTCTTTAAAAAAATTTTTTTTTCTTAAAAAAATATTGTAGCGGTTTTTGCCATACATTGACATGAATCAGCCAGTCAACTATTCTAATAGTGATATTAGGCTCCGTTTTTCCTATCGTTTTACATTAAAGGTGTATCCTCAACGTATCACAATGTGACATTGTAACCTTAGGTCTACAGATTGGAGTTCAGCATTCATGGATTCCTTCAAAGATTTCTCATTACCTGAAAGATGTCCGAGGTCATCTAACTCAAAGATTATTGCTGACAATGCAAGAGAAGGAAAATTAGTCTTTATCTTCCCATATGTTTGTATGTCTTCTATTCAATTTTTTGGTCTTCTCCTTTGATCTTTGTATTATAACTTTAAACATTCATATTTACTGTTACAGACTCAGAAATCCTTACATTTCAGTCAAAAAGTGTGAGACTTTATATGACTTTTGTTGCCATGTTAATATTATTTTTCTCTTCTCCCACCCCATATTCTGATTTTGTGGGTTTGGGGACCATGACAGAGGCTAGACTGCTGGGTAAGGATGTCTGCTTTCCCCTTTTAGGATGTGGAAGCAGGGTAATTGAAAATGGCTAGAATGACTGATCTAGGAATGTAGGAAATAGGGTTTTAGGATATTCATCAGCCTAATGAAGATGCTTTGTTTCCTTTTTGAGAAATTGCTGTACCTTCTCTAAACACTGCCTTTTTATTTAACATTGCCTGGACTGATTTGCTTGAGAAACTCCTATTCATTCCTCAGGCACAGCTTACAGATCACTTCTTTTGATCAGCTCTTTTCTCTTCCTAGAGTCAGTATCCTTTTTCTGCGCTCCTGTGGCACTTTTTGCATAATTCTGTTGTGGTTCCAATGTTGTGGAATTGTAGTGTAGGTCTTGTCCTGTTGAATTCCCAGTGATATCTGACACTTCACTCTGCAATTTGCCTCCTTCCCTGGCTTCTCCGTTTAACATCCTTACTGCTTTCAGCCCTCTTGCTCTGGGTTCCTCAGGCTGGAACCAGACTGGGTCAGAGGCCTCTGTCTGTCTGGTAAATATTCAGATTTCTCATGACTTTTTACCCACACTCACAGTATCTGACACTATTAGTATATCTGTGTCTTCCAGACTAGGAGTGCCTTCTGTCTCTTAAACTCCAGTCCTGATGTCCATCTGCTCACCTGACATCATCACTTGAGTATCTCAAAAGCAATTCAGACTCAACATTTGCAGAATCAGATTCACATTCTTCCTCTTCCAACTGCAGCCCTTCTCTACAATTTCCTAACTCAGAGAATGCTATCACAATTCATGCTGCCCTGGAAGCACAAACCAAGAGTCCATTTCCTTTTTTCTGTCATATCCAGGGTGTCACTAAGTCCTGCAGTTTTACCTCTTGAATGTCTCTCAGATCCATCTGCTTTTCCAGCTTACTGCTGCTATGGATTT
This sequence comes from Muntiacus reevesi, assembly GCF_963930625.1. Classification (NCBI taxonomy): domain Eukaryota; kingdom Metazoa; phylum Chordata; class Mammalia; order Artiodactyla; family Cervidae; genus Muntiacus; species Muntiacus reevesi. The sequence goes on from NC_089268.1 coordinate 7,065,073, forward strand.
TAAAGTTGCATTTTCTTTCCAGTGCACTACTGGAGTCTTGTCATCCTTCAACCCACTGTTTCTGCAGCTAGTTGAGAGATGTTCTCTGTTTCAGATGGTATCATGCTGTTCTCTTGTTTCACAACCTTCTGTGAATTCTCAGTGCTTTTAAGAGTGAATAGCAAGCAAAACCTTTAATGCATTCTTGGAAGGCTCAGATGATATTTTCTTGGCAACTGTGCAACATTGTCTTAAGCTGTCTTCTTATCCTTGCCACTGTGTCCTTCTTTGAGTTTTCCAATCATCTTTCCTCTGGAAACAGGGCCTATATCTATTTACCTTTCTGACAGATTCTTTTCAACTAATTAACCTTGAGATCTTAACGCAGATTTTAATTTCTCAGACTCTCAAGGTAAGCATTTCCTGTTATCTTACATTTCACAGTGCACTGTTCACTATATATAATATGAATTACTATATTTATTTTTGTTATCATTTTATGTTTAATTCCCTACCTGACTGTAAGCATCATAAAAGTAAGGAAAAATTCCACCACAAAATTCTCAGCAATGAACAAAATGTCCAATTAGTTTTTGATGGCCGATGAATTCTTGTTGAATGAACAAAAGAATAGAGGTTTACCCTTTTAGAGCATAAACATCTCAAGTATATGGGGACCATGAACTCCTTCTTAGCACTTTTCAGGGTTCAAAACAATGATTGGCACATTGTAGTGCAATGCTAATCTTTTTTATGTGAATTCCAATGTGATGACAGTTAAGACGGATGTCGATAAAGTTTGGTCTTAGTGCTGAGAGCTGGATATTATTCCTGTTCATGTTTTACCTTTTTAAAATTGAACTATAATGTATAATGTTTTACTTACAAGTGTGCAGAAAAGTGATTCAGTTATATACATACATATTTTTTTTTTTTTGTATTCTTTTCCACTATAGGTTATTACAAGGTATTGATTATGGCTCCCTGCACTATACAGTAGGAGCTTGTTTATCTATTTTATATATAGTAGTGTGTATCTATTAACTCCAAGTTCCTAATTTATGCCGCTCCCCTTTTCCTTTGGTATTTGTAAAATAGTTTTCTATGTCTATGAGTATATTTGTTTTGTCAATAATTTCATCTGTATCATTTTTAAAATTCTACATATAAGTGATAGATCATATGGTATTTGTCTCTCTGACTTATTAATTCTTCACTTAGTATGATTCTCTAGTTGCATGCGTGTCGCTGCAAGTCTCATTATCATTCATTTTTTGACTAATATTCCATCATACATATGTATATGTATATATATTTGTGTACCATATCTTCTCTATCCATTCACATGTTGATGGACATTTAGGTTGTGTCTTATCATCTTTTCATCTGATCGAATTTAGTCATACTTTCATGGGGAAAGAGTTGAAAATTGATTCTGGAGCTTGTTAAATGAGCTTAACTATTTTTCCACTGCTAAATATGGTAGAGGGAATCATGGGTAGGACCCCTAAGTTTTGAAATAATTTGGCTGCAATTGGGACAGAGTGCTCTGTTTTGGAAGAATCTGTGCTAGTCAATAGAAGGTTCAAAACCTAGACTCTTTTCTGCTACCAATAAATTATTAAGATAAAATATAATGTTGTATTTGTAAGTACAAATACACTCTTTTGGAGCTTAGCAATTTATTACCAAATATAAAATGGGTCAATGTGCATTAAAGGCTTACACTACAATAGCTCAACATAATAAAATTCTTTAGATCTCTCTCTCTTTTTTTTTTGTTCTCTTTTTTGATAATGGTATTGGTTTTTCAGAAGAATTCCTTAATAGGCCAGGAGGTCAAAACTGATCCTTCTGTGGTTCAAGCTATCGCTTAGGGTCTATTTTATTTTTTGTTATTCATCTCAGTTAAAATGGATATGATGAAGCTGGCTTACCTGGTGGTTTCAAGCATGAGTCAAGTGCTCGGGCCTGTTGGGCTGGGAAGATCCAGAGGAATCGGGTGGAGAGGGAGGTGGGATGGGAGACCGGGATGGGGAATTCGTGTAACTCTATGGCTGATTCACATCAATGTATGACAAAACCCACTGAAAAATAAATTTTAAAAAAAGGCCAAAAAAAAAAAAAATAAATAAAAATAAAATGAAGTTTTCTTGTAAAATAGTCCTTGTTTGATTCAGTAACTAAATTTCTTTCTATATTAATAAGGAGACTTAAGCAGTAAGTAAATCTCTTTATATGTTAATATGCTATCACAGCAATAAAATTTCCAGTGATCTAAATTCTATCATAAACAGCATTTTAGATATGTTTGTTTTTTTAAAGACACAATTGTAGATTATGTGAGATTAAGTTTATAGTTATTTTACATTTTATCCTGATCCTTTAAGTTACATTTGCTGTGAGCAAAAATTAAGATTCTAAGTATTTAGTGTTAAAGGATCACTTGAGTTTAACCTGAATATATAATATTTTTGTTTAAATTTAGTGAAAAGGTTAAAGTGACTGTATCCTTTTTGGTTAACAGTGTGCAGCTGTTAATAAACACCTTAGGGTCAGTGGGGAGGAATTGTCAAAAATAAAACACAAACTACCAGCCTATCCCACTGCTTGTTTTCTGTTTGACTCAGGTGTTCTTTGGCCCCTTATGTCAGCTTTTTTACTTGTTTTATGACTTCTTTGAAATTATGTAATTTTTAAAATTCATTTTCCCCCTGCATTAGCTTGGTGGTTATATACTGTTTTTTTTTTTCTTTTTTTGTGGGGGGGGGGGGTGTACCAATTTATTTGAAGGAATGATCCTAAGAAAAGAACTTAAGTAGATGTTTCAGTAGAACTTACAGAAAAGGTGGAGGTAATCCAAGCATGCATGCACTGTCTTGGTGACATGGAGCCAGCCTAAGGCTTAGCTCTCACTCTCGTTATCCTTACAGTGTTTCCCAGGGTGTGTTTATCAAGGGGTACTCTGCCATGCCAGATTCGGGGCCCCCATCTTGCACTGGTTCATTCAGTGCTCACCCGTCTTTGATGGATTTCACCTGCTCTTTCAGGCAGTGAGTGTCAATGAAGTCACCCACATGGGGTCATTTTTTGTCAGTGGCCGGTGTGTGCAGTTCCAGTAGTGGCTGACTGACACTTTTTTCCAGGTGTAGCGCACACTCCTTTGCATTCAGCCCAGGCTCCCGTCGTCAGGGTCCGGTTTCCTGATATCCCGAAGGACGGTGCGGCCGCCCCCTTAGTTCTGCAGCTCCATCCGTTTCTCAGCATGTTCCCTCGCCCAGGAGACTGGTGAAAGCTGGCAAAGTCTTTCAAAGCCACAGAACCGCCGTCCACAGAGTAAGACACGGACAGGCAGACGTCGGAGCCTAGCGCTCCAGGTTGCTCTGGCGGCCACGGCCGCCCCGGGCCCGGTGGCCTTTCCGGGCACCTGCGAGGCGGCGCAGCCCTCCCGGCGGGCGGCCCGGAAAGGCCCGTGGGCTGCGCCGCGCAGGAGGGGTGGGGGACCTGGAGGGGGTGGGGGGACACGGAGTGGGGGGCGGGGGATGGGACCCAGAGGGGCCGGGAGGGGGTGGGGGGACGGGACCCAGAGGGGCCGGGGCGGGGGGGGGGGGGGGGGGGGCCGGAGGGGGCGGGGGGATGGGACCCAGAGGGGCCGGGGGCTGGGGGGGGCCCGGAGGGGGCGGGGGGACGGGGGGGGGGCGGGGGGATGGGACCCAGAGGGGCCGGGGGCCGGGGGGGGCCCGGAGGGGGCGGGGGGACACGGAGGGGGGGGCGGGGGGACACGGAGGGGGGGCGGGGGGATGGGACCCAGAGGGGCCGGGGGCTGGGGGGGGCCCGGAGGGGGCGGGGGGATGGGACCCAGAGGGGCCGGGGTCTGGAGGGGGCCCGAAGGGGGCGGGGGGGGGGGGGGGGACACAGAGGGGGGCGGGGGGATGGGACCCAGAGGGGCCGGGGGGCGGGGGGGGGGGGTGGCCTGGAGGGGGCAGGGGACTGGGAGGCGGGGCGGAGGGACCCTGAGTCGGGCGGGACAGGACGGGGGGTGGGGGGTGGGGGGACCCGGAGGAGGCGGGGCGGGGGCGGGGGGGGGGGGGCCGGAGGCGCCCGAGGGGCAGTGAGGCGTGCCCAGGGTTGGCTCCGAGGGGCGGGCCGGGCAGGATCCCAGGTGCAGGCCAAGCATCCTTGAAGCCGGAAACCTCAGGGAACCTCCACGAAGATAGCCTGTGGCATACTGTTTCTACAGTACTGTTAGTTGTTACCTATAAGGTGTCAACATCCAAACTTGACTTGTTAAAATACCATATCAGTTAGTTCTGTATTAAAAATGTAACTCCTCTTAGTGCCTTCGTATGTTGTTGTATGTATTCATCCTCTACATCCTGTATTTGGACTATATACTTATACAGTCAATGTACATTTACATTTATGCATGTATTTCCCATTTCCTTGCTCTTCATTACTTTCTAAAGATCCATCCCTTCATCTGGAATTATTCCCCCTTCACCCTAACGTGTGTGCTTTAATATTTTCTTTAATAAAAATCTGGTGGTGATACTTAAAGTTCTTATTTGCTTGAAATTACATTTATGTATACACACATACAATATGCATAAATATAATGAATATTGAGTTTAAATATATGTTCCAAATAAAGAATTAGGATACATGACATGGCAACCATACAAAATGCAGATTTCTCAATAGATAAATGGAAACCAGGGGCAAATGAGAGAAAGCAGCTGTTGGCTTTATTCATTTCTGGGCCTTTGATGATAACCTGTCTTCAGTTCTCTTCTTGTTATCTTTGGTTTCCAACAGTATGGCTATGATGTGTTAGAGGTGGTTTTCTTCATATCTGATAGTGGCTCATAGTGCTTCTTGGATCTATAACTTGATGCTTGTTGGTTTCTAGGTGTTTTGGCAAATTTTCATCCAGTTGTTTTCAAATATTGCTTATTTCTTTTTTACCCCCAACTCCAATTTAGGCCTACAGTTTGAAGAATCTTAGAACATTTTGTTGTGCCCCATTGATTTCTTATACTCATTTTTGTATTTTTCATCTTTTCTTATCATTTTTGATCTGAATATTTTTCTCAAGTATATTCCATTTCACTAATTCCCAATTTAGCTTTGTCTAATTTGCTGTTAATTTAATTTTTAGTTATATTTTTCTATTACTACATTTCTACCTTGTTTCTGAAACCAGTTTTTAGTTCTTTGCCACAGTTCTCCATCTTATCAAGAATTCTTGAATGTTTATCAGTTATTTTAAGTTTCATCTCTAATCATTCCAATATTCAAATCTTCAGTGGGTCTCTTTCATTTATCTTCCCTCTTGGAAAGCCTACTAGCTTTTCAGTTTAAGTTACACACCTGTTATGAAAATATTGTAGACAAAATTTGAGACTTTCGGTCATACTGTCCTTCTCCAGAAAAGATTAACTGTTCCTCCACCTCTTTTTCCTCACCCTCTACAAACTGCCTTTGGAAACCACAAGCCTGTTTTCTCTCTCTCTCTCTTTATTTAAGATTCTATGTGTAAGTGAAATAGTACAGTGTTTGTCTTTCTCTCTCTGACTTATTTTGCTTAACATAATGCCGTTAGGTCCCATCTGGTAGCATGTGTCATGGTTTCCTTCTTTTTTATAATTGAGTAATGCGCCTTTTTAAAAATATATAGCACATTTTCTTTGTCCATCAGTGGACACGTGGGTTGTTTTCACCTCTTGGCTATTGTAAGTAATGCTGCAGTGAACATGGGAGTGAAGATATCTATTTGAGATAGTGATTTCCTATCCTTGGGATAAACACTTAGAAGTAGAATTGTTGAATCATATGTTAGTTTTATTTCTCACTTTTTGAGGAACCTTCATACTCAAAAATGTTTTCTATAGTGGCTGCACCAATTCACATTTTCATCACCAGTTCACAAGGTTTCCCTTTTCTCCACATCCTCACTAACAACACCAACACTTATTTCTTGTCATTTTGATAATAGTCATTCTGATGGGTGCCTGGAGAATTACCAATAACCTCAGATATGCAGATGACACCACCCTTTTGGCAGAAAGCAAAGAGGAACTAAAGAGCCTCTTGATGAAAGTGAAAGGGGAGAGTAAAAAAGCTGGCTTAAAACTCAGCGTTCAGAAAACTAAGATCATGGCGTCTGGTCCCATCACTTCATGGCAAAAAGGTATAGGAAAAAAAGGAAACAGTGACAGACTTTATTTCACTGGGCTCCAAAATCACTGTGAAGAGTGACTGCAGCCATGAAATTAAAAGACGCTTGCTCCTTGAAAGAAAAGCTATGACAAACCTAGACAGTGTATTAAAAAGCAGAGACATCAGTTTGCTGACAAAAGTCTGTATAGTCAAAGCTATGGTTTTTCCAGTAGTTGTGTACAGTTGTGAGAGTTGGACCATAAAGAAGGCTGAGCACTGAAGAATTGATGCTTGTGAACTGTGGTGTTGGAGAAGACTCTTGAGAGTCCCTTGGACTGCAAGGAGATCCAACCAGTCCATCCTGAAGGAAGTCAACATTGAATATTGATTGGAAGGACGGATGCTGAAGCTTCAGTTGAGCACCTGATGTGAAAGGTGACTCATTGGTAAAGACTCTGATGCTGGGAAAGATTGAGGGCAGGAGGAGAAGGGGACGACAGAGGACGAGGTGGTTGGATGGCATCATCGACTCAATGGACTTGAGTTTGAACAAACTCCAAGAGATAGTAAAGGACGGGGAAGCCTGGCGTGCTGCAGTCCATGGGGTCGCAAAGAGTCGGACATGACTGAGCAGCTGAACAGCAATAGTCCTGCGGGGTGTGGGGAACAGGAAGAGTTATCTTTTGCTTCTAGCAGGCAATTAGTGCACGGGTAGCTTTTGTTGTTCTTCAGTCACAAGGGTAGCTTATCTTAAGGCAATCATATATTTAGCTGATTCAAGGCTGGACCTACTTCATTTGTGAGGGCTTCTTTTTTCTTGTCGTCCTAATTTTTATCTTGTCATCCTTCAGGGTTCTGACTAAAGCCCTAGAGTGTTTACCAGAATGTCTTCTCCTTTTGGGATCTGAACTCAAAAATATTTCCTCCTCAATCTCTTAGGCTCCTGGGAGCTCTGATGCTCATCCTAGCTTTTCACCTAATTACGTTAGAATTGGTGAATGCCTCAAGGGGGAAAGTCATGCTGAAAATTAGCCTTAATCACTTTATGTTTTTCTTCTGCACGGTATCTTGGCCACTGAAGTGAACCTACCCCTGGAAGCCCCTAAGGCTATCAAAAGGAGTTTTTCACTAATTTTCACCAGATTTTCTGGCTTCCCTGGTGGCTCAGCAGGAAAGAATCCACCTTTAATGCAGGAGCCACAGGAGACACAGGTCCAATCCCTGGGTCAGGAAGATCCCCTGGAGAAGGGAATGGCAACCCACTCCAGTATTCTTGTCTGGAAAATTCCATGGACAGTAGAGCCTGGTGGGCTATGGTTCATAGGGTCGCAAAGAGTTGAACAAAACTGAAGACTTAGCATGCAGTCTCACCAGATTTTCTGGTTCTCAGTGAGAAGTTTGTTCTGGAGAAGCTAATTGAAAGACTAACAATAAGACAGTGGAAATATAAAAAGCACTAATTTTGCAATATAATTTGAATTGTAAAAACTATATTCATTTACCATGTTATAAAGCTTTGGAAGTGGTTATATTCCAGATAATATGCAAACTATTGACGCTAATAACTTATGAATTTATTTTTCCAGCTTTATTGAGATATAGTTGACATCAAACACTGTAAGTTTAAGGTGTACAGATTTGATATGCATATATTACAAAATGATCACCATAATTTTGCCTAATATCTGCATCATACCCCATACTTAATCATCATTTAATTAATTAAAAGAAATCACCGTCACTTTTTTTATGGTGAGATTGTTTAAGATCTACCCTCTTAACAACTTTCAAGCGTATAATATTAACTATCATGAGGCTATACCTTAGATTCCTAGAGCTTATTCATCTTATAGGTTAAAGTTTGTATAGAAAAACAATTTAAAGTTTAAAAAATGAAGAAAGAGTTGTCTGTTTCATTAAAAAATAAGATTTTACAGAGAAACTGACTTACACTGGTTTTTACTCTAAGTTAAAATTGGGAAAGATATAGAAGATATTTTTTAAACATGAAAATTATTATTATGCCTAACTTAAGTATCTGTCTTTACAGAAGCAGTATACTATTATTTACTTCCTTTTATGTATGATGTAGTTCAATAAACTTTGTTAAATGAGTGACTGAATAAATGAGTGATTAAGTAGATAGTTCCTTTATTACATTTTATCTCTATTGATGTAAGATTATTTTGGATCTTTCCACTTAATGTGTGTGAAGTTGGTAACAGTAATTTCTTCTTTTTATTAACCTCTTCTTTACAATCTTATCTTTTGCTTTGCCTGGATTCATTCCTGATTCATATTTAATAGGCACTGGACACTGCCTAACTCTGTGACATGCAATAACTCACGTAATCCTCATAACAATCCTCTTTATAGATACAGTAACTGAGACACAGGTTACATGACCTGCTCAGTTAGTGATCTGGGAGGTGAATTCAGGCAGCTGAGGTTCTAGAGCCCCCACTTTTCACAGTCTACCAGTGTTTGCTGACCTTGCTGGTGAGAGGAGTCGACTGAGGCGTTTATTAAATGTTCTAGAAATTCTGATTCAGTAGCGTCGCTCGCTGTCCTTTGCCTCAGCTGTCTTTGGGGAAATGCTGGGCTGGGTGATGCTGCTCCTCCTTCGTCCCAGTCTCTGCTTTAGAGGGTCTGCTGTTGGCTCCTCTTTGCTCCAGTCTGTCTTTGGAGAGCTCCTGGCTCCAGCCCTCGGACTCCTATGAGTTTTGACTTCCCTTTTCCCCTCTCTGAGGGGGAGAATAGAGTTCTGCCTGGAATAGAACTGCATTGGATACAAAAGGAAAAACAACTTGGTTTCCAATAAATTTCCTGTTCCCTTCCTTCTGCAATACTTTCTGTCTTTGGATTTCTGTTGGCTTCCCTCTTCCTTGCTTCTCTCCTTCCAGCTGGCTTTCTCATCCTTCCCTCCCCCAACCCAGTGTTCTTGTTTTTTTCATTAGCTCTGAGCTCCTCCAAGTCTTCTGGCTTCCTTTCTGCTTATTCACTCTGGGCTGCAACTTTCCCTGACCCTCTCTCCTTTCCTCATTTTCCTCTTCTAGGCTTAGCTTTTATTTTTATTTCTTTTGATTTTCCCTCATCAACCAAGGGGCTAGACTGTGCAGACGTATAATTTGATGTGTTACGCTTATGGAGCAGATGGTATTTAAAAGAGATCAAGCAAATTCATATATGTGGAGAATATCATTTTTAGCAGCAATTCTGATTTGAAAGTGGTTGTCCAGCCTGCTTGAAGACCTCACAGTAAAATCAACACATGAATGTGGTTTCCTGGTCTCATGATTGTTAGACTAAGTAGGAGATTCAAATTGACTGCTACACAGATGAGCTGTATTAACCTCTGGAAATATTTTATTTTGTCAAGACTACACTTAAAAGGTAAAAACAGATGAATGCCTTAAACAGGATTTGTATTCTTCCTTATATCCTTAGCTGCCTCAGACATCCAGTTTATCTTCCCTTTTTTTTAATCTTAAAAATTAGCTCATCTTTCATATATCTATTTCCTCTTTTACAAGAAAAAATAATAAAGGCCCCTGATCTTATAAACTGCTTTATTATTTTTTTTCACCCTTGATTTGAAGATGGATACTCACCTTCACTAGTGATGAAACTTTCCTTAAATGTCTTTCTCTGTGTCCTTCACTTCTGCCCCTGCCAACCCCAACTCTTAAGTAGCACTCAGTGAACCCACGTTTGTTTTCTGCATCAAAGCTCTGTTCCCCATCAAAGATGATCAAATAGACGGAAACATCCCTCTAGTAAATATGTAATATTTGGAATAGACTGAGATTTTCTAAAAGGTGAAACTACATTTACCTTTTCTATTATCCAGAAGATTTAAATACTTAAATTCTGGTAAATATTTACAGAATAAAATAGTTTGTATGTGCTAAAAATCCATTCATAGTGTAAACTCAGGTAGTTTTAGCCAAATTCACTGACTTTATGACTGGCATAAAAGATATATGTTTAATTATAATCAAAGATGTTATTTTTATAAACAAGAATAAGTAGCTTTCAATTGTAGTTTTTTTTTATATTGGACTAGGATGTTTTAAAATTCACATATTCATTTTAGAAGTTTGAGCATCTCTTTCTTTTCTTTCATGGCTGTCATATAAAGGTCAGAAGGAGTAGAATCTAGCTCTTCCTTCATTTTCCACATCTAGGTTTTTACTGGGTTAGTTCACACAGTGAAGAAGAACGCATCTTCTTGTCATCCCACTTTACAAGAGAAGGAATAGAGACATGCAGGGAATAATGACACCCTCAGGGTGAAACAGCTTCTCTGTTGCAGGGTGTGAGCTGTGGGCCCGGGTTTTGGATTCAGTGGTGGTGCTGAGTATCCCACTGATGATCAAATGTCTCCTTACGCTTGTTTCTTTCCAAGTTATGCTTCCGTGGATTTGTGAAGTAGGGAAGTGCACGTGAAGGGAAACTTCAGCTACAGAAAAAACACCTTTAATATGTTTCACCCTGTGAAATCAGCCTTTCAGAAAGTCTTTTCAGTGAACTTTATTAACAACCGATGGAGTCTGGGAAGCTTGGCAAGCAAGGAGGCAGGAAACCCCAGAGAAATGTATCTGTCAGACATCTTTCCTCCTGAGGTTTCCTTCCACGTGATTTTGGATCCTGAAGGAAGTAGAGGGTCTCTCTGTTGCTGCGTTTGTACATCTGTAACCCACTGGGTGTGCAGAGTCTGGCGTCCACTTTTTAAATTCTTTCCTTGATCTATGTTTCACTGTGAAATAGAAACCAATTATAGCTGAATGTTGAAGTGAAAATATGAATCTTATTTTAGTTAGACACAATTTCTACTTTTTGAGAATTTTTATTTAAGGGCTGAGGCTTCTCTGAGTTTTAAATGCTATGTCACATTTCAAGCCTTGCATTCTACAGGGATGTGTGGACTCAGTCATAGATAAAAGCTGAGGGCCATTTGGAATTCTCTTTGGCCAGGTTTTAGGGCTGGATTTAAAAGGCATATGCAGGACCTATGGAGAAACAGATGAAGTGATTCAGGGGTTCACTCACAAATGTCTGGTATCACTTAGTTTCCATTCTTGTATGAGAAGATTTTAATATTTAATTTAGTATAATTCTGCTGAATGTATGCTCTAGAAAATATTGAAAGGAAAAACTTGAGTTAAAGGAAATGGAACAGAAGCTTGCATAAACACTCATCTCTGGAGAGCTGGATCTCTTAAATCTATTTGCTCTTGAAAGCATGTATATAGATAGACCTCTCGATGGGAATGCATCGTGATAACTTGTTAAATAGAATGTCAGTCATTTGTTTTAATTTTTTAAAAAAGTGTTATTTAGGGGCAGGAGTATTATTTTAACTTACTTGCGCTAAATTTGCAACTAACTTATTGCATAGGGCAATTTTAAGAATATATTTAATTTTAAGAATACATCAGAGACGTATTATGCTAATTGTTAATAGAATATTATTAACAGGAGTTTAGAAACTTATGTGATGATAATGATGATGATACTACCAACCACTCTTTTTTTAAAAATTTATTTTATTGGAGTATAATTGGTTTACAGTGTTGTGTGCAGCAGTGTGGCTCAGTCATACATATATGTGTACATTCTTAGGGGCTTCCCTTGTGGCTCAGCTGGTAAAGAATCTGCCTGCAATGCAGGAGACCTGGGTTCGATTCCTGGGTTGGGAAGATCCCCTGGAGAAGGGAAAGGTTACCCAGCCCAGTATTGTGGCCTGGAGAATTCCGTGGACTGTATAGTCCATGGGGTCACAAAGAGTCGGACACGACTGAGCGACTTTCACTCACTCACTCATACGTTCTTTTTCGTGTTCTTTTTCATTAGAGTTGAACCCAGGAGAAGGAGCATGGTTCCCCATGCCATATAGCAGGCCCTTGTTTGTCCACTCTGTATATAATAGTTTAAATCTGCTCACCCCAAACTCCTGCTCCATCCCTCCGCCACCCTGCTTGGCAACCACACATCTGTACTCTTTCTGTGAGTCTGTTTCTGTTTCATAAATAAGTTTATTTGTGTCATATTTTAGATTCCACATATAAGTGATATCATATGATATTTGTCTTTGTCTGTCTGACTGACTTCACTTGGTATAATAATCTCTAGGTCCATCCATGTTTCCTCAGATGGCATTAATTCATATGTTTTTATGACTGAGTAATATTCCATTGTATATATGTACCACATGTTCTTTATCCATTGATCTGTTGATGGACTTTAGACACCAACCTCTGTTTATCAGCAAAGTTTGGTAAAGGCTTTACATAATTTCTGAATTCTTACAGTTCTGCAAAGAAAATTCTGTTATTTTCACTTTTCATATGAGGAAAGAAAGTGTATAATATTTTTTCCAGGTCAAATACCTGGTAAAAACGCTGGGTTTGAGTCTATGTCAGGTTCCAAACCCTGTGTTTCTTCACTATATCATGTCAGTTGATTGAATACTAGGAACTTCAATTATAGGAAAATTACTTTGTACTCATTTTTTGCAATGTGTTTTCTTTTAACACATTTGCAAAGTTCTAGATTTATCTATTACACTGCAGTTGGTTGCAAATGGCTTATAATGATACAGCTTAGCTTTGATCTATAGTTTATTTTGAGCCTGAGTTCATTTAAAGCCTGAGGTGGATGGACCTGAATGAATCACTCTTCTTCAGAGACAGGTTATTAAGATGTTTTATGATGATTCCATAGATTTTTGTGACCTTTCAGGATCTCCTTCCTTCACTCTGACCTACCAGCCACATTCCTCTTACTTGTGAGCCTAGGTTAATGGTTTTAGAGGGTATTTCTGAGACATACACCCTTAGTTTTTTAGTAAGTTGCTCAAATGGACACGTACAGTCCTATCCAAAAGGTCAGATATTTTTAAGAAGTATTGTTGCATACATACCACATATTGTGTATGCAGATTTCATATACATACTGAAAGACCCTGGATAGCTTCTGTTGGGAAAATCTATTTACTTTATTGCAACCACTGGATATTTATTCATTTTTTCTGAGTGGCCATCCGAAACCATAGTATGTAGTGAAAAGTTGCACTACAATGCAATAAATTAACTTTTTAAAAAGTCTCAGTGATCTCAAAATGTGCTGAAGTGCTCTTGTGAGGTTCATACAATTTTTTATTAATAATTCGTGGGTGGTTTGAAGCCTGGACAATGATAACTTTCTGTCAAAAGCGTAGAAGTAAAGATCATGAAACAAGTTGTACACAATGAATCACAGAACAAAAAGACTACAGATGAGAAAGGAAAATAATGACAAAGCAGGTGTTCTGTATCCAGGATGTGCTCTTACGTAGAAGGCTATCAGTATCTCCCATTTGAGAAACTCACTCTGAGCAGCTCAGGAACCAGAGCCAGCCATGTTAAGATTGAACACTGGGGTTGAAGTTGCACTCTCACTGCAGACTTTCCTGCAGTTTTGCCATCCTTGCATTACTGCTCAGCGTTTCTCAAGCCTGGGCCGGCGTGCGGACTGGTAAGGGGTCAGGAGTCCCACAGTCCCTCACCCTCTCCATGAGGCTGCCTTGGTTCCCGGGGGCTGCAGACATTGAGGCTGCACCATCCACCGCAGATGTGGATGACAAGAGTCCCCAGGTAGATGATGCACTTTTCTTTTTCCTAAAAGTGAGAATGAAAGATGACAAGCAACTCCTTCTCAACCTTGGGAAGGAGAAGACAAATATGATCTTTGTCATTCAATTTGTGTGAACTACTATTTAGCTAGTTTTAATGAAGTCACATGTAAAACTTGATTAAACTACTCAAGCTACATATAATAACCTTCTTTTATTTTCAGATTCATAATGTCGTTGGAGGCATTTTCTGTTAACTAGTAGAGACAATAAAGAATGAATGCTGAGAACTCTTTTATTTTTTATTAAAGTAAGTTAATTTATAATGTTATGTTAATTTCTGCTATACTGCAAAGTGATTCAGATACATTCAAATGCAGTCTTTATATTCTTCCCCGTTGTGGCTTATCACAGGATATTGAATATAGTTTCTTGTGCTTTACAGTAGGTCTTGTTTGTCCTTTCTATATAAAGTAGCTTATATCTGCTAACCCCAGCCTCCCACTCCATCCTCCCCCAACCCTTTCCCCTTTGGCAACCACAAATCTGTTCTGAGAACATTTCAGAAAGTTTAAAATGACTAAAGTGAACTGAGACATGCTATAAAATGGTACCTTATTAATTTCCAGGAGGAAAAATGCATGAAAAAGTTGAATTTGTGCCTGATCGTTAGTAAAACCGGAGAAGGAAATGACAAACCATTCCAGTATTGTTGCCTGGAGAATCCCATGGACAGAGAGCCTGGTGGGCAAAGGTCCACGGGATTGCAAGAGTCGGACATGACTCAGCGACTAAACCGCCACCATTAGTAAAACATATGAATCTCATGTACCATAAAATTCACAGGAATTGAAAAATCAGAAAAACTAAACATATTCTTGTACAGTTTTGCTATTTGTATTACTCTCGAGGTGGATCATAAGTATATTTGGTTTATAGGGTGTGTTTTATTTTGTCCATTTGACTTAAAAGTTCTTGCTAAAAATGATCAATCCTTTCTTAGAAGACTATAATTCATTATTAGTAGTGAAAAATTTGAATGCTTTTCTAATGTTGATAAATTTTAGTTGCTCCAGTTTTTGTGAGTGCAAACATTTATGGTTCATGAACTTCTTGTAAATATATGTGTACTTATCAAATTTGCATGCGTGTATACTCATTGAAATAGACACCATCCACATCCAAACATATTTGAGAGGGAACGGATGTAGATCTTCAAGGAGGTAGATTTATGTCTATGAATAAAAGTAAGTATATTTTTATTACTGTTGTGTGAACAGGGACATATCAAAGCATAAGTATTGGAGATAGAGCACTCAGGGAAATTCAGACCTGGGGCAGTTGAGGACACTCTGTATGAGATTGATATGATATTGATTGATTGACATGATAATAGCTGAGAGGGACCGCTGAAAAGTGGGCATGTAGGAAAAGACATTCATTAGGATAGAATAATCTTATTTTTTCTCCATTTGTAAAATGGGATTAATACCTACTTCCTTCTTTTTTTATCTTTATTGAGGTATAATTGACAGATAAAATTGTAAGATATTTAAAGAGTACAGTGTGATTATTTGACATATGTATACATTGTGAAGGGCTTCCCAGATGGTGCAGTGGCAGAGGACTCTGCTTGACA
Organism: Muntiacus reevesi; assembly: GCF_963930625.1. Lineage (NCBI taxonomy): Eukaryota > Metazoa > Chordata > Mammalia > Artiodactyla > Cervidae > Muntiacus > Muntiacus reevesi. The sequence goes on from NC_089268.1 coordinate 7,080,465, forward strand.
ATGTAGGAGATGCAGGAGATGCGGGTTCGATTCCTGGGTCAGGAATATCCCCTGGAGAAGGAATGGCAACCCACCCCAGGATTCTTGCCTGGAAAATCCCATGCACAGAAGGAGCCTGGCAGGCTGTAGTCCATGGGGTCAAGAAGAGTTGGCCACAACTTAGCAATGGAGCACACATTTTGAAAGGATTGTAAGCAACAGTTGTTGTTCAGCCACTCAGTCATGTCCAACTCTGTGTGACCCCATGGACTGCAGCACACCAGGCTTCTCTGTCCTGCACCATCTCCCAGCTTGCTTAAACTCATGTCCACTGAGTCGGTGATGCCATTCAACCATCTCGTCCTCCGTCATCCCCTTCTCCTCCTGCCTTCTGTCTTTCCTAGCATCAGGGTCTTTTCCCATGAGTAGGCTCTTCCCATCAGGTGGCCAGAGTTATTGGAGCTTCAGCATCAGTCCTTCCAATGAATATTCAGGACTGATTTCCTTTAGGATGGATCGGTTGGATCTCCTTGCAGTCCAAGGGACTCTCAAGAGTCTTCTCCAACACCACAGTTCAAAAGCATCAATTCTTCGGTACTCAGCCTTCTTTATGATCCAACTCTCACATCCATACATGACTACTGGAAAAACCATAGCTTTGAATAGGTGGACCTTTGTCAGCAAAGTAACATCTCTGTGTTTTCATATGCTGTCTAGGCTGGTCACAGCTTACCTTCCAATGAGCAAGTGTCTTTTTCACATCTGCAGTCACCGTCCACAGTGATTTTGGAGCCCAAGAAAATAAAATCTCTCACTATTTCAGTATTTTTCCCCATCTATTTGCCATGAAGTGATGGGACTGGATGCCATGATCTTAGTTTTTTGAATGTTGAATTTTAAAACAGCTTTTTTACCCTTCTCTTTCACTTTCATCAAGAGGATCTTTACTTCCTCTTTGCTTTCTGCCATAAAGGTGGTGTCATCTGTATATCTGAGGTTATTGATATTTATCACAGCAATCTTGATTCCACCTTCTGCTTCATCCTGCCTGGCATTTCACATGATATACTCTGCACAGAAGTTAAATAAACAGGGTGACACTATACAGTCTTGAAGTACTCCTTTCCAGATTTGGAACTAGTCTGTTATTCCATGTGCAGTTCTAACTATTGCTTCTTGACCTGCATACAGACTTTTCAGGAGGCAGGAAAGGTGATCTGATATTCCCATCTCTTTAAGAATTTTCCACAGTTTGTGGTGATCCACACAGTCAATGGCTTTAGTGTATTCAATGAAGCAAGTTTTTTTAAAATTATCTTGCTTTTTCTATGATCTAGTGGATGAATGTTGGCAATTTGATCTCTGGTTCCTCTGCCTTTTCTACATCTAGCTTGTACATCTGGAAATTCTCAGCTCATATATTGTTGAAGGCTAGCTTGGAGGATTTTGGGCATGGCCTTTCTGGCATGTGAAATGGGTGCAGTTGTGCAGTACATTCTTTGGCATTGGAACATTCTTTGCCATTGCCCTTCTTTGGGATTGAAATGAAAACTGACCTTTTCCAGTCCTGTGGCCACTGCTGAGTTTTCCAAATATGTTAGCTTATTGAATGCAACACTTTCACAGCATCATCTTTTAGGATTTGAAATAGCTCAACTGGAATTCTGTCACCTCCACTAGCTTTGTTAGTAGTGATGCTTCCTAATGTCCACTTGACTTCTGGGTCATTAAGATCTTTTTTGTACAGTTCTTCTGTGTATTCTTGCCACCTCTTCTTAATATCTTCTGTTTTTGTCAGGCCCATACCATTTCTGTCCTTAATTGTGCCTATCTTTGCATCAAATGTTTCCTTGATATCTATCTAATTTTCTTGAAGAGCTCTCTGGTCTTTCCAATTCTATTGGGAAACAGTATTCTGATAAAAATTAATTTAAAAATTACAACAAATATCACACCTAAAGGTAAAATGTTAATGATTCTCTTTCAGATCAGAAACAAAGCAATGATGCTTTATTGTAACCACTTCTATTTGATATTATATTAATACTAAGTCAGTGCAGCTTGTTAAGAAAAAGAAGTGGAAATTCACCTGATGCAGGGGAATCCTGTCACTGTGTATATGTGTGTAGAATCGTTCACAGTGCTCTTTTCCTCTTGCCTACCTAGAAGTTGATTGCTTAGCCTCTGCTGTCCCCCTCAAGAGTCCTTGAGGTTTCAGTATATTATCTCAAGTTTTCCAATGACCATTTTAAGCCATGGACCTTATTTATCTATCTTAAGATGGACCTTGTTTATATATCTTAAGATGGACCTTGTTTATCTATCATCTTATATATAAATAGTTTGTATTTGCAAATCCCAAACTCACAATCCATCCCTCTTCCAGTCTGTGAGTCTGTTTCACAGTTAATTCATGCAGTTTTTTAAAAGTTAGCTTAAGATACAGCAGAAGTTCTCAAATTGTAGTCCTTGGATCAGCAGCATGGCCATCATTTGTGAGCTGGTTAGAAATGCAAATTCATTGACCCAGCCTGACCCAGTGAATCATAGTCTCTGGAGATGGGCCCGAGAAACTGTTAACAAGCTCTACAGGGGTTTGTAGGCACATTAAAGTTTGAGAAACACTGATCCAAAGGAATTGTCTAAAATAAAGAAATGACTAAAGGCCATTATGATCTATACAGGAAACAGCTGGAATAAGAGGGATTTGGCTCCATCTTTATTAGAGGGGCGTTACTTTCTTATTTCTAAAGTGGAATGTAATTAACTGAGATTGTAGAACAACTAAGATAAAAGTTTTAAAAGTGATTTTTATAAGATAATATGGTAATTATATTCAAATTTGTCAATATAAAGTTTGGGATGTTAATTCATTTTTTTTAGGATTTTTTTTTGGTGTGGACTATTTTTAAAGTCTTTATTGAATTTGTTACAATATTGCTTCTGTTGTGTTTCGGCGTTTTGGCTGTGAGGCATGTGAGATCCTAGCTCCCCAACCAGGGATCGAACCCATGTCTCATGCATTGGAAGGCAGCATCTTAACAACTGGATCACCAGGAAAGTCCTGGAATTAATAACTCTAATAAACATTGCACATTATTAGTTTAGAATAAGCAGTTTGTTGAGCTATACCAGTGTATCTATTGATGAAAGTAATGAAGCTGAAATGAACTGTTTAAACACAGAATAAAATTAAACATTCTTTGAGCAATCTGATGAATTTTGTTAGAGATTCTATTTCCAAATACAAGCTGCGTTTGCTTAGCTGGAAGGCAGAAGGACTAATTAGTCATTGCATGTAACCTGTTTGTTAACTATTCCTCTGAGGAGAAATTGAAAATCAGCCAGTATGGTTTATTTTTCAATAGAGATTGAAAAGAAGAACATTGATTTATTGCCTAAAATGGCCGAGAAAGTTTGTATCCAACATCAGCAGAACCTTGCACAGATTTTTTTTCTTTGTTTTGATGTTCCAGTCTGCAGATGTTAGCTGTTTTTGTGAGGAAACAATGGTGTTAGCTCTGAGTTTTCTTGGAAAGAAGGAGCTTAAAAGCTTTGGAGGACTGGACTTACAGTCTGCCCAGCCAATTGACCATGATGGAATGTTCGGTGAGGTCTGTGGGGAGTCATTCCCCAGCAGCATCTGGAAGGAAACAATAATAGGCAGGAGGGTTTACTTTTCAAGCAAATGATTAAGAGGTGATTAAATGAAGTTGTTTGGATTTGAAGGAGAGAAGGAGCAGGGAAGGTGTGTGTGTATAACATGGCATGGAGGGATTATGGAAGAGACTTCATAGAGTGAACTATAGATCACAGCAGAACCTAGAAAAAGCTGGACTTGGAATTTGGACAGAACAACTTAGAGGTATCACATGATACAGAAGATGAGGTTCACATAACACAGATTCACATAATCACTTGTTTTTTGGAACAGTAACGAACAGTGATGATGTCTTGTTATTTCGAGCCACTGGAATTCATGTCTTAGAGTTGGAAAGGCATTCTGCTACTACACCTTTACAGTCTTACTCTGATTATATTGGCTCTGCTTTAAAGTCCTAACTAAGAAAGCTCTGAGTTTGGGAAATGGAGATGCAAGGCTTTGATCAAATGAGGGGTTTAACTTGAGCAGTTTGATGCTGATTGGTTCATCATGGGTAGAGACAGCATTTCTTTAAATTATTTTATGCAGTCATGTCTTCCTGCTCATGCCTCTTGCCTACTCATAGTTCCCTACTCCCAGCTGCAAATAAATGAGTTAGTGAATAAAGAGATGAATGAATGAGTGAATAAAGGAAAGAATGAATGAATTAGAGGAGAAAAGGATGAATGAATGGATTAGGGGATAAAGGGATGAATGAATGAATGAATGCATAAAATTCTCTGATAGATGACAGAGGATGAAAGCTAGTTTATGCCTCCCCCAAAGACTCATGTTTATCTTTGAAAACAAAATCAAGTTTCCTCTGAATACAAGTTTTTCTTCTTGATGCTAGATATTTGAGCTTCTGGAAAAGTTAGAGAGAAAGACAAGGCAGGGTTTAGAAGCTAGTGCTGGCTCCACCCCCACCCCTGTCGAGTCATCCTTCCCAGAAATCTCTTCAAAGTCCTTTAATCTCAGTGTATGGAGACTGGCAAACACAAAGCTCCATCTCTACCCAAGGTTCAGAGTCTAAGAATTGTGTTTCATGAGCCAGGATGCATAAACACTGCAATGTACAACTCCACCTTTCCCCACCTCAAAATCATCACAAATGAGCTCTCGCTCAAGTCCAGGGTGGGTAATTTGGCCATTCAGTGACCCAAAGTCCTTCTTTCTGTGGCCCCACCCTGCTCTAAGTCATTGCCATTTATTTTTTAAAAAGCATTTTGTTCATTTGTTGCTGCTGTATCAGGTATTGACTGCAGCATGCGGGATCTTGGTTGTGTCATGTGGGGTCTCTGCCTTGTGGCAGATGACTCTAGTTGTGGCGCATGGGCTCCCAAGTTCACTGGCTCAGTGATAGCGCATAGGCTTAGCTGCTCTTAGGCATGTGGATCTTAATTCCCTGATCAGGAATCTCATGCACGTCCCCTCCTTTGCAAGGCCAATTCTTGACTACCGGACCCTGGGCAAGTCCTGGCCCTTGCCATTTAGAGGAGGGGGAGAGAGACCAGGGGAAAGGCCCAGGCGCTTCTTACCACTTTGGAGTGAAGTGACAGCTTCGCTTTGCCCCGCTGTCTGGAGTTCACTCGAATGGTCCCCCAGATGTAAGGCTGGCAGGGCGTGAGCATGGCCGGCTCTGCCAGGCATTCGACACTCCTGTCACAGCTCTAGGCAGGATCTTTTTCTGGATGATAAAACCGTGTACATCTAATTGGACATATTCAAGGACAGACTAACTGGGCAGATGAAATGGAGGATTGTAGATATAGTATCTGCTTCTCAATAAGACTTGGAAGAAAAAGTCCCATAGAAATTCCACTTAAATACCTCTCCGGCTTCTCCTCCTGGCCAGTCTTGGTGAACATCTGGGTCTTTAGACTGGCACTTCTGGAGGACAATCATTTCATCAAGTGGCTCTGAGAAGTCCAAATCTAAGGAGGCCCCAGATTGCTAGAGTATCTCTTGGGGCTGGTTCCACTGGCAGGTGAAAGAGATGGGAATGCCCGCCTGCCCAGCATGGTTCAGCTTTCCCTCCGCGTGTGGTCCTGACAGAGAGATAACCAAGGTTAGAGTCCTGCCAGATCATGGACCAGGGCAGCCACATTCTCATGAGATTTGAGAAGAAGCTACCATCTGGATATTCCTGAGGACAGCAGACCCATTGAGGGATAGAAAGAACATTTTTAAAAAAAGACTCAAGAAGCAGATCTTGAGGACACAGAGTTGAGAGCTGGGCTCTTATTTTTTTTGCGCTGCCTGGGGAAATGTTCTATAGTAGCACAGAGACTGTATAAGGCTTAGTCTCAGGGAGAAGGGCTCATGTACTGGGATATAGTTCTTGGTCATCATGGTCACGTGAGAATTACATGCAGGGGGAGATGGGAACCTTGATCTTCACTGTGAAAACTATGTACTCTGCAGAGGGAGGAGGGGTGTGGTGTATAATTGTCTATATTTCTTCAAGGTTAACTTAAAGGGAAATTGAAGTGAGAGGATCACATTATATGGTCAAAACTGGGGCACATTAGAGTAAAAGGGGATAGAATTAATTTCCCTCAGGTCTATATCAGGACAATCTCAAACCAAAAGGGATGTACAGTCTCCTTACTTTTAAGACAGTGTTAATGCATGTATCTAGCGATCAGTGTCCCAGTATTTAATCACCGTCCTTACTTTCAGAAAAAAACTCATCTTCATATTAAACCTACTGTTTCAATTAATTCCTGTGTTAAATAAAAAGCAACAGAGACACTCGTCTTTGTAGGGTCACCCGACAAAGTAAGAAGCAAGTTAGAACGTTGCCCGTCAGTTTCTATGCTCAAAGCTAAATATTCCCAGTGCTTTCAACCCTCTCACTCTTTCTGTAAGTTGCTATTTTGATCACTTTGCAGACCTTTTCTAAATTCTCTGTGTCTTTAGATGAGGGCCAGCCGAATCCTGATTGAGGCACGGGTGTTTTAGACTGACTCCAACAGGTTACACTTTTTTCTAAGAATCCTGTTGCTCCCTTGCTCAACTTGAGAATAGAAGGTTGTGGAAAGAATTAAGCACAGTCTTAAGGATATGAAGTTCTGTCAAATACAGTATGGAGACCAGCTGTACTCTATTCAGGCAACATAATTTATTGAGTTCAACCTGCCCCTCTTTTTCTTGGGAATGGTTGTGATCACCACCTCCTATACAGTGAACCTCCATCCATAGTTCTTTAGGCACTCTATCGGATCTAATCCCTTGAATCTATTTGTCACTTCCAATGTATAATTGTAGGAGATTTGATTTGGTCATAAATGAATGGCTTAGTGGTTTTCCCTACTTTCTTCAATTTAAGTCTGAATTTGGCAATAAGGAGTTCATGATCAGAGTCACAGTCAGCTCCCGGTCTTGTTTTTTGCTGACTGTATAGAGCTTCTCCATCTTCGGCTGCAAAGAATATAATCAGTTAGATTTTGGTGTTGACCATCTGGTGATGTCCATGTGTAGAGTCTTCTCTTGTGTTGTTGGAAGAGGGTGTTTGCTGTGACCAGTGCGTTCTCTTGGCAAAACGCTGTTAGCCTCTGCCCTGCTTCATTCTGTACTCCAAGGCCAAATTTGCCTGTTACTCCAGGTATCTCTTGACTTTTTACTTTGCATTCCAGTCCTCTATGATGAAAAGGACATTTTTAATGGCTGTCAGTTCTAGAAGGTCTTGTAAGTCTGCATAGAACCATTCAACTTCAGCTTCTTTAGCGTTAGTGCTTGGGGCATAGACTTAGATTACTGTGATATTGAATGGTTTGACTTGGAAGGGAACAGAGACCATTCTATCATTTTTGAGATTACACCCAAGTACCGCATTTTGAACTCTTTTGTTGACTATGAGAGCTACTTTATTTCTTCTAAGAAATTCTTACCCACAGTGCTAGATGTGATGGTCATCTGAATTAAATTCGCCCTTTCTGGTCCATCTTAGTTCACTGATTCCTAAAATGTTGATGTTCACTCTTGCCATCTCCTGTTTGACCACTTCCAATTTACCTTGCTTCATGGATCTAACATTCCAGGTTCCAATGCAATATTGTTTTCACAGCATCAGACTTCACTTTTATCACCAGTCACATCCTCAGCTGGGCATTGCTTCCATTTTGGCTCCATCCCTTCATTCTTTCTGGAGTTATTTCTCCACTGATCTCCAGTAGCATATTGGGCACCTACTGACCTGGGGAGTTCATCTTTCAGTGTCCTATCTTTTTGCCTTTTCATACTGTTCATGGGGGTCTTAGGGCAAGAATACTGAAGTGGTTTGCCATTCTCTTTCCAGTGGACCACGTTTTGTCAGAACTCTCCACCATGACCCGTCTGTCTTGGGTGGCCCCACACAGCAAGGCTCATGGTTGCATTGAGTTAGACAAGGCTGTGATCCATGTGATCAGTTTGCTTAGTTTTCTGTATTTGTGGTTTTCATTCTCTCTGCCCTCTGATGAATAAGGATAAGAAACTTGTGGAAGCCTCCTGCTGGGAGGGTCTGGCAGTGGGTAATACTGGGTCTTGCTCTGGTGGGCAAGACCACGCTTGATAAATCCTCAATCCAATTTTCTGCAGATGGGTGGGGCTGTTTTCCCTCCCTGTAGTTGGGCCTGAGGCCAAACTATGTTAGGGGTAAGGTAGGAAATAGCAACCTCCTTCTAAAGGGCTTAAGTGGCTCCCAGGACTGTTGTAGTCAGTGTCCCCGACCCTGAGTCAGGCCACTGTTGACCCACAGTTCCACCAGAGACTCCTGGACCCTCACAGGCAAGTCTGGCTTGGTCTCTTATACAGTCACTGTTCCTTTCTCCTGGGTCCTGTGCACACAAGGTTTTATTTGTGCTTCCAGATGCATAAGCTGCATTTAGAAAAGGCAGAGGAACCAGAGATCAAATTGCCAACATCTGTTGGATCACCGAAAAAGCAAGAGAATTCCAGAAAAACATCTACTTCTGCTACATTGACAACACAAAAGCTTTTGACTGTGTGGATCACAACAAGTTGTGGAAAATTCTTCAAGAGATGAGAATACCAGACTACTTTACCTGCTTCCTGAGAAACAGCAACAGTTAGAACCTGACTTGAAACAATGGACTGGTTCCTAATTGGGAAAGGAGTACGTCAAGGCTGTATGTTGTGACCCTGCTTATTTAACTTATATGCAGAGTACATTGTGCAAAATACTGGGCTGGATGAAGCACAATCTGGAATCAAGATTGCTGGGAGAAATATCAATAACCTCAGATATGCAGATGACACCACCCTTATGGCAGAAAGCAAAGAGGAATTAAAGAACCTCTTGATGAAGGTGAGAGGAGAATTTAAAAAGCTGGCTTAAAATTCAGCATTAAAAAACTAAGATCATGGCATCTGGTCCCATCACTTCATGGCAAATAGATAGGGAAACAATGGAGACAGTGAGAAACTTTATTTTGGGGGGCTCCAAAATCACTGCAGATGGTGACTCCAGCCATGAAACTAAAAGACACACTTACTCCTCAGAAGAAAAGCTATGACAAAACTAGGCAGCATATTAAAAAGCAGAGACATTACATTTCTGACAAATGTCTGCCTCGTCAAAGCTATGGCTTTTCCAGTAATCATGTATATGGATGTGGGAGCTGGACCATAAAGAAGGCTGAGCAGTGAAGAATTGATGCTTTTGAACTGTGGTGTTGGAGAAGACTCTTGAGATTCCCTTGGACTGCCAGGAGATCAAAGCAGTCCATCCTAAAGGAGATCAGTCCTGAATATTCATTGGAAGGACTGATGCTGAAGCTGATGCTTCAGTACTTTGGCCACCTGATGTGAAGAGCCAACTCATTAGAAAAGACCCTGATGCTGGGAAAGACTGAAGGCAGGAGGAGAAGGGGATGACAGAGGACGAGAAGGTTGGATGGCATCACTGACTCAATGGACATGGATTTGAGCAAGCTGTGGGAGACAGTGAATGACAGGGAAGCCTGGCATGCTGCAGTCCATGGGGCTGCAAAGAGTCAGACATGACTTAGTGACTGAACAACAACAACCCTACCCTGGTATATGGAGGGCATTTAAGCAGGACTAGGTTTCAGCTTGGCTTTGCAGGTGGCTCAGTGGTAGAGAATCTACCTGCCATTGCAGGAGACACAGTAGTATGGGTGTGATCCCTAGTAGTATGGTCAGGAAGATCCCCTGGAGGAGGAAATGGCAACTCACTCCAGTATTCTTGCCTGGAGAATCCCATGAACAGAGGAGCCTGTGGGCTACAGTCCATGGGGTCACAAAGAACTGGACACGACTGATTGATCGAGCATGAGTATGATATTTCAGCTTATAGAACAAACATACCCACGATATGATTTAGGAAGATCAGAAATTCAGCTGCCCCAGACCACCCTTCACCAGCCTGCTCACAGTCCCAACTTGAGAGACACGTCCGGGGTTCAAGATAGAGCATCTCTAAGTGGAATTGGCTACCTGGAAGGAAAAGCATGGATACTAAAGGCAGTTGTGAACTCATTAGCTGGGCCCAGGGTACTGAGGAAGCACAGCATATGTTTTCTTTAAAAATTAATTTATTTTAATTGGAGGATAATTACTTTACAGTATTGTGATGGTTTTTTACCATACATCCACATGAGTTTACCATAGGCATACATGTGTCCCCTCGCTCCTGGACTCACCCCCCTCTTCCCTGCCTACCTCATCCCTTCAGGTTGTCACGGAGCACTGGCTTTGAGTTCCCTGTGTCATACATCAGACTCCCACTGACTATCTTTTTTACATATGGTAACGTGTATGTTTCAATGCTTTTCTCTCATATCATCCCACTTTCTCCTTATCCCACTGAGTCCAAAAGTCTGTTCTTTATGTCAGTGTCTCCTTTACTGCCCTGCACATGGGATCATCAGCACCATCTTTCTAGATTCCATATATATGCATTAATATATGATATTTGTCTTTCTCTGACTTACTTCACTGTATAATAAGCTCTAGGTTAATCCACCTCATTAAAACTGACTCAAATGCATTCCTTTTTATAGCTGAGTAATATTCCATTGTGCTTATGTACAACTTCCTTACCCATTCATCTGCTGACGGACATCTAGGTTTTCCCCATGTCCTATCAATTGTAAATAGTACTGCAATGAACACTGTGGTATATGTGTCTTTTTCAGTTCTGGTTCCTCAGGGTATATGCCCAGTCATGGAATTGCTGCGTCCCGTGGCAGGTAGTTTCACCCCTAGTTTTTAAAGGAGCCTTCATACTGTTCCCTGTAGTGGCTGAATCAGTTTGCATTCCCACCAGCAGTATCAGAGGGTTCCCTTTTCTCCACACCCTCTCCGGTGTTTACTGTTTGTAGACTTTTTGATTGGAATCAGGGCCAGTAGGCATCAGTTATGTTAAGACGTGCAGCACTCCAGCAGTCGATGGGAGAGAAGCCTCGAGGTTAATTACCCAAGGAAGAACTGGGGCTGCTGGTGGCAGTGCTGTCCTGGAGGGTGGAGGTTCCCTGGGCATCCTGGCATGTGGCTTTGCTGCTGTGAGCCAGCCTGGGGTAGCTGCTACAGGAAACATGAGACAAGTGCGTGTGTGGCTTGGCTTCGGGGGGGAAAAAAAGTGTGTGTGAAGGTCACTCAGTTATGTCCAACTCTTTGCAACCCCATGGACTATAGCATGCCAGGCTCCTCTGTCCATGGAATTCTTCAGGCCAGAATACTGGAGTGGGTAGCGATTCCCTTCTCCAGGGGATCTTCCAACCCAGGGATTGAACCCAGGTCTCTTGCATTGAGGGCAGATTTTTAACCATCTGGAGAATCAGGGAAGCCCAAGAATACTGGAGTGGGTAGTCTATCCCTTCTTCAGTGGATCTTCCCAACCGAGGAATCAAACCAGTCTCCTGCATTGCAGTCGGATTCTTTACCAGCTGAGCTTCCAGAGAAGCCAAAGGGCATCCTCTAAAGTGGGAAATGGATTCAACACAGTCATATAGTACTTTCAAGCTTTGTAAATGGAAAATAAATCTTTGTGTAAGACTATTTGGTATTGGTTTGTAGATGCAGGTGAACTCTCAGTTTTGGGGGCTAGGGAGTAAAGTAGAACAAAATACTAGTGACATTAGAATGATTGAATTTACCTTTATAAACTGTGAGAAAGCTTCTTGTAGGAAAATATTTGGTAATATTCTGGGGGAAGTTAGGAAGGAGTTTCACAGAGAAGCAGATTTTGAATACATTTAGCAATTACCTTTCTTTTCTCTTATATTTGGGACTCTGAACTTTTGTCTTGTACATATTCTGATATTTTTCTGAATTTTACATTGTCAACTGTCCAGGGAGAATCAAGTGTAAGGTTTTCACCTGTCCTGCCTGGCCCAGTAAGACTGACTTTTCAAGGTGAAGAATTCAGTACCCAGGGTCTCCTCTTCCATCTCTACCCAAACCATCCTAATCCAGGCTGCCAACATCTCTCATCTGGATTATTGCTGTCACTTCCTAATTTTTCTCTCCTTGTTTCTACCCTGGCCTTCTTCAGCCTGTCTCAGTGTGGCAGCCGGAGCAAGCCCAATACCAAGTCCCTTAGGGCAGTGGTTCCCAATCATTTTGGCACCTGGAACCATTTTCATGGAAGACAATTTTTCCATGAACCTGGGTGGGGATGATGGTTTTGGGATGATTCACATGCATTACCTTATTGCGTGCTTTATTTCTATTATTATCACATCAGCTCCACACAGATCATCAGGCATTTCAGCCCACAGATTGCGGACCCTTGTCTCAGATCATCTCTCTGCTCTGGAAACCTCCAGACCCTTCTCATCTGCCTGTGGCTGAGTCTGTTTAGGATTTCTTGGCACTTCTGGCCCCTTTATCTTCTTTAAAATTGATGTTTATTGGAGTATAGTTGGTTTGCAATGCTGTTATTTTCAGCTGCACAGCAAAGTGATTCAGTTATACCTGTACACGTATCCCCTCTTTTTCAGATTCTTCTCCCATGTAGGTCCTTACAGAGTATTGAGTAGAGTTCCCTGTGCTGGTTATCTTTTTATCTCACCACTTGCTTACTCTGTCTCCAGCCCTTCCTAGGAGAGTTAACACATAGGATGTATTTCCACAATCAGTTCAGGCAGCGTTGCCCTGGTTGATGGAAGGCTCGTTCTCAGGATGCCTGTTGAGTTTTGCACCAACCACCATCTCCCACCTCCTTCTGTTCTTTTCCCAAAGTACATGCTTTTATGGAAAGTTGCAGCATGTCTCCTGTCCCAAATTCCTCTTCCTTTTTTGCCTTGATTTCTTTATAATACTTATCACTATATATTTTGCTTGTTTTATTCTTTAATTTTTATTTTATACTGGGTAAATCTGATCTACAGTGTTGTGTTAGTTTCAAGTGTAGAGCTAGTGATTCAACTATACATATACAGGTTCTTTTCCCATATAGGTCATTTCAGAGTATTGGGTAGAGTTCTCTGTGCTATACAGTAGGTCCTTGTTGATTATCTATTTTATATATAGATAATGTGTATATGTTGATCCTAAACTCCTAATTTATCTCTCCTCCCATCTTTTACTTCTTTTTTTTATTTTTATATACATTTTGGTTACAATTTGTAAGCTCCGTGAAGACAGAGCCTTTTGTTTGTTCTGTTCACTGCCATATTTTCAGTTCAGTTCAGTTCAGTCACTCAGTTGTGTCTGACTCTGTGACCCCATGAACCGCAGCATGCCAGGCCTCCCTCTCCATCACCACCTCCCAGAGTTTACTCAAACTCATGTTCATCGAGTCGGTGATACCACCCAACCATCTCATCTTCTCATCCCCTTCTCTTCCTGCCTTCAATCTTTCCCAGCATCAGGGTCTTTTCCAATGAGTCAGTTCTTCACATGAAGTGGCCAAAGTATTGGAGTTTCAGCTTCAGCATCAGTCCTTCCAATGAATATTCAGGACTGATCTCCTTTAGTATGGACTGGTTGGATCTCCTTGCAGTCCAAGAGACTCTCAAGAGTCTTCTCCCACACCACAGTTCAGAAGCATCAATTCTTCTGCACTCAGCTTTCTTTATAGTCCAACTCTCACATCCATACATGACTACTGGAAAAACCATAGCGTTGACTAGATGGACCTTTGCTGGCAAACTAATGTCTCTGCTTTTTAATATGGTCATAACTTTCCTTCCAATGAGCAAGTATCTTTTAATTTCATGGCTGGAGTCACCATCTGCAGTGATTTCGGAGCCCCCCAAAATAAAGTCTCTCACTGTTTCCATTGTTTCCCCATCTATTTGCCATGAAGTGATGGGACCAGATGCCATGATCTTAGTTTTCTCAGTGTTGAGCTTTAAGCCAACTTTTTCACTCTTCTCTTTCACTTTCATCAAGAGGCTCTTTAGTTCTTCTTCACTTTCTGCCATAAGGGTGATGTCATCTGCGTATCTGAAGTTATTGATATTTCTTCTGGCAGTCTTGATTCCAGCTTGTGCTTCATCCAGCCCAACATTTTACATGATGTATTCTGCATATAAGTTAAATAAGCAGGGTGACAATATATAGCCTTGACGTACACCTTTCCCGATTTGGAACCAGTCTGTTTTTCCATGCTTTATTTTAGCACTTGTCAGATGAATGGACAGAAGAAAGCTCAACTCATCAATAGTCACAGAATTCCAGGGGGCCCTTAGTAAGTCCAGTAAGTTGATACTGTTAAAATGATCTCAGCTTTTCCCCGTCCAGTTTATGGAACACCTCCCCACCACCCCCCAGGAGATTTAGCACACTGGTAGGTATTTGGACTCTCAGGGTCAAGACTCTTGATATATTATCTTAATATATCAGAGAGCCAGTAAAGCATTGGAGAATTTCTGCTGTACCCCATCTTGCCCTAGGGAATCTGTACAACAAAAACATGGCTATTTCTGTAAATCACAGGATATTCTATCCTTTAGAAAAGCAGTGGTCCAGGTGTATGGCTTATTTTCCATGGGTTGAAGCTACTTTACCCCATTCAGTTTCCATTCCAAGCAGTTTTGAAGGCTTTGTTTAGACAATTTGAGGGCAGATAATGATTCCAATTGGTTTCCTTTGAGTTTCTGGGAGCACTACAGAAAGCGGATCTTTGTTGGTTCAGAAAGCTGTAATATAACTTCTGTGAACTCTGGTAGGATGAGTCATGCCTGTTCATTTATTCCACAAGTGTTTGCTGAGCATGCTCTATACAGCAGGTTGTGTTCTAATGACTGAGACACAGCAGTGAGCCCTCAAGGGGCTTCTGGTCACATAGGAAAAGATAGACATAGACCAGTGAACAAATACGTATATAACAGGCTCGGTGGCGATGAATGCCAGAATCATTATAAAGATTAAGAGTGAGAGAGTGGACAGGAGTGGTGGTGGTGTTGTCATTATGAACTTGGTTCATATCATATTGGTAGGGAAGCAGTCTGCTCCCCCAACCATTTGGCACCAGGGATACAGTTTTTTCATGGTGGAGGGGGGAATGGTTTTGGGATGATTCTCATAAGGCACGCTCAATCTGGATCTCACATGTGTGCGGTTCACAGTGGGTTTCTTGCTCCTATGAGACTCTAATGCCACCACTGATCTAACAGGAGGTGGAGCTCAGGAGGTGATGCCAGTGATCTGAGAGGCTGTAAATGCAGATGAGACTTCACTGGCTCGCCCTCTGCTTCCATCCTGCCATGTGGCCAGGTTCTAACAGGCCACAGACCGCTATTGGAAGACGAATAGCAGTCTGTGGCCAGGACTTAGGGACAGACCCCTGATGCAGATTTTTTCAGAGAGCAGATGCCTGAAGGAATTAAGCCACAGAGAGGTACAGGGGAAGGGCAGTTCAGCAGGGGTAGTGTAAAATGCCCAGGTGTGCAAGGAACAGCAAGGAATTCAGTGTGGCTGAAGCCAGGATGCAGGAGGGGTGATTGAGGAGCTCAGGAAAGAGAATTAAATGCAATATCATGGATGTAAAGATAAGAGATTTTTCTCTAAGGGCAATGGGGACTCATGGAGGGTGTTGAACCAGGGGAAGTGATGAAATTGGGTTTCTGTTTTAAAAGATCTAGGCTTGGAAAGTGGGTATTAAGAGTGGAGGCGGACATAGAAGCCAGTTCCCCATCATCCCACCCCTCCTTTCTTTGTCCTGGAATAAGAAACTAGATCCAGTTGGCCTGTTTCCACCCTCTGCCTCTCACCCAGACAATGTTTATGCATCGATCTCCCTAAATGGGCAGAAGAATGTCCATTTATTTGTTCAGTTCATTCTGTGTGCTTTGGGAATAGCTCAGGTGTTAAAACCAACTTGCAAGAATCCTGTGTTTTCTACATCAGTTAAATCTCTGCAGGTTCATTTGCTACCAACATAAGTAAATAGATAAACAAATAAATGGGTGGGAGCAGACAGACTGCTTATGAAACTTTCCCAGTGATCCAGGGGAGACATGATTATTTTGAAGCTAGAGCATGGTTTGCTGATTGATCTGATAAAGGGTGTAAGAAGAAGTGGGGGTCAGGGATGAGTCCAGTTGTAGGCTTTAGGGATTGTCTTAGTATGCTTGGGTAGCTATAATAGAATTCCATAGACTGGGTAGCTTATAAACCACGGGAATTTGTCTCTTTTAGTTCTAGACTCTGGAAGTCCAAGCTCAAGATGCTGGCAGCTGTGGTGGGGGTGAGCTCCTGCTTTCTAGGTGGTGGTCTTTGCGATGTGTCCCCTTTTGGTGGAAGTGGAGCAGGAGCTCCCCAGACTCCTGTCTCTAAGAGCTCTAATTCCAATCCTGGGGATTCCAATCTCATGACTCAATCCCCTCTCCAAGGCCCTGATTCCATGTACTGTCAAATTGGTGATTTGGTTTCAGCATATCAGTTTTCCTGGGGACACAAGCATCCGGAATATGGCAACAGTTTAAAAGAAAATATACACCATCTACTGAGATGAGGAAGCTTGCAGGAGGACAGGCTGTTTAGTAATGAAGTAAGTCTTAGGTTTAGACATAACAATTCTTGGACTTGAGCAAGTGGGGCCCCTGCCTTGGGCTTCATGCCTCCATGGGCCACTGCATTGGCATAACTTCTCCAAAAATGTCTAAACCCCACTCCATTGTTTTAGTTTTTCACAGTTTATTTCATTGCCTTTATATTTTGAATGTCCCAAATGATGTAGTTTCTGAAAATTATGACAGATTTTGAGGTCACAAGGCTTTTCCATTCCATTACCTAGAGTAACATTGAGAGTAATCAGCATCCTCCGAGAATAATGACAAAATAATTGAGTTACTTTAAAGCGTTGTGAAGTCTCTTTTGCACATGGGTGTGGGTCCACTTGAACCTTATGCTGAGGTTTGAATGTCTAACCATTCATCTGCAGGCTCTGATTCCACAAAAAGATCTACACTGAAAAGATGTAGATCTCCTATAACCCCAAATCACTCTTTAAAGTTGCAGTGAAGTTCCCTGGAGTGAAAGAAGAAATTAAAATCTAGCTTATGAAGAAGATGAGGGCTTTTTGGGTACTCTTGCCTCTGAGCATGTGATGCCGTAATCAGAATTATTCATGTATTTAATTTGCCTTTTATGTTCATATTTTTCCATGAAAATATTTCCAAGTAAATAGCTGTGACGGCTGTGCTCGTTTGTGGCATCATGGTGCCAGGTTTTTGAACATGAGCTCTTATTTACCCTCATGATGAAGTGAGTGCCCCTCTGTTGCCTCTTAAAGGTTCAAACTGAAGTTGATGTTGCCAAGTGGAACAGGATGGGTGGAGCTGGTGGTGTCAGCACTGGAGGTGAAGGAAATTGTTGGCAGGCTCCAGAAAGGGATAATGTCTCCAAAGTGTTTGGAGCTCCTTGCTGAAAAGACCTTGAATAATTTCCATGTATTATTTGGATTGTACAAGGTAATCTGCTCTGCTATCAACAATGAGTTGTTTCATTGCGCATTTCAAGCAAAGTAGGACCATTTCAAAATGATAAATGGAATTATTTTAATCCATCCTGTCTTTCAAAGTATTAGAAAATACTTTCCACTTATATGGGAAGGAAATCCAAAAAAGAGGGGATAAATATGTATATATGTATGTGTATATATATATATATATAATAATTTACAGCTGTATGTATATAGCTGATTCACTTTGCTGTACAGTGGAAACTAACACACCATTATAAAGCAACTATACTCCAATAAGATTAGTAATAAAAGATACTTTTCATGTCATCAAGTTAGCCTTAAGAAGGCAAGCTATAAACACGGATCAGGTGTTAACCCTTAACGAAGCACTCTATGAAATGCTTTATATTCATATCCTCACTTAATTTTCATAGAACAAAAGGCCAAATGCCATTGGGTGCAGAGAAGACTTCCCACTTTAAACAGAGGAAAATAAGGAGTAATGCAATGAATTCCTCAGATCTGAGCATCGGGACAGGGCAGAGCCATGGTGTTGCCTCCAGGATTTCTTGCCACCATGCCAGCTGGCTTCTCACACCTTCGTTTGTGAGGGACTTCTGAGATTTGCTTCCGTGTTAGAGACCAAGCTGCTGCAGTAACTAGGGCTATATTTTAAGGAAGGTATCACTAGAGTAACCCTTCTTAAAGCTAATTTCCATCTCCCCATCTCCGAGTGGACTTTCTTTTCTTTGACCAAGTTCCATCTCGCATAGGGTCTTGCACATATTGTGTCCAGTCGAAATTAATGGTGAATCAATGAACAAAAAAGGATTGTCTGTACCTCCTAAGAGTCTAAAGGCTACTACAGGCACAGCACTCCCCTTGGCTCTGCCACAACTCTGTGTAGCTAGCATGCTCTCCATTTCAGAGGAGTCAGTGAAGTACGTAGTGGTAAGAGGAACACTTCTACTGTACCAGGGATGGCAAATGGATTTTTTTGTCTTGGGTGCTGGGCTCAATCATTGATAACAATGAATGCCTGGAGCTGGATTGTGATGCCTGCCTAGGTAGTAGCAGCTAACTGCTGGTCTTTACCAGGATCAGAGATACTGGAGGAGATTGCTATACTCTGAAGCTAGGGGCCCACAGCTGGACTCATTGTGAGACTCTGCCATGTTTCATTACTCTTTCCCACCCTGACTCTGAAATGGAGGAGTGGTCATATTCATGCCTGACATTTTAAGCCATGTCATGCAGGTGGGTTTTCTGTGGTATTCATCAGACTATATGATGCTTTGAGTTCTGCACTGATAATTCATTAATCATTTTCATTTTGTTTTGTTTGCTTTTGGATGACTGCATTAAAAAACACCACCAAAGTCTTCTGAATAACTTTTATAATTGAGTAGGTTTTCATACTGTTAGAATTGTGATTAACTCTTCATTGATGTCATGGGTCTGTAGGATGATCTGAAGAATGTCCAAATAGTTCCAATCCCTTGAAATATATTATGCCAGATGGTAGGAGTGTTCTTACAGCCCTGGGAAAATTCTGTAAATGTCTAATCTTGTTTGTCCCAAACAAGTGGAAATTATTTTCTCCTTTTCTATCAGGTATGGAAAAGAATCCACTCTTCTGATCAGTGGCTACATACATGTTTCTGAGGCAGTGTTTGTTTTTGCAAAGATACCTCTATTGGCACGATTCAGGTTGAGTTTGGTAGTCCACTGTCAACCTTCAAAATCTTATCTTTCTGGTTTTGGTAGATGCTGTACTAGTGATTAAAGAGAGTTTATCAGAGAGCAGAAAAGTGGTTGTCAGGGGTTAGAGGGTGGGGGAAATAAGATGTTGGTAGAGGGTGCGTACTTTCAGTTATAAGATGAATGGAGTCTGAAGATGTAATGTTTAACGTATGACACGGTGATTGTAGTTGGTAGCATTGTGTTATGTAATAGGAATTTGCTCAGAGGGTAGAACGTAAATATTCTCACCAAAAAAGGGAGCAAACATGAAATGATGGATGTTTTATTTAACTTGATGGAGGAAATCCTTTCTCAATGTGTAAGTGCAGCAATCATCACAGTATAAACTTTAATGTCTGAAAATATTGTCAGTTAAACCTCAGTAAAGCTGAAAAAATAAATGGGTTTATGATGGAGTCATCACTTCTGTGTCTTTTTTATTTAGGTACTTAAGGATGGCAGTAATCTCTGCCATTTCTCCAGTTCTCCCAAAATATTTCCTTTTTTCTTTTCTTTCCATTTTTCCTTTTCTTTTTCCTTTTCTTCTCTATTTTGCCCTTCCCCATAACTTTCCCTTCTTCCTTCCTCCCTCCCTTTCATCCTGTCTTGGCTGAATAGGAGGAATGAATAATTTCAGAGGTTTCCACTTGCCCTTCTGATATGATGAAAGCAAGCCCCATCATAGGTCTTTACACTGTAGAACAAGGAATGAAAGTATGGTTTGGGATGTTCCAGCTATCAGATGCATCTGTCCTAATTATATGTTCAGGGACTGGAAATAACCATGGGTACACAGGGGCCCAGGGCTCCTTTTGTTATGTTGTCCCTCTGCTCCGCATCCTAACAAGGGGCATGATGACACTTTGGGTCCCAAGTATCAACGTCAACTTGTACCTTATGTCCAGGAAACTGAAATGTTTGGTCTCCCCTGGTCCCAGTGTGGTGGTTTGGTTACTAAGTTTTGTTCAACTCTTTGCGACCCCAAGGACTGTAAGTCCACCAGGCGCCTCTGTCCATAAGATTTTCTAGGCAAGAATACAGGAGTGGGTTGCCATTTCATTTTCCAGAGGATCTTGCCCACCCGGGGGTCAAACCTGGCTTTCCTGCACTGCAGGCAGATTCTTTACCAGCTGAGCCACTAGGGAAGGAGCAGTGCACATTTACTTAAATAAGTGTCTGTAGGTCCCTTTGGGAAGCATCAGTTGCTATAGTAGGACAGGATCTGGAAATCTGGATTTTTCTTCAGGCAGTTGATTTTTGATTTGAAAATTGGCTCAGATATGGCAACTAGGCACAGGGATTTCTATGGAGGCAGCTAATGGAAGCTAACTGGTCAACTACATCCTCAGTTTATTTCAGCTGTGTAGATAAGCCTGCCTGGACCTGTAGACATTTTGTGTGGGTAATACCATTCTGGAGGCCTGTATTGTGCATCTTAGCAGGTCTCCAGCAGTATTCGTCATGCCTGTTCACTAGGTACCAGCAGTGCCTGGCGATCCTGGCAATGAGACATGTTTCCAGACATTGCCAGATGGCCCTTGCAGGGCAGAACCCCCACTGAGGACCAGTGCATCTTTTAATAATCTTTAATCATTGCTGCAGGCTTCCACGGAGTTTTCACATCTCAACTATCTCCATGGATGAGAACCAATTGGAAATAACCAGCAGATAACCAGCATAGTAGCTTCCAAATCCCATTTTAGAGACTGCTTCCTCAGCTCATTTCTGGTCTGGTTCTCAGGAAGCGAGTCTTGATGAAGATCTATGTGTAGGAGGTTGTGCCCTGGTTTCTGTACCTGTGGGGAAGCCAGGGAAGTAGGACCAACAGAGGGAGGCCCGACTCCATCCCACAGGCAGTTGCTAAGCTGAGCCATCCTCCTTAAAATGAAGGGGCTGGTCTTTATATCCCGCATTGACCCCTCAGGGGATGGTCATGGGTAGTGGACACCACTGAAGGTAAGATGGCTTTCTTTAGTTGAGGGCAGTTCCCGAGAGAGGGCCCAGTGAAATGGCATCGACTACTAGACCCCTGGGCTTCCCCAGTGGCTCAGCAGGTGAGGAATCTGCCTGCAGTGCAGGAGACAGAGGAGGCACAGGTTCGATCCCTGGGTTGGGAAGACCTGGAGAAGGAAGTGGCAATCCACTCCAGTATTCTTGCTTGAAAAATCCTGTGAACAGAGGAGCCTGGCAGGCTATAGTCCAAAGCGTCGCAAAACCTCTAGCTTGTGGGAATGTCTCAGTCCTGAAAAGGGTATCTGAACAGCACAACAGAACATCCATTAATAATAGAAATAAAAATTTCATAAAATAGATAAGTAATAACCTCCTGTATCTCACAGGGAACTCTACTCAGTCCTCTGGTTACCTAAATGGGAAGGGAATCCGAAAACAGAGGAGATACACATATACACACAGCCGATTCTCTTTGCTGCACAGTACAAGCTAACATAACATAAGATAAATATAAAGCAACTATATTTCAATAAAAATAACTAAAAAAATAAAAAATTCCAAACCTACAGACTTTACCTAACTTCACAATCACATGGTAGTATTTCATCCACTTCTTATTCTGCCACCTCGAGCACACAATAGTTTAACCAGTATCAAAAACTGTTTATACATCATGAGGTCTGAGACTCCACAATTTACCAATTAGATCATCTGTTTTGGTGCTAATGCATTTAGCCATGCAAATGCTCATGCATTCTGATTGATTTTTCCCTATTAGAAAATGCATATTACTTTGGGGAGTGTTTTGATGAAGGGGCTTCATTAAGATCTGAAAACTTTATTTAGAGTCTAAATGGATTTTGTAGATGGCTAAACGGTATTTTTTTTTCCTTAAAAATGTGTAATACTTTTATTTGATTTTTTAAATGAACTTTTATTGGAGTACAGTTGCTTCACAAAGTTGTGTTTGTTTTACTGTACAGCAAAATGAATCAGACATACATATACACATATCTCCCTCCTTTTTGACTCCCTTAAAATAGATAATGAGAACATACTCTATGGCACAGGTAACTCTACTTAACGCACTGTGAATAGTATTACTGAACTTGACGCACATCATTATAAAGCTGAAAACTCATGCTGTATCCATGATAGGATTTCTGGTTTGTTATTGTTATATAACCAACGTAGTATAACTGAAGTTATGTAAAGTAATGCAATTGCTTGTTATCAGTAATAACCAGATTTAAATTACTACTTAGAACAGTGAATTGTGTCTTCTTAAACAATAAGCAAAGCTTCCCCAGCAGAAGTTCTGCTATACCACTTGGGAGTATAAACTCTAAAACTCTGACAAAATTATATATCCCAATAGTTTTTTATAAACTTTGTGGTTATAAGGTCAAGCTGCTTGTATAACTAGCTTTATATAGTTAGTTGCATTTTTAAACTACTTTTTCAGAGATTTATTCAAAAAATATTTCTGTGATGTAGCTTGGTATATTATATGACATATTACATTTTGTCCTGTGAGATTCAGACTTTCTAAAAAATATGCATATATTTTCAATCAATTTGACTGCTTCTGTGTTTGCAAAAAGCAAAATAATCTTAGTGGTTTCATGAAGGTTTTATTAATGAAGACCTTGAGGAAAAGGAAACTTTTCATACTTACAGTATTTCAATTCAATTTTTTCTTTTGATTTTCTAATTAACACTTCTATTACTATCCTAAACTTCAGTGATACTGATAATAGTGATGAAAAATCTATAGATTATAATGGCAAATTTTCCATACTTTATTTTGTCTGATTCTTTTTTTTTAAATTTTAAAAATTTTATTTATTTTTAATTGGAGGATAATTGCTTTACAGTATTGTGTTCATCTCTGCCACACGTCAACATGAACCAGCCATAGTATACATATGTCCCCTCCCTCTTGAGAGTCCCTCATCTCCTGCTCCATCCCACCCTCTAGGTTGTCACAGTGCACGGGGTTTGGGCTCTCTGCCTCATACAACGAAGTCCCACTGGCTCCTTATTTTACATATGTCGTTTCTGTTTCCATGCTGCTCTCTACATTCGTCCACCCTCTTCTTCCACCACTGGGCCCACAAGCCTGTGCACTGTATCTGTGTTTCCGTTGCTGCCCTGCGTATACAGAAGACTTTTGATCTCAGAATACATAGGCCCAGCCTACTTGCCTCAGTTCAGGACAGTTCTAAAGGTGGACGGAGCCCTTTGTGGTATCTGCATGGCTCTTTAATTCCTCTCTTTGCTATCTGCTTGTTTTACTGCCCTTCTCCCAGCACCCAAGGGGTGATTCTAAAATACCCTCCAATAAACTTCTTACATATACAAACCTATGCTTCCTAGACTATTTCTGGGAGAACCAACCTCACAGAGTGAGACTCTAGGACATTGATTATGACTTATGTGTTATAGAAATGAATCATTGTTTTTCAGTTCAGTTCAGTCGCTCAGTTGTGTCCGACGCTTTATGACCCCATGAACCGCAACATACCAGGCCTCCCTGTCCATCACCAACTCCCAGAGTCCACCCAAACCCATGTCCATTGAGTCGGTGATGCCATCCAACCATCTCATCCTCTGTCATCCCCTTCTCCTGCTGCCCTCAGTCTTTCCCAGCATCGGGGTCTTTTCCAATGAGTCAGCTCTTCGTATCAGGTGGTCAAAGTATTGAAGTTTCAGCTTCAACATCAGTCCTTCCAATGAACACCCAGGACTGATTTCCTTTAGGATGGACTGGTTGGATCTCCTTGCAGTCCAAGGGACTCTCAAGAGTCTCCTCCAACACCACAGTTCAAAAGCATCAGTTCATTGGTACTCAACTTTCTTTATAGTCCAACTCTCACATCCATACATGAGCACTGGAAAAACCATAGCCTTGACTAGACGGATTGTTTTTAGGTAAGTTATTTAACTTAACTTGAACTTTAAAAAATTAGTTTATTTTAAATGGGAAAAAATTAGACACCTAACATCAAAGAAACAAAAACACATAAAGCAAATTCAGAAGAAATATGAGGGAAAAGTATATAATCACTAGTCATAGTGAGGCATATTAACATTTCTCTAAGAATATTTTATCAAGTGCAGAAAAGATAACAATAAGTGCATCTTGAATGATGTCATTAATAATTTAAATATAATAGATTTATATTTAATTACTTTATGTTAAGCTTATATCCTGGAGCTTGCTGGTGGTGCTAGAGGTAAAGAAACCGCCTGCCAATGCAAGAGACATAAGAGAAGCAAGTTCAGTCCCTGGGTTGGGAAGATCCCCTGGAGGAGGGCACGGGAACCCACTCCAGTATTCTTGCCTGGAGAATCCCATGGACAGAAGAGCCTGGCAGGCTATGGTTCATAGGGTGGCAGAGTCACACATGACTGAAGCAACTTTGCATGCATGCACGCAATCTTATGTCTTACACAAATATATTTAAAATTTTATATCTCATATGTTGTTATTAGGTATTTATGGGACATTTAGAAAAACTGACAAAAAGACAAACATTACTCAGTTTCAAAAAGCAGAATTATTTTTTGTGTGATTCAGTTATACATATACACATATACTATTTTTGAAATTATTTTCCATTATACATTATTACAAGATATTGACTATATTTCCCTTTGCTATACAGTAACCTTTGTTGCTTATTGTGTATCTATTTTTTAATTAAAAATTTAACATTCTATTTGTACTAAGTCAAGTAAGTAGAATAAAAATATAAATTTCTTAGGCAAAAATTTAAGTTTTCTGAAATACATATATTATTTATATATATGTATACAAAAGTTTTTCTACTATGCTTGATAAAAGCTTGAGAAAGAACATCAAAAACAATGAAGAGGAAATTGGAAAACATAAACTAAATGAAATGGGAGCACTGAATATGAAATAGAAAAAGTCAAATAAACTAGATAAAAGTAAAAATCCTCATATAGTCCAGTTGTTTTTAAACATGACTGCTCATTAGAAGCATACCTAGAGCTCTGGAGAAAAAAAAGCAATTCCTTGGCATTTGTATTTTTCAGAAACTTCCAAAATAACTCTGATATGCATCTGTATTTTAAAGAGTGATTACAGCCTTTTCTATTAAATGATAGTTTTGGTGATATAGAATTCCATTATTTTTCTGTTGACCAATCATGATATAATGGTATTAAGTGAGTAATAATTACATAATCACAATAGTAAAAGATGTTTATCAGTTTTCACAATCAATAGCCAGACAAAATTAAAAGATAATTACAATTTCAAACCATAATGAGAACATGATTAACCTAACAATATAAAAAAATTACATACAATTTGGGGGGTCAAACAGAGTGGTTTGGTAAGTGGAAGTGCATACATTCACATGTTTTCATCTGTTTAGCCAATTGATGTCTTTTGGTTGGTGCATTTAACCCATTTACATTTAAGGTAATTAGCGATATGTATGTTTCTGTTACCGTTTTCTTAATTGTTTGTTTCTCCAGAGGATCTTCCCAACCCAGTGATTGAACCCAGGTTTCCTGCATTGCAGGAAAATTCTTTACCAGCTGAGCCACAAGGGAAGTTCAAGAATACTCGAATGGGTAACCTATCCCTTCTTCAGTAGATTTTCCCAAACCAGGAATTGAACTGTGATCTCCTGCATTGCAGGCAGATTCTTTACCAACTGAGCTCTGAGGGAAGGTCTATTACTGTTTTCTTGTTTTCAGTTTAGTTTCTGTAGGTAGGTCTTTTCCTTCTCTTGTTTCCTGCCTGAAGAAGTTCCTTTAGCATTCATTACAAAGCTGATTTGGTGGTGCTGAAGTCTCTTAACTTTGCTTGTCTGGAAAGGTTTGATTTCTCCATCAGATCTGGAGGAGAGTATTGCTGGGTAGAGTATTCTTGGTTGTAGGTTCTTCCCTTTCATCTCTTTAAATATATCATGCCATTCCCTTTTAGCTTGTAGAGTTTCTGTTAGGATATCAGCCGATAGCCTGATGGGAATTCCTTGTATGTTACTTGTCATTTTTCCCTTGTTGCTTTTAATAGTTTATCTCCGTCGTCAGTTTTTTTCAGTTTGATTACTATGCGTCTTGGTGTGCTCCTCCTTGGTTTTATCCTGCCTGGGGCTCTCTGTGCTTCCTGTACTTGGTTGACTATTTCTTTCCCATGTTAGGGAAGTTTTCAGCTATTATCTCTTCAAATATTTTCTCAGGTCCTTTCTTTCTGTCTCCTTCTGGGACCCTATAATTCAAATGTTCTTGCGTTTAATGTTGTCCCAGAGGTCTCTTAGGCTGTCTTCATTTCTTTTCATTCTTTTTTCTATATTCTGTCCTGCAGCAGTGATTTCCACCATTCTGCCCTCCAGGTTATTTATCCGTTCTTCTGCCTCAGTTATTCTACTATGGATTTCTTCTAGTGTATTATTTATCTCTGTTTGTTTGCTCTTTAGTTCTTCTAGGTTTTTGGTCAACATTTCTTTCATCTTCTCAGTCTTTGCCTCCATTCTTTTTCTGAGATTCTGAATCATCTTCACGATCATTATTCTGAATTGTTTTTCTGGAAAGTTGCCTGTCTCCAGTTCATTTAGTTGTTTTTCTAGTTTTTATTTTTGCCTTTCATACTGTTCATGGGATTCTCAAAGCAAGAATGCTGAAGTGGTTTGCCATTCCCTTCTCCAGTGGACCACATTTTGTCACAACTCTTCACTATGACCCGTCCATCTTGGGTGGCCCTACGTGGCGCAGCTTATAGTTTCATTGAGTTAGATAAGGTTGTGATCCTTGTGATCAGTTTGGTTAGTTTTCTGTGATTGTGGTTTTCTTTCTGTCTGCCCTCTGATGGATGAGAGTAAGAGGTTTGTGCAAGCTTCCTGATTGGAGGAACTGGCTGTGGGGGAAACAGGGCCTTGCTCTAGTGGGCAAGGCCATGCTCAGTAAATCTTAAATACAAGTTTCTGCTGATGGGTCGGGCTGTGTTCCCTCCCTGTAGTGTGACCTGAGGCCAAACTATAGTACGGTTAATGGTGGTGATGGCAGCTTCCTTTAAAGGACTTATGCCAGCATGCCAGCACTCCCATGTCTGCTGCAGCCAGAGCCGTGAACCCCACAGCAGACCACTGTCTACCTGCGCCTCTGTGGGAGACTCCCAGACACGCACTGGCTCTGTCTCTTGCGGGGTGACTGCTCCTTTCCTCTGGGTCCTGGTGCACACAAGGTTTTGTTTGCATCCTCTGAGCATCTCTGATGGGTCTGAGATTTGATTTTAAATGCAATTATGCCCCTCCTGCTGTCTTGTTGGTGCTTCTCCTTATAGCCATGGGTGTGTTCATTCACTCAGTCGTGTCTGACATTACATTATTTTGCCAACAGAGGTCCATATAGTCAAAGCTATGGTTTTTCCAGTAGTCATGTATGGATGTGAGAGTTGGACCATAAAGGAGGCTGAGCACTGAAGAATTGATGCTTTTGAACTGTGGTGTTGGGAGAGTCCCTTGACTTGAGAGTCCCTTGACTTGAGGGTCTTGAGAGTCCCTTGGCTTGCAAGGCGATCAAACCAGTCCATCCTAAAGGGAATCAGTCCTGAATATTCATTGGAAGGACTGATGCTGAAACTGAACAAATACCTTGGCTACCTGATGCAAAGAATCGACGCATTGGAAAATACCCTGATGCTGGGCAAGATTGAAGGCGGGAGGAGAAGGGGACGACAGAGGATGAGATGGTTGGACGGCATCACCAACTCAATGGATGTGAGTCTGACCAAGCTCCTGGAGATGGTGAATGACAGGGAAGCCTGGTGTGCTGCAGTCCATGGGGTCACAAAGATTTGGACATGCCTGAGCGACTGAACAAAAACTGGGGTTTCATCTTGTCCCTTCAACTGGGACATAACTTTATGCTTTTTCATCCTGAATAGCTTTCTATAATGTGGTTTTTGTTTTAGTCACTGTGGGACTGTGGTTCTTCTTGCTTCTTCTGTCTGCCCTCTGATGGAGGAGGCTAAGAGGCTTGTGTAAGCTTCCTGATGGGAAGGACTGGTGGTGGGAAAAACTGAGTCTTTCTCTGGTGGGCAGGGCCATGCTCAGTAAAGCTTTAATCTGCTGGTGGATGGAATTGCACTCTCTCCTGATAGTTTTTTGGCCTGAGAGGACCCAGCCCTTGGGTCTGTGGGCTCTATAGTTGGGTTAATGGTGACTCCCAAGAGGATTAAGGCCAAAGGGGACCTTCCAAGACTACTGCTGCCCACCCCCTGGTTCCTGAGACCCTGTCGACCGACACCTCCACAGGAGACCCTCCTACACTGGGAGGTAGCTTTGGTTCAGTTTCCTGTGGAATCACTGCTCCTTCCTCTGCGTCTTAGTGCATGCAAAGCTTTGTCGTGCCCTCAAAAACTAGAGTCTGTTTCCCCAGTCCTATGGAAGTTTTGTGGAAGTGGAAATCAAATTCCACTTGCCTTCAAGGTCAGATTCCCTGGGGATTCCCAGTCCCTTTGTTAGGTCCCCAGGCTGGGAAGCTTGACATGGTGTTCTGAGCCTTCACAACAGTGGGAGAACTTCTTTGAGATTATTGTTCTCCAGTTTGTGCGTCACTCATTCAGTGGGTATGGGATTTGAGTTTATTGCGATTGAGCCCCTCCCACCATCTTGTAGTGGCTTCCTGTTTATCTTTGGACATGGGGTATCTTTTTGGTAGGTTCCAGCATTATCCTGTCGATGGTTGTTCAATAGCTGGTTGTGATTTTGGTGCTCTTGCAGGAGGAAGTGATTGCTCGTGTCTGTACTCCATCATCTTGAACCGGAAGTCTATTTTGTTGATTCTTAAATTGCCTTAAAAGCAAGAATAAATATGGTAATATAAGTTTCCATGTTACTCTTCCCATACATCTCACCCTCTCCTCCCCTCTCTCCATGTCCATAAGTCTATTCTCTATGTCTGTTTCTCCATTGTTGCCCTGTAAATAAATTCTTCAGTACCATTTTTCTAGATTCCATGTATATGCATTAGAATATGGTGTTTATCTTTCTCTTTCTGACTCACTTCACTTTGTATAATAGGTTCTAGGTTCATCCACCTCATTAGAACTGACTCAAATGCATTCCTTTTTATGGCTGAGTAATATTCCATTGTGTATATGTACCACAACTTCTTTATCCATTCATTTGTGGATGGACATATGGTTGCTTCCATGTTCTAGCTATTATAAATAGTGCTGCAGTGAACAATGGGATACATGTGTCTCTTTTAATTTTGGTTTCCTCAAAGTATATATCTAAGAGTGGTATTGCTGGGTCATATGGTGGTTTTATTCCTAGTTTTTTAAGGAATCTCCATAACATCTTCCATAGTGACTGTGTCAGTTTACATTCCCACCAACAGTACAAGAGCATCCCTTTTTCTCCATACCCTCTCCAGCATTTATTGTTTGTAAACATTTTGATGATGGCCATTCTGACTGATAGGAGGTGATATCTCTTTGTAGTTTTGATTTGCAGTTCTCTAGTAATGAGTGATGTTGAGCATTACCATATGTAAAATAGATAGTCAATGAGATTTGCTGTGTGGCTCAGGAAACTCAAATAGCGGCTCTGTATCAACCTAGAGGGGTGGGGTGGGGAGGGAGACGGGAAGGAGGTTCAAAGGGGAGGGGATATTTGTATACCTATAGCTGATTCATGTTGAGGTTTGACAGAAAGCAGCAAAACTCTGTAAAGCCAATTATCCTTCAATAAAAAATAAATAAATTTTAAAAAGAAGGAATAAATAATGATATTTCTTGAAATAGATAATATTAATAACAGTCACCAATTAAAGAAGCATAACTAGGTATTCAGGGTCTCATCATGTACTATCAATGCATGGAAGTTTTTCTCTTTTGAATTTTTAAGTTAATGTTAATACTTCTATTGGATGGTTAAATACTTGCATTAAAAGCTATTTTAGAATTAGTTTCTTACATGTGCTTCATCTTACTTTTATTTCATTTCTATTATTCTGTCACCATCTACATTTCATAAACTCTTTACACAGTCTATCTTACCATTTTCTATTTTCAGCTCTCATACACTATTTTATTTAAATTTCAGTTATGTGTTTGTATTAAAGTAATAATTAATGGATGATTATTTAATACATATGTATGCATTTATTACTCAAGACATGTTTAAAATATAATTTATGTAGCTAAGAAGAAAATTATGTGGCACAGATGTTAAGAGCCTTATTTTTTATTTTAATAAATAATTTTGGATGATTTTATATTCTACTACATTTCAATCTGACATATATAACAGATGCCCCTTATATAATATTCTTAAGCTTTTTTACTGACTTTTCTTGATTTATCTAAGTGTTCATAAAATTTGCATATTTCCTGAGGGAATTCATAGTTAATCATGCTACATGTCTACACTGACACTAATACTAATTTTCCCTTCTGTGCCAAGAATAAACACTAGTACACATACATACAGAGGAGTGTTCATATTTTAGAGCTAGTTTTTAATATCTGCTGAAATGTTGACCAAATGCTGTTGGGAACAACGATCTTCTGCCTGCCACTACCCAAAAGGTAAGTGGATACCTTCCTTTACCTTCCAAGTCAGTAAAGTAAGATGTGTTGTTCATGGAGTTTAAGATGACTTAGTCATATATCACAAATTTATTTTCACTTCAGTTAAGTCCAACTCCTTGTGTCCAACTCGTTGTTACCCCATGGTCTGCAGCACACCAGGCTTCCCTGTCCATCACCAACTCCCGGAGCCTACTCAAACTCATGTCCATTGAGCCGGTGATGCCATCCAACCATCTCATCCTCTGTCGTCCCATTCTCCTCCCACCTTCAGTCTTGCCCAGCATCAGGGTCTTTTCCAATGAGTCAATTCTTTGAATCAGGTAGCCAAGGTATTTGTTCAGCCCCAGCATCAGTCCTTCTAATGAATATTCAGGACTGATTCCCTTTAGGATATACTGGTTGGATATCCTTGCAGTCTAAGGGACTCTCAAGAGTCTTCTCCAACACCACAGTTCAAAAGCATCAATTCTAACTTCAGGGGAAATGCTTTCAATTTTTCATCATTGAGGATAATGTTTGCTGAGGTTTTGTCATATATAGCTTTTATTATGTTGAGGTATGTTCCTTCTAGTCCTGCTTTCTGGAGGTTTTTTTGTTTGTTTTTTTTTTTTAATCATAAATGGATGTTGAATTTTGTCAAAGGCTTTCTCTGCATCTATTGAGATAATCATTAAATTGAATGCATTTCCCCTAAAGTCAGGAACAAGACAAGGGTGCCCACTCTCACCACTCCTATTCAATATAGTTTTGGAAGTTTTGGCCACAGCAATCAGAGCAGAAAAAGAAATAAAAGGAATCCAGATTGGAAAAGAAGAAGTAAAACTCTCACTGTTTGCAGATGACATGATCCTCTACATAGAAAACCCTAAAGACTCCACCAGAACATTACTAGAGCTAATGAATGAATATAGTAAAGTTTCAGGATATAAAGTTAACACACAAATCCCTTGCATTCCTATACACTAACAATGAGAAACCAGAAAGAAAAATTAATTCCATTCACCATTGCAATGAAAAGAATAAAATACTTAGGAATAAATCTACCTAAAGAAACAAAAGACCTATATAGCAAAATCTATAAAACACTGATGAAATAAATCAAAGAGGACACAAATAGATGGAGAAATATACTGTGTTCATGGATCAGAAGAATCGATATAGTGAAAATGAGTATACTACACAAAGCAATCTTTAGATTCAATGCAATCCCTATCAAGCTACCAACGGTATTTTTCAGAAAACTAGAACAAATAATTTCACAATTTGTATGGAAATATAAAAAGCATCGAATAGCCAAAGCAATCTTGAGAGAGAAGAAAGGAACTGGAGGAATCAACCTGCCTGACTTCAGACTCTACTACAAAGCCACAGTCATCAAGACAGTATGGGACTGGCACAAAGACAGAAATATAGATCAATGGAACAAAACAGAAAGCCCAGAGATAAATCCATGTACCATGTACCTATGGACACCTTATCTTTGACAATAGAGGCAAGAATATACAATGGAGAAAAGATGATCTCTTTAACAAATGGTGCTGGGAAAACTGATCAATCACTTGTAAAAGAAAGAAACTAGAACACTTTCTAAAAAACAGCATTCACAAAAAGAAACTCAAAATGGATTAAAGATCTAAATGTAAGACCAGAAACTATAAAACTCCTAGAGGAAAACATAGGCAAAATACTCTCCGACATAAACCACAGCAGGATCCTCTATGACCCACCACCCAGAATATTGGAAATAATATCAAATATAAACAAATGGGACCTAATTAAAATTAAAAGCTTCTGCACAACAAAGGAAACTATAAGCAAGGTGAAAAGACAGCCTTCAGAATGGGAGAAAATAATAGCAAATGAAGCAACAGACAAAGAATTAATCTCAAAAATATACAAGCAACTCTTGCAGCTCAATTCCAGAAAAATAAAAGACCCAATCAAAAAATGGGTCAAAGAACTAAACAGACATTTCTCCAAAGAAGACATACAGATGGCTAACAAACACATGAAAAGATGCTCAACATCACTCATTATCAGAGAAATGCAAATCAAAACCACAATGAGGTACCATCTCACACCCATCAGAATGGCTGCTATCCAAAAGTCTACAAGCAATAAATGCTGGAGAGGGTGTGGAGAAAAGGGAACCCTCTTACACTGTTGGTGGGAATGCAAACTAGTACAGCCACTATGGAGAACAGTGTGGAGATTCCTTAAAAAACTGGAACTAGAACTGCCATATGACCCAGCAGTTCTGCTACTGGGCATACACGCTGAGGAAACCAGAATTGAAAGAGACACGTGCACCCCAATGTTCATCGCAGCACTTTTTATAGTAGCCAGGACATGGAAGCAACCTAGATGTCCATCAACAGATGAATGGATAAGGATAAGGAAGCTGTGGTACATATACACCATGGAATATTACTCAGCCATTAAAAAGAATATATTTGAATCAGTTCTAATGAGGTGGATGAAACTGGAGCCCATTATACAGAGTGAATTAAGCCAGAAAGAAAAACACCAATACAGTATACTAACGCATATATATGGAATTTAGAAAGATGGTAACGATAACCCTGTATGCGAGACAGCAAGAGAGACACAGATGTATTGAACAGTCTTTCGGACTCTGAGGGAGAGGGCGAGGGCTGGATGATATGGGAGAATGGCATTGAAACATGTGAATTATCATATGTGAAACGAATCGCCATTCCAGGTTCAATGCCTGATACAGGATGCTTGGGGCTGGTGCACTGGGATGACCCAAAGGGATGGGATGGGGAGGGAGGTGAGGGGCGGGGTTCAGGATGGGGAACACACGTACACCCATGGCAGATTCAAGTCAATGTATGGTCTACGTCCATACCACCCTGAATGCGCCCGATCTCATCAAGCCATTGTATGGCAAAACCAAAACAATGTTGTAAAGTAAAATAAATAAATAAATTCATTTGTAAAACAATAGAAAAAAAAATAATTAAACAAAACAAAAAAGAAAAAAAAAGCATTAATTCTTTGGCACTCAGCTTTCTTTATAGTCCATCTCTTACATCCATACATGATTACTGGAAAAACCATAGCTTTGACTACACGGACTTTTGTTGGCAAAGTAATGTCTCTGCTTTTATATGTTGTCTAGGTTGGTCGTAGCTTATCTTCCAAGGAGAAAGTGTCTTTTAATTTCACAGCTGCATTCAACCATGTGCAGTGATTTGGAGCCCTAAAAACTAAAGTCTCTCACTGTTTCTATTATTTCCCCATCTATTTCCCATGAAGTGATGGGACTGGATGCCATGATTTTAATTTTCTGAATGTTGAGTTTTAAGCCAGCTTTTTCACTCTCCTCTTTCACTTTCATCAAGAGAGCCTTTTTAATTCTTCACTTTCTGCCATAAGGGTGGTTCAGTTCAGTTCAGTTCAGTCGCTCAGTCGTGTCCGACTCTTTGCAACCCCATGAACCGCAGCATGCCAGGCCTCCCTGTCCATCACCAACTCCCAGAGTTTACTCAAACTCATGCCCATCGAGTCAGTGATGCCATTCAGCCATCTCATCCTCTGCCTTCCCCTTCTCCTCCTGCCCCCAATCCTTCCCAGAATCAGGGTCTTTTCCAATGAATCAACTCTTCGCATGAGGTGGCCAGAGTACTGGAGTTTCAGCTTCAGCATCAGTCCTTCCAATGAACACCCAGGACTGATCTCTTTTAGGATAGACTGGTTGGATCTCCTTGCAGTCCAAGGGACTCTCAAGAGTCTTCTCCAACACCACAGTTCAAAAGGATCAATTCTTCAGCACTCAGCTTTCTTTATAGTCCAACTCTCACATCCATACATGACCACTGGAAAAACCATAGTCTTGACTAGACAGATCTTTGTTGGCAAAGTAATGTTTCTGCTTTTTAATATGCTGTTTAGGTTGGTCATAACTTTCCTTCCAAGGAGCAAGCATCTTTTAATTTCATGGCTGCAATCACCATCAGCAGGAATTTTGGAGCCCCCAAAAATAAAGTCTGACATTGTTTCCACTGTTTCCCAGTGTATTTCCTATGAAGTGATGGGACCAGATGCCATGAACTTAGTTTTCTGAATGTTGAGCTTTAAGCCAACTTTTTCACTCTCCTCTTTCACTTTCATCAGGAGGCTTTTTTAGTTCCTCTTCACTTTCTGCCATAAGGGTGGTGTCATCTGCATATCTGAGGTTATTGATATTTCTCCTGGCAGTCTTGATTCCAGTTTGTGCTTCATTCAGCCTGGCATTTTGCATGATGTACTCTGCATATAAGTTAAATAAGCAGGGTGACAATATACAGCCTTGATGTAGTCCTTTCCCTATTTGGAACCAGTCTGTTGTTCCATGTCCAGTTTTAACTGTTTCTTCTTGATTTGCATACAGATTTCTCAGGAGGCAGGTCAGATGGTCTGGTATTCCCATCTCATTAAGAATTTTCCACACTTTCACTTGGCTACAAATAAATTCTTCTTAAATTGTCAGTGATTGCCTTTGAATTGACCTTGGGGCATGGATATTTTGAAAGACAGTTTTCAGATATCAGTTTTGTTGATTCAGCCCTTCATTTCAGAAAGGCAGCCAGAGAGAGAACCATCTTTATATTGTTCCAGAGAATCAAGGTTCCTGTGAATATCTCCTCCATCAGTGATGATGCTTTATGTGTTTCCAACTATGGTTAAAAGAGACATTAATATCTAAGAAACAGCAAACAGCAGAATGTGGATACTTGTACGTTGCTGCAAAATGCATTGTGTGCATGTTTCAGATGAGATGGCAAAATGAGAGTCTTTTGGAAAAATGGACATCTAATGCTCTCTAAAAAATCCAGTTTCATATCAAAAGAAAATCTTGTAATTTCTTGATTCAGACTTTTTATCTCTGTAGTGAAAGCATTTGATTTGGCCATTGTATCAGTTCTCTAGGGGAGTATGGACTATGAAATAGGTTATCTCCATATGCACAAATACTTTATGTGCATGTTGAATTACACCTCAAGAAATGAAATGATTAGAAAGTTTAAAATTCTGTCTAGAAATTTCTACT
The DNA here is from genome assembly GCF_963930625.1 of Muntiacus reevesi. Lineage (NCBI taxonomy): Eukaryota > Metazoa > Chordata > Mammalia > Artiodactyla > Cervidae > Muntiacus > Muntiacus reevesi. The sequence goes on from NC_089268.1 coordinate 7,116,301, forward strand.
GTGGATGGCATCATTTTCCTAGGGAAGAAAAAGTGGTGTTCGTGGAGTGAATAATGAATCATATCTGTCACCACCAGGAAGGTTGATTGCATATGTAGAAACCACCTATATTGACTGCTGGGAATTAAAATATATGTGTGTTATATAGTATATATAAAACATATATATGTAATAACATATTTATACATGCAAGCTCCCTAAAGATTTTGGAGAAATTCCCATGAAAGTATGTGTTCTATTTAATTTTATTTAAGATTTAAAAATGTGAATTAAAGCAGCCCATTTATGTTCTTCATGAAAGAATGGTTCATTATTACTTCTTCAAACAAAGCTCAATAGTTGGTGATATATTTAATCTCATCCTAAAGAAAACTAGAACAGGAGCCAGGAAACGTAGCTGGGAACCTTAGAAAGTCATTTAATCTCTCTCTCAGTCTGCCTTCCCCACAGAGTAGCTCCACAGATGAAATGCAGATAGAAAAGTGCTTTGGAATAACAGGGCAACACATAAATGTAAGATAGTATTGCTTCAGTTTTTGCCCTATGAAAGTGAACTTTTAGAAATCCAATTCCAGATGTGGGCATACATTCAGTCATGTAACCCTGGCATTTTGAAACCCTTATTCTGGATAATACATCTTTTGTTATTCACTAGTATCATACACTACTCCACATTAAACAGGATGCAGTGAGCTCAGTAACAGGGCTTTTAATTCCATAAAAATAAATTTGTATTATAGACCTGTTTAAGGACAGTGGCGCCCAGTTCTGTAGACTAGAACATAATTCCTTGGAACTTATAAGTCATTCATCAACTCTTATATATTCCGTGTATACAAATAGTGCCATGTTCCCCCACCCCTCTCCCAGAGGGTAGCACACAGGCCCCTATTCCCTTAAAATGTAATCTTGTTATGGGCAGAGATTATTGTGCAGTTGGTTCATTTTCATATATCCAATAACTTTAATAATGCTGGTTAATAAATGTTGTATAAATGGAAGGCAGCTTTGCTTTTCTGAATTTTAGATGTGAATTTGTTCATTCATTCAGCAGTGTAATTAAGCACTTATTATGTGTCCATCCTGAAAGACTATAATAAAAAATGGGAAACAGGCAGGCAAATAAGTAATTACAGATCTCTTTTATAGGACATCTCTACAAAGTGTAGTGGGTTCATATAAATGAAATTGCGGTTGACTCTTGAACAAAGGTCTGAACTGTGCAGGTCCACTTATACATGGGCATGTTTGAATAGTGAATTCTACAGTGCTACCTGATGGGATGTGCAGTGGGTTGAATCCACAGATACAGAAGCCCAGGTAGGAGGAACTGTGGATGGGAAGGAATTGTGTGCGTTTGAATGCATGGAGTGGAGGGCTGGCACCTTTTAACTCCCATGTTGTTTAAGGGTTAACTGTGCTTAATTCTCCACGAAGGTCACAAAAGTCCTGAGTAGGTAACGAGTTGAATCTTGAATAATGAGTTAAGCGTTTTGATAGAGGACAGTAATTGAGGTCATCATAGGGTTGAGACATGATTCTTCATGGGTCTCTCACATTTCTGCATGTCTTACTAGCTTCCTTTGAAAATATCTTTGCGAAGTGTTTGTGTAGCCAGTGGCCTTGGCTAATAGTGTGTCTTTTCAGAACAAAGGACAGGCATGTTGAAATGGTCTGGTTCCCCAAGCACCACTCCTGTAATGCTCAGGGAACCAGTACAAAACTGTTGGTGCTGTGGCTGCTGCTATCAAGGTGAATAGTAAAGCCTCTTGTCTTTGACTCAAGAGTCACATGGCCTCTGCCAGCATCCAGAACACTAGTAGGGCTACTTATTAGCTAGCATGTGCGGTAATACCATCGCCTTTCATGGGTTTTGACAGCTTTGTGGATGAACTGTTGCGAAGAGAGACACGACTTTCTGCGGAAGGAAGAATGAGGGTAGTCAGGTGGTTAAAGGAATTTGAATGAAATCAGGGCTTCCCAGGTGGCGCCAGTGGTAAAGAATCCACTTGCTAGTTCAGGAGACCCAAGAGATGGAGTTTCAATCCCTGGGTCAGAAAGATCCTCTGGAGTAGGAAGTGGCAATCCACTCCAGCATTCTTGCCAGAAAATTCCAAGGACAGAGGAACCTGGCAGGCTACAGTCTATGGGGTCACAAAGAGTCGGACATGACTGAGTGTGTGCACATGTGTGTGCACACACACACATACACACGCACAGGAATTGGTAACAGACATGTTTCACAGTTGATGGAGCAACACATGGTCCTCTGCTTTGTTGCTTGTTAAAGATGAGGACCTGGGAAGATGGCTGCTGTCTTGTTTCAGGGAAGTATTAATAGGTTCAACGATTGAGTGATGCCACGCTTGTGCTGGCTCTTCTCAGAGAAGGGGAACTTCCCTAGGTATCTACTGGTCAGTCTCAAGTCCATCCATTGTGAAAACTAGGACTAAGATGAGTCCTGGGTGGGCTGAAGGGTCTCTTCTCTCTGTCCATCCGTAGTTACTGGAAGTGTTGAAAGAAGAAATTTGGACAACATTATGAGAGGGAGCCAGGTGAATCTTAAGAACTCTGGTTGAGTTGGGAGATGAGGAGTTAAGGTAAGTGTTTCTTGTTAATAAGGAATAGCAACAGTTGGACCTTCTTAGCTGCCCTGTAATCTGTCTTACCAGCTTGATACAACTAGAGAAGGCAGCGAAAGGTCTGCAGAGAGCCCTAGCTGCTCTACAGAAACTCTGGGGAGAGTTCCCTGGGCGGGGCAGACTCCTATGTAAGGGACCATGACTGAGTCCCTGAAGAGTAGGGGGGTGCTGCTGCCCCAGATTATGTATCAGGTGCTGAAAAGCAGCCCGCTGGAAAATGAGAAAGGACCCAAAGAATTATAGACGAATTTTAAAGTCAGCCTCGCCACCTTGCAAAACTCTCTTAGCCCTTATACTGTAACTGGTAAGAGATGGTATCTTAACAATGGAAGCATGTACAAGTTTGGCCCTTGTCCGGCAGAGGGCACAAGCTGATGATTCTGTTGGAAACCAGCACAGCTATGGATACTAATTCCAGGGGTTACCAAGGTTAAAATAGATGGTGTCGGAAATGATGATTTTGCTTTCTGGTAAAGGGCTTTGTGTAGACCTGAGACTTTGCAAGTTCATTGTTTTGAGCCAGTGGACAGCTGCTGTGCTGGTTTTTCCTTCTGCACCCCCTCATCATTGCTGTCCTTCCTCCTTCAGCTGTTTTAGGCAAAAGATGATTATTGGTGCATGAATAGCATCTATATGAGTGTGCTAGGGGCCAGTGGGGAGAGCGGGGACTCTTACCAAGTCACCATCCTATCAGTCCCGTGGTGGTGGGTGTCCTGATTCAGTTGATGGGGTTCAGCAGTATTCCCAGTGTCAAAGGGGAGGTGAGGCAGCCTTGTGGGTGAGGCCTTGCTGCTTCCACATCTGAATGTGGAGTAAAAACTGGAGCGTATTGTGACTGTGATCTTCTGTCTCATAAATGCCAGAGGTCCCATCTCAGTAGGAAGAGCTACATGCAGTGAAGCAGACACACCGTTGGGGGAATCCCCAAAATATCTGATCTCCTGGAGCTCCGAGACTCTGTGACTGGTGATTTGGCAAATTGAAGCTTCTGGCAGTCAGGAAGCCTCCTCCTCCTGGCACTTTGGAGGGCTGTGTATCCATTACTGTCCTGACACAGCCTTCCAGGTCTCTTTGGAAAATCAGTTGTCAGCCTGCCATGGGGTCCTTTTTTTAACTGGATGCTTGACTCAGGGAGGTTTCTCTGACTCTCTGGCCCATATTTCCATTTTGGGGATTCAGCCTGGAGGTGGTGGCTAACGAGGTCAGACATTTTTAGCAGGCCTCACTAATCAAGTGGAAATGGTATATTTGAGAAAGTGGCTGGCCTCTCCCCAGTGCAATCTGAGCTTTACACACGAAAAGTAGTCATTGCCCTCTGTCGTCCATTCCGCCGCCTGGAACAAAGCTACCAGCTCAGTGGGGACCCTTCTCTTCACGGTGCTTTTCTTGGTGTGGTTGGATGATGTTTCAGCTGAGCTGAAACCTGATGATGACCACTGGGCTCCTGCGGTTGGAAACCTCCCAGGCTGCCATGCAGAACTGAAAAGGACTGTGATCACTCTACTCGTCCAGTGGAACTGGAGGCCTTTCCCCTGATTTTATGGACTCGTGGGTTGTGGTCATTGGCCTCGCTTATTTGTCTGCCATTTGGCAAACTGTGGACTGAGATGTTAAAGACACCTTGGGGAGGCGCTATGAATTATGGCAATAAATTATGCCTGCCGATGGGTCATCTGAGGCCCATAACTCGGATGAGGCACCCTGGAATCACACTGCTGATCAAACCTCCATTGCCTGGATTGCCACCAGTGCTGCCTGGATATATGATAGCACTGAACATAGTAACATACCCACCGTCATAAAAAAGGTACAGCGTAAACAACTCCAGGCTTCTGATGCCGAGGCCACTGCGGCATAGGATTCATTCTGCTGGTTGGCTCCAGGACCCTCAGGAGGAGTGGGCATGGCTGTTTCTGTATTGTATTGTAGGCTGTTTTTCTCCTGTTCCTTGGAGGTCTGTTGAGACTGTTGCTGTTGTTTGCTGTTGTTGTTGTTTAGTTCCTAAGTGGTGTGCAAATGTCTTGTGACCCCATGGGCTATAACCCTTCAGGCTCCTCTGTCCATGGGATTTTACAGGCAGGAGTACTGGAGTGGGTTGCTGTTTCCTCCTCCAGGGAATCTTCCTGACCCAGGGGTATACTTCATGTCTCCTGCATTGGCAGGCAGATTCTTACCATTGTGCCACCCTGGAAGCCACCTGCTGGACTAGCTTTAATTAAATATTTTCATAAGATAAATTGAACTGATTTGGTTCTAGCTCCTGTTCATTTACCAAAGGGGCAAAAAAGAATGGTTTATTAACGTGACAGTTTGCCATAAAACAAGATGGTGTAAAAGTGAAGAGTGGGTATTATTGGGAAATAATTCTCCATGGGTGTCTTGAATTTCTGTTTGTCTTACAAGCAGAGGCACAAATACCTTTGTTCCAAACTCTCTTTCCAAGGATTTTTGTATGCCGAGCAGCTTTGAATGATAGAATTAGTGTATCCTTCTGGAGCCAAGGGGGAGTGTCTTTCTCTGGGACAAAAGGCAGGAGAACTCATGGTCAAGCATCATAAACACATGTCTACCTCTGTCACTAAGGGGCCCTAACTGCCTGTTCCCAAAGTTTCAAGCTCCATGTGCTTGGAGTTCCTTCCCTGTGATGGAACCCACTGCCTGTGCAAACGTTACATGGTTCTCTTTTCTTCCTGGAAATTGCGCTTGGAGAACCACAGAAATCCTGATCCTCTAACTACTGTGGTTGTTAGGAGTGATAATACTCTTTTTTTTTCTGACCCAGGGTTCTTGTGTCTTCTACTAGCATCCATGGCAGGCTCAACTTGTTAGCTTGCAAGTAAAGTAAAACCTCAGACCCTTTATCTTTTTCTCACAATTAGTAGCTCTAAAAGATATACCTCTCAATATTGTAGCACAGTTGATGTTTATTTTTCTATGACAAAACAATTGCTTCTTATAGAATTATTTTTCAAGTAGTGATTCAAGTGTAGCTTCCTTTCTTTTTTCTTTTTTTGTCTTTATCAGATTCAAAGTTTGCCATACTCATCTACATCAAGCTGTCTGGAAGGGAAGGAGCATGGATGCATGTGCATGGGGTATTTTCATGGGCCGAGCCTGAAAGGGGTACCTAGCATTCACCTTCATGTTCTGTCAGCTGAACTTGCTCAAACATGACTCTTACGGGAGAAATGAAGTCCAGTCCTGTGCCCATGAAGAAGAGACACAGGTTTGGTGGAACATTTCCCCTATGGATAGAAGCTCTTTCCAACGAAAAGTAACTTCATATGTACAGTCATGGAAGTGAGCAGGACATGACTCTAGCCCGGCTAAAATCACAGGATGCTTGAAGTAGATTGTGGTAGAAGGTGAGAGTTAGTCATGCATCATCTTTTACCTAAGGTTGGTAGATCTCTCCAAATGAATGATAGATTCTGAAAGATTTTAATCATAGAAAATAAGATTAGGGAGAATACTTAGGAAGCAATAGACTGAGTGGAAAAGGTTGACAATTTAAATAAAGCCAGTGACAAAAGAGATTCACTAATGCAATCAACAAGCACTTAGGAAGTACAGCTGCTGCTGCTGCTAAGTCGCTCCAGTCGTGTCCGACTCTGTGCGACCCCATAGACAGCAGCCCACACCAGGCTCCTTTGTCTCTGGGACTCTCCAGGCAAGAACACTGGAGTGGATTTCAGTTTCCTTCTCCAATGCATGCATGCATGCTAAGTCGCTTCAGTCGTGTCTGACTCTATGCGACCCCATGGACAGCAGCCCACCAGGCTCCTCTGTCATGGGATTCTCCAGGCAAGAGCACTGGAGTGGGTTGCTGTTTCCTTCTGCCAACTAAGTGCTAGGTGTTGGGTATATGCCAAAATAGAATCAGTAATAAATGTACCAAATAGGTATCCATTAGATATACATGGTAAGAGAAATGGTAGTGAATAGAGGTGGATTTTTAAGGTAGTCCATAGGGTCACATAAAATCGACAGGACTGAAGCAACTTAGTACGCATGCACACACGTGCTATTTAAAGGGAAATGTCCTTTGAGCTTACTGAACACATTATAACTTTCTTCTGATTTCTCAGGTATTCAGGAAGAGGTTATACATATCCATGTCTAGAAGACAAAATGGTAGTGTTAGATTCAAGGAGAAATGTCAAATAATATCAAGTGAGGACATATTCTTGTTTGACAGAAATAACAATAATTGGTGGGGGATTGTACTTTAATTTCTAAATATTGTTTGCTACCTCTGCCATTTACAACAGTGATGCAAGGGGAGGTCCCTTTAATTATACTCATCATACTGCTGTCACCTTGAAAAGTACCATGTTCATATTCTTTGTTAAATGTTGTTTAATAAAGAAATATTCTTCATCCCTGTATGCTCCAAGCTAATTGTTATTGGAAATGAGTTTCAGGAAGCAGTCAACAATAGTAAGACCACATGGTTTAAGATTCCCTAGGGTTTTTTTCTTTTTTTTTTTTTTTTTTTTGTAGTTTTAGGGCTGGATGTAATAAGAGAGGAGTGAGCTTCTCTTTATTTGCTCTTCCTTTCCATGCCCCCCTCTCCTGTACTGTTTGGATGAAACGACAGCCATGATCACCATCCAAAACTGAGCCTAAGGCTGAGAAGCTGCACAAGTCCTCACTCAGGCCTCACCCTCCCAACTGCATGCATCACAACCTGCTCAGGAGATGCAGGAATGAGAGTCCGTTTCCTTTTTGGTTAATTTTTTATTCAATAATTTGCTTATTGAACTGCCTGATTTTGTGGACATTGCAGAGGGTGGTATGTAAACTTTGTAAGAGAAACCATCTGGTTTCTTTTGCTTAGTTAGTTAGCACAGAATGCTAATAAAATCAAGCAGCAGCTATGGATCCTCCAAGGGCGGGCAGGGCATATTCTTCCATGTTATGGAAACAGAGTCCCACACCCAAAATAGCCACTTCATCACTGTATGCTTGTGGTTGTTACCAGGACAGAGACAATACAAATTGGTCAGCCCAGATTAATCATCCCTTATGGAAGACAAGACAAAAAACAAAAAAAACAAGTAAATGAAAACTTAGAAGCACAGGTTATGCTGATCTGGTTCAATTCTGTTAGCTTGAAGACTTTGATGATCGATTACCGGTACTTAACTGCGCTTAGAGACACCAGGAGGTCATGTTTGTTCCGTCTGGAAAGATGTAGCCTATTTCCAATTTTAACTGCAATATGAAGTTGAGAAAGTCTGTTTCTATTTTTCCTATTTTAAACTAGTGTCCTTCTAAACATAGTGTGTCCATAATCCTTAGTTTAGGGACAGACGGGAATATCCAGGATTGGGTCACCCTGGCGGGGGTGGGGGAGTCTGACCTTCAGGAAGCTGTGTGTAGGTGCAGGTCATGCTGCATGACACAGACAAGAAATAAACAACACATCTTCACCAACACAGGCAAGAAATCTGAATTCATACTTGGCAAGTGAAGGAAAGTGCAAAAGTCTGTTAATACAAAGATCTATTTTTTTAATGAACTCAAATGATGCTGTTTATCATCACACGCAGAAATACTCAACAGATTTGATCTTTAGATCCTAAGTCTTCTTCTTGACAGTTTTATTTTTGAAGTTCATCTTTTGAGTTTTAATCATAATTAGGCTATTGCGCTATGCTCAGTCGCTTCAGTTGTGTCTGACTCTTTGCAACCCTATGGACTGTAGCCCACCAGGCTCCTCTGTCCGTGGATTCTCCAGGCAAGAATACTGGAGTGAGTTGCCATGCCCTCCTCCAGGGGATCTTCTTGATCCAAGGATTGAACCCATGTCTCCTTTGCCTTCTGTGTCCCAGGCAGATTCTGTACTGCTGATCCACCAGGGATGCCCAATTATACTATTACTGGATTGTAAGAAAAAAATGACTTCATGTTGTTAATAGGGTAAACCTTGTATTTTGCATTATATCATTATATTGATTTCTTACCTTTCTTAACTTTCCAGGGTGAGAACTTAATCTTAACAAAGTGGAATTGTTTGACTTTTCACATAAGCAGCTTTGATGACATAACATTTATCTCTTTTTCTTGCCTTGTATTTTCCATTTCAGGAATCAGCTCAGTTATCTGGATTCCCTGAATATGTTAAAATAGTAGAAGTTGGACCTAGGGATGGATTGCAGAATGAAAAGGTAGTTTGATATCTATTTTACACAGTTTATTTAAAATGTTAAATCTACATATTTACTCAGAGTCTAAAGGCTTATGTGGATTTCATATATTAGATGATTATCTTTGTTCTCAGTCACTACTTGAATTTATACATCTTAAATAGTATTTGCTTTCAGTTAAGAATTAATTTCTATTTATGTGCCCTAGACTCTACGCAAATAATATGTGATTTTTGTTTCCTTAGGTTATAGTTCCTACAGATATAAAAATTGAATTTATCAATCAGCTTTCCCAAACTGGCTTGTCTGTAATAGAAGTGACAAGCTTCGTGTCTTCCAGGTGGATACCACAGGTATGTAAGTCCATAATTCCTTAACTGGATTCTGAATCCAGCATTGCCAAGATTTAGTGACCAGCGTGATATGCATTGTGATATTAACCTGATATAATTACCAATTTGCTATATATTCTTACTAAATTTTGGTTCATACACCTGATGACTTAGGCAGTAAAGGATCTGCTTGCAATGCAGGAGACCTGAGCTCAATCCCTGGGTCAAGAAGATCTTTTGGAGAAGGGAAAGGCTAAACACTTCAATATTCTTGTCTGGAGAATTCCATGGACAGAGGAGCCTCGGGGACCACAGTTTGTGGGGTCACAAAGAGTCAGACACGACTGAGTGACTAGTACTTTCCACTTTAGTGAAAGAGTCAGTGACCAACGTGATATACCTTGTGGTAGTAACTTGATATAATTACCAGTTTTCTGTATTCTTATAAAATAGTAGTCCATACACTTAGATATGATTAAATAAAAACATATTTAATTAAATATACCTATTAAGTCCTAAAAAGTTATTTGGACCTAATTGTTTAAAAGCTGTTTGGAATTTCATCCTAAACGTCCAAGAGTGTATGGTCCTATATAATGAGTTAGGGGATAAGACTCTCCATAGCAGTTTAGGGTCCTGCCTCCCTTTATTTCCATTTACAAAAGCAGACTTATTATTGATCTTGCTTTATGCTCATAGCACACTGTTCCCTTGGGAATCTTGGATTTGAATTCTCAGAAGTCTTTTATATCTAGTTACTCAGTTACTGGTACAAAATTCTTCCTCTTTGATGTAGCCTATGGGTGTCTCTTTTTTTAAACTCCATGGATGAGTTAGTAACCCACAGCCTTATGAATTAATTATTGGGATGGTCTCCTAAATGATATTTGTAAGCATTGTCTCTCCCGTCTTTATGCCTTCCACCCATTGCTTCTAAGATAACCTCCCAGAACCTACCATTTTTATGAGTGATCTGAATATCTCCAGCGAATTTACCATTTTTGTCTGTTAGAAGAAAGTGATGTTAACTGTGGCCTGACACCTTCCCCATACAATCCCATTTTAAGCAGTGAGAAATGTATGATAGATATGCACTCTTTTTTTAATGTTCATATTTGCTAGTTTATATATATTCGTATAATTGATGAAAATACATAGATTCATCAAAGACAAAAGGCAGTCATCTGGAATCTTCTCGTGAAGAGGATATAGTCTTATCCAGAGCTGGCTGGCATATGGAAGCAGCCATTACTTCTGAGACTTGCCTCTGATGTTTGAAATGTGATTAATAATTAGCAGGCAGTGAACCCCTCTCCCTTCCCAGTCCAGTTCTCATTCCCCGGATCCTTGGATTCCTTGAACCCTGTTCTTATTCTTTGGGTCCCCTAATCTCTCCCCAGAACTGAACTTCGCTGATTACTTTTTCATCCTGTCCCCTTGGTTTCCTCGTCAATCCTTCTTCACTTGCCACCCCAAAGCTCCTTTTGGCTTGCCAACATTTCCCCACCACCAACTTCCCTTGAGATTCTTTAGTAATTTCTCCTGCCTCTGCTCTCCTCTTTTCCGACCCTTCCAGTAGCAACAGTCACTTCTGAGAGGATGACAAGTCTGTGTTTCCAGTTCTGTCCTTTCTGATGAGTTTCAGCTGGACATGCTATTAGACATTGCAACTCAGTGGGTTCAAAACCATACTTATTGTTGATCCTACTTTATGCTCATAGCCCATTATTCCTTTGGGAATCTTGGATTTGAATTCTCAAAAATCTTTTATATCTAGTCAGTTACTGACCCAAAATTCTTCCTCCTCAACATAGCCTATCAGTTCAGTTCAGTTGCTCAGTTGTGTCCAACTCTTTGTGATCCCATGGACTGCAGCACGCCAGGCCTCCCTGTCAATCACCAACTCCAAGAGTCCACCCAAACCCATGTCCATTGAGTCAGTGATGCCATCCAACCATCTCATCCTCTCTCGTCCCCTTCTACTCCTGCCCTCAATCTTTCCCAGCATCAGGGTCTTTTCCAATGAGTCAGCTCTTTGCATCAGGTGGCCAAAGTATTGGAGTTTCAGCTTCAACATCAGTCCTTTCAGTGAACACCCAGGACTGATCTCCTTTATGATGAACTGGTTGGGTCTCCTTGCAGTCCAAGGGACTCTCAAGAGTCTTCTCCAACACCACAGTTCAAAAGCATCAATTCTTTGGCACTCAGCTTTCTTCGCAGTCCAACTCTCACATCCATACATGACCACTGGAAAAACCATAGCCTTGACTAGATGGACCTTTGTTGGCAAAGTAATGTCTCGGCTTTTATGTAGTAATGTCTCTACATATACATACATACTACATACAGACTAATGGCAAAGTCGTGTCTCTGCTTTTATGTAGCCTATACCTATCTCTTATTTTTTAGCTCCATGGATGAGTTAGTAGTCCATATCCTTATGGACTAATATTAGTAGTCCATAAGGTCTCTCTATCAGGCCCTACTTCCTCTTGCAGAAGCTTCCACCAAACCAAACTGCCTCTTGTTCCTGCTCATGTCCTGCCTCTGTATCTAACTGCGTTTCATTTATGCTTTCTTATGTACATCTCAGTTTCTGCATTGCTTTTCAGTTATAACAAGATGGTATAAAAAGTCTTATGACATTAAAAGCTTTTAAGTACTTTTTAAGGTGTTGGAAACAACAGAGACCACAAAAGGATGGACAGTATTATTAAAAATCCATCAGTTTTCACAGCTTCAATATTCAAATATCAGGGTTACTTTATGTATCCTTAAAATAAACTGACTTTTCTCCATCCCAAATGCCACCATTTATAATTATATATATATTTTATAAATGCCGTCTGAAGATCTGCTTCCCAGACTACAAGGGCTAAAGAAATCTTGACCGTGTCTCTGTTGACTGTCACTGTGCCCCCATTGCTTGGTGCCTAGTAAGTAGGTGCTCAATAAATATTATGAAATGAATAATGAACCTGTTAGCCTGAAATCCTCATAACACATGACTCTATTCTTTGATACGGACAAGTGACTCTTAAATTTTGTTCATGTGTTTGATCTTGTGTTGCAAAGGCTACAGATAATTTCCTTAGGAAGACACAAACAGCTTAATGAGATTAGACTTATTTCCTTGACATTGTCATTTTGCAAACTGTGAGCTGTTATTATTTTACTTACTGTCACATGAGACTTTTTATCATCATTTAAGTCTTCATGACATTGCCTATGTATTCTCTTTAGTTAGTGCTCTTTTCATGTATTTGATTATTGTTGGAGAGAATCTATACAGGCTGGTATAATTTTAGAGTAAGGTTTAGGAAGGACAGGTAACATTAACGATGACCCACCAAGATGATGTTTCAGATTTTGTGTTTTTCATTAGCATCAGAACAATGAAATCTTCAGAGTTCCATGATAAGTGAAAGTGAAGGTTGCTCAGTCATGTCCGACTCTTTGCAACCCCATGGATGGTATAGTCCGTGGAATTTTCCAGACCAGAATACTAGAGTGGGTGGCGGTTCCCTTCTCCAGGGGATTTTCCTAACCCAGGGATTGAACTGGGGTCTCCTGAATTGCAGATGAATTCTTTACCAACTGAGCATGTCGGAAGCCCGACATGATAAGATAACCTCCAACTGCATCAGTATCTCTTCAAGAGACTGTTATTTCCCAATGGTTTTGTTCAGCTGTCTCTTGTCTGTGGTGATGTTCAGGAAATTATCTTGTTCCACTATACTGGAAATTGCTTGGTGGGTTATCCTTGAGCCTAATCTGGGACACACCCAGGGCCACTGAGAAGAAGGAGGTGAGAGTCCCTTGCACGGAGGCCACTCTTCTTACAAGAACAAAGGAGCCAAACAGAGGGAGGGCCGTCCCTCTGGGAGCAGTAGTGGGAAAATGCCTTCTGGCCTCACAGGAAGTAGAGGCCTGTGATGGGACCATAAAATAGTATGATTCATGCGGGGCTTGGTTCTGAGGTGGATTCAGGACTTGACCTGCTGAGAGGTAATGAACTCAGCATTGGCTCAGAGTATTACTGGATGACGGACAGAACTCCCCACACGGCCTGTGAGGACAGCTGTGAGGAGGCAGGGGCTCCTCTGTGCCGTGTCCAGTCTGCACTGCCTGGAGCTGCAGTAAGTGGCTGAACCTCTGTGAACCCTGGCAGTCCCAGCGGTGATGCCTTCAGGGCAGGCGGGCTTATAAAGCCATGAGTGGGTCCCTGCCTGTGGCGGTGGAGCCCAGGGCACCTGACTCCCACTATGCTCACCAGTGTTATCTGAGCGAATGTCGACTGACAGACGACTGACCGACTTATCTGGGGCTCCTTATAAGCCAGTTGCTTTCTCTGGGATAAACTGCCTTTTTCTTAAATATTGAAGCAATGTGTTTAGTTTAAATATTGGATTGGACCCCACTCTGAAAAAGTGAAGATACTCATACTTCAAATATTAAAAAAATATGCTATATATTTTACTTTTAATACTCATCTGGTTACATACATTCCAAACCAAAAAAAAAAAGAAAAAAGAAAACAAAACCAAAAAAAGAAGTGTTTTTATTAAATAAATCTGACTATTTGTAAAAGAACAGTGTGCCTGGATCAAAGATAATATCAGATTGAACTTTCAGAGTTATACTGGTTACTTATTACTACACATCAAGAGTTTTTCAAAGGGCAGGACGGAGACCATCCCATTTTGGCAATTTGATTTCCCATAGTCATGTTTGGATTCTAGATTTTACTAAGTTTGCGTGATGTAGACTTTTCTATTATTGTAGTTGGTGGTGTGTGTGTGTGTGTGTGTGTGTGTGCGCGCGTGCATGCTGAGTTGCTTCAGTCATGTCCAACTCTTTGTGATCCCATGGACCTTAGCCCACCAGGCTCCTCTGTCCATGGGATTCTTCAGGCAAGAGTACTGGAGTGGGTTGCTGTGCCCTCCTCCAGGGAATCTTCCTGACCCAGGAATCGAACCCATGTCTCTTATGTCTCCTGCATTGACATTTCTATTCTTGTTGTTGGAGGTTATTTCATCATGTAACTCTGTAGATTTCATTGTTCTGATGTTAATATAAAAGGCCTTAAATCAAGAGAAATAACCTATAATGATAATTTGAAGTATTATAGCCTCTCATTTTTTGAAAGCAATTTATTTTTATTGATGTATAGTTGATTTACAGTGTTATGTTGGTTTCAGGTGTATAGCATAGGGATTCAGTTATACATCTACCTATATATTATTTTTTTCCCCAGGTTCTGTAACTTCTCAATTTTTTGAGAAAATATCATGACACCAGGCCTGTCTCACTCAAAAGAATGTCTGAGATTTGTGTCAGGAAGATTTTAGTGTACCAGCTTACTTGTAATTGTCTGAATAATTTCTAACTCTTCTAAAGATCTTGAATGTGGCTTGAAATTGCTATACTGTTAATTCTCTGCATCTTCTTCTATTTCTTTCCCTTAAACGTGGGTCATGGGAAGAGTCCTCTGGTTTATGTTTAGATTGCTGCTTGCTCACTTATTTCTTTTTTTAGCATTTTAAAGCGTTTTTACAGCTTCCCTCCTACTGTTTTGTTTGGCAGCAGCTCTTCTAACTAAAGCAGCTGAAAGAAAAGTTCCACGGTAGCAGGCTGCCATATAAAACAGGATCCCACACCTATAATCTAAATGGCCAGAGATGATAAAATACCTGCCATTAAAAAATACATGTTCTTTACAACTTATCTGGAAAAAGGGTTTCCTTAGAGTGACATATAATCTAAGGACATTTGAAATGAGTCCACATAGCTCCTTACTTCAATAGAGTGAACAGCGGTAACAGTAGAAAAAAAAATGTGTTTATAAAACTCTATGGGTTTACTGAAACTTTGGAATGGAACTCTCAGTAATGAGCTATTTAAATCATTATAAATGCAATAATTTTTGAAAATGAACTTGAGTTTTCCATTATCTTTAATGTAGCCATTTGGTTTTAAACATGCTCATTCACATGAGTGAATACCATTTATTTAAGAGTAAGAATGCCTGAAAGGTACAAGACACGGTATGTTTATATCTGTCACATGCAAAGTCTCAGTTATAAATATTTGTTCCCTGTTTAATTAATTTTTAACTGTTGGAATAGGTGGGTCAGTAAGGGGCAGAAATAGCTTTTCTCTATAAAAGTAGAAAGAAATACACATAAAAGGCTGTAACAATTATTTACAAATCAGTCTAGCACTTAAAAACATGGCCCAAACACAGTGTAAGCAAGAAGGAATGTGTAAACTTTTCCCTGTCCTCCTTTTAGTGTGTGAGACAATTAATTCTTTGTTAGGAATGAAAACGCACTTGACTGGGCTGAAGTTTAGATACACTTGGATGAGAAGCGGATGGTTGTAACTTCTGCTCCTGAGCGCCCCCTGGCTGCTTTTCCTTGCTCTGCTTTTTCTGAGGGAGATGGTTGTGTGGGGAAGAGGCAGGGAAAGGGGTAATTGAGCAGAGAAGTTGTGTCTGCCTCTGTGTGTGTGTGTGTGTGTGTGTGTGTGCAGGGAAGGGGGTAATTGAGCAGAGAAGTTGTGTCTGCCTGTGTGTGTGTGTGTGTGTGTGCAGGGAAGGGGGTAATTGAGCAGAGAAGTTGTGTCTGCCTCTGTGTGTGTGTGTGTGTGTGTGTGTGTGTGTGCAGGGAAGGGGGTAATTGAGCAGAGAAGTTGTGTCTGCGTGTGTGTGTGTGTGTGTGTGTGAGTGTGTGTGTGTGTGTGTGTGCAGGGAAGGGGGTAATTGAGCAGAGAAGTGTCTGCGTGTGTGTGTGTGTGTGTGTGTGAGTGTGTGTGTGTGTGTGTGTGCAGGGAAGGGGGTAATTGAGCAGAGAAGTGTCTGCGTGTGTGTGTGTGTGTGTGTGTGAGTGTGTGTGTGTGTGTGCAGGGAAGGGGGTAATTGAGCAGAGAAGTTGTGTCTGCGTGTGTGTGTGTGTGTGTGTGTGTGTGTGTGTGTGTGCAGGGAAGGGGGTAATTGAGCAGAGAAGTTGTGTCTGCGTGTGTGTGTGTGTGTGTGAGTGTGTGTGTGTGTGTGCAGGGAAGGGGGTAATTGAGCAGAGAAGTTGTGTCTGCGTGTGTGTGTGTGTGTGTGTGTGTGTGTGTGTGTGTGCAGGGAAGGGGGTAATTGAGCAGAGAAGTTGTGTCTGCGTGTGTGTGTGTGTGTGTGAGTGTGTGTGTGTGTGTGTGTGTGTGAAAGAGAGAGAGAGCGCTCTAGGCAGAGAAGTTGTGTCTGCGTGTGCGTGTGTGTGTGTGTGTGTGTGTGTGTGTGTGTGTGTGTGTGAAAGAGAGAGAGAGAGCACTCCAGGGCGAGAGGGGAAGTGGCAGGGCTTGTGTGATGAGCTTTTGGGGAGAGCTTCCAAAGTCCTCTGCTTATAAGGCACAGTGTCCTGGCAGGCTAATTTCATCTGTGAGTCTCATCCATGTTTCCCAGAGGAGCTGACCTCTGCCTGTGGCCCAGAGAGGATGAAACTTATAAGACCGCAGTTCCCATTTTCTGGGGTCACGGGAGCCCTTTCACCCACACAGGCTCCTTTGGATTTCCTCCCAGCGTGGCAGCCTTGCATCTATCACATGGCGATTTAGAGTTGCAGAGGTTCCAAGAGGCAAGCATAAATGGTATGCCCTTTAGAGCCAAGCCCTGTAAATTTTCTAGCATCACTTTTCCATACTGTATGCGCTGATGTAGCTACAAGAGCTCTCGGTTTCAAAGGGAGGGATCCATGCCACCTCTTGAGTGGGGTGGGGTGTTGCGGAGGAACACACGTGTAGGGGGATATCATTGGAGCACATTTCTAAGCTGCGGCACTTGTGTCTTTAAAAATGATCTAATAATTAATCTAGTTTCTTATGAGCTTTTCTTTATGAATAATGAAAGAACAGAGTTGAGAGAAAAGCAGGCTAGGCAGGCATTCTGAAACCCCCAGATTCCAAAAGATTTTAGCACTTTCAGGGCTACTAGTATTTACCTGACTTCTGCTCACTCCCAATAGACAATTGTCCTGCCTCACGTGGTACTGGAGTGATTGGTACTGGAGTGATTAACCTGCAATGCAAAATTTTAAAGTTGTTTCTTCCTACAGTTACCTCATTTGACACTGTTATCTCAGAGGGTATGTAGATTGCCTAAAGCATAGTCACAGATTTTTTTAAACAGTTTTGTCTCTCTCAGGAAAAAATAAAAAATATGGAAAAATTTTTATTGTTATTTTTGTACATATTACTTGGCATTCAGCAGTAACTTATTCTCTACCTAAGATGTAATTTCACTTCTGCGTGCAAAGCAAAAAGCAAAGCTTACAATGAGAAGCAATAACGTTGCAATTCTACTAGATAGATTTTCTTTTTTTTCACAGTGAAGGTACAATTCAATATTTTTTTTTGCTTTTTCTCCATGAGGACAAAAACTATGATTCTGCTCAAAGATTTACTATGCTCAGCATACACTGCTTTTCTAATGACTTAATCTTATCAATTACATTTTGACTAACAATTTGTCTTTTTTTTGTTCTTAGATTTATAAAAAAGGACCCAAAATGTTCAAATACTTTATCTCACTTTTTATTTGAGTCTGTCAAATTTTCTCTAAGTTAATCCATGAAAGAAAGAAACTTTCAAGGCATTTTTACATATGAAAATTCTATTTTTGTATGCGATTAACATTGCTTTAAAATTGGGCCTCATAGAATTATCAGTATGCATCGACAGCTTGAAAGGTCTAGCATATAATAAAATTACATAAAAGCTGAATAGAGATACAGTTTGGCACAGAAAGACTGAATTCTACCTTTTTAATGGTAGTTTCATCATTATTTTGATTAGTTTGTCGATCTTGTTTTAGTGTAAACTAACTCCACTGGTATGACTCCTGACTAAGCCACTTACATCCAGTTTAAGAGAAGCAGTCTGTCCTGCGGACCAGGCTCCAAGGAACTCAAGCACTTCCTGCGCGTCATGGTTACCTGTCTCGTGGGATGAGTCACAGCCATTAGTGAAAACCAGGTTTAAAGTCTTAAGATTAAATGTGGACTGTTTCAATCATTAGTTTTAAGGCTGCCAAGCAGCAGCCCTTGTTTTTAAGAATTCATGATCCTTGTACATTGAACACTGAAAACGAAACATATACTAATTATTTTTAAATTGATTATGGCTTTAAAAGACATATTTTGTTGTTATGTTTATAAAGAATTATAATTCCAGTTATATTTTAAAAATAAAAATAATTCATTTTCTCCTAATTTTTAGATATGCACAAATACACACATGGCATGCACACCAATCTAATATTGCCTGGTTAAATTGCTGGAAGGTTCTACAGGAATAATATGTAGTGAACATAGGAAATTAGATAAATCTGAATGCTAAAAGTAGCATTACATTCCAAAAATCATATTAAGCAGTAGGTAAGTTTTATATTTCAAACTTATACGTTAGTGAGACATACCTATGTTAACATTTCACTTCTTCCACATTTAATAAAGTAAAAGGAATATAAACGTGTAGTTTCTCACCTAGAGTAAATATAAGGCATTTACTTTTGTGTGCTTAAAAATTTTATCCAGATTCATTTATCTTGAATATCCTGTTTATCAAATTGAAGACTAATTGGAATTATATTTTTAGAAAAATAGAATATTTTGTAATGTCTGTGGATTTTGGCTGTTTGTTCATTGTCAATATATGACATTCTTTTGAAGAACGCTGCTTGTTTTATAAACGTCTTGGACAGCTTCACATTTACAATGGCGAACGTGCATAGGTTACAGTTACACTGCTTTAATGGTTCTAGGCTCTCACATTCCTGTCTGCTTCTCAAACTACTAAATGAACCATTCTTAGAAATTTCAACATATTGAAGCAAATCCATGCTAACAACTTGAGAAAATTAATACTACTTACTCCAGACCTTGCACTGCCATGATGTGGAACCATCAAGAAATTGTATCACTGTTCTTAGTCAAGACTGATTATAATAAGAAACACATCTCTTAGTAATCCCCGAGTAATTATTTCTTCCCAAGTCCTCCAGTTTCAGGTTTCTTGAGCTTTCAGTGACATCACTGTATCTGTTTAGAAATAACAACATACATATTTTCCAATAGAATGTCTGAGAGCTGACTCTTGTTTCTGATACGATTTGGCAAAGTATTTTCATTTCTTTATGCCTTGGGTTCTTTCTATTCATTTATTCATCCATTCACTGCTTTTTATTATGTCTCTATTATCTGCATTGAATTCTTTGTTGAACTCAGACGTTGAATAATGTGTGGTTGATAGCATTATCTGTGTAATAAGCCAATTATAAAGTTAAAATGGGTTATGGAAACAAAATTACTCAAATCAAGTGGATATCTGTAAATGAACTGTAATAAACTAGAACCTAGTAATCAGAATATGTTAAGCAGTTTGTGTTTAAGATGTTGTCTGTTCAGTGTTTTCAAGGTCTGTCTTCTCTTCTGCTTACTGGATCTTCAGATACATATGAGGCCAGATCATTGCAGTTTGATCTTACAGGCTATTGTCCTGATGGCATTGCTTGCCAGGGTATTAAGAACCCTTTTGCTACAACTCTTTCTTTTTGCCAGTAAGATATTGTCCCTCAAAAAACCCAGTCTTCCCCTCTTCTCATCAGCACAGCTCTCCAATGTGGGCAGAGGGGCTTCCAGGAGGAGGTGCAAGTATAGATGGGCAACTCCATTTACAGTCATCCAGAATGAATACAATTAGGCACAGTATTTTAAAAGTCATTTCTGCACCCATGCATGAGAAGTAACACCGTTGACAGTGTTATTAACAAACACAAAAGCATGATATATGAGAGACAACACAGTTGAATGAAAAGAAAATTATACTGAGGACTTTGAGACTTGTTTTGACAAGGGGAAGACCAGGAGGGTGGTCCCCAAAGTCATTGACCTGAACAAAGAATCACTAATGCATGTTTGTTATATTTGCCTTAGGAAATGTCTAGTGGGGGTGGAAGGTGGGATTGGGGGGTGGGGGGATGTTAATGAATAAGGTGACTGGTTTCTCTGTCTGGAGCATTGGTCTCCCAGTTTATGACACACAAATCCATTGGGTGGATTGGATTTATTTTATAATTTAAGAATGAATATTTGTAGACATTAACAGATTATGATGAAAATGGCTTGCAGGCATTCACAGTAAGAGTGTGGGGTCATTATGCTATTTGCTCTGGTCACTCTTGAGAAGCTTGTGCATTCCTTTCCTTAGAGGGCGCTGCAGAGGCCCTTAGAACACAAAGATGATGCTAAATAAGGAAACAGGAAATTATACACCAGCCCAAATTAGTTTTCAGGCTTCTGGACTTAAGAAGTTTTGTGAGTATGGTGTCAGACCATTTTAGCAGCAGCAGCCAAGACAGGGTATTGGGTAGAAAAAAAAATAAAACTAGATGTTCAATTTTCCAGAGATTTCCTGTGTTTATTATTGTAAGACTGTGATTTATTAAAACTGTCTTACTTCTTCAAGCAGACCAAGATTTCCTCTGTGCTACTGAGGCTAAGATATATGGGGTTTGTGGAAAGAGTCTGTGAATGAGACAGGGTTAAAGGACCCAGTCTACAAGCTGTTCATGGCTGGGTAGAGTGTTTTCACCCACAGTTGTCAGGAAGGACTCTAGTCCCATTTTTTCCTCATTACTGAATTTACGAATGTGTTACCTTTAAGAGGAGTTACTGTTCAAATTGAGTTTTGAGTTATAGGGTCTGAAACCACATTATTTACATTTGTATAGTAATCTGTGGCATGTGTTGAAGAAATGGCACATCCTGTATCCATCCCTCCTGCTGTGTAAGAAAAAGTATTACCATCAGCGATATCTCACTGGCCCATGGAGACAGTAGGCGAACACCTTCTGATATTGTCTGCTCATTTCGTGAAGATCAGAATGCGGTCCTGAGTGATAGTGGGGTAAAAAGGAATCCTTCAAATATATTCCTAAAAAAATTATTCCACAAAGCATATTATTGAGGGTTATAGATCCATAAGTATATTTCCTGGCAAAATATAAAATGGTATATTAAGCAGAGACTTGATACAAAATAAATTTACCCAGAAATATGATGGTTATACTAAGAATAAGATATTCTCTGTTACACTAAGAATAAGAATCAGTTTATACCAAACTGATCTCAAGTGTTAAGGAAAAGAAATCCCTGAAATCTTTATTTCAGATAGAT
Source organism: Muntiacus reevesi (assembly GCF_963930625.1). Classification (NCBI taxonomy): domain Eukaryota; kingdom Metazoa; phylum Chordata; class Mammalia; order Artiodactyla; family Cervidae; genus Muntiacus; species Muntiacus reevesi. Next base: position 7,137,645 of record NC_089268.1, read on the forward strand.
TAACTACCTTGATGATAAATTGCTAAGAGCAGGGGTAGGCAATTTCATCCAGGTTGGGGGTCTCCAAAATGTTATTTGTTTTTAATCATGAAACTTTTCACCCTTAGTGTAACTTTATTTGGAATCTCAGTATATTATTTTGTTTTGTTCAATTGCCCAGTTGTGTCTGACTCTCCGTGACATGACCCCACAGATGGCAGCACGCCAGGCTTCCCTGTCCTTCACCACCTCCCCGAGCTTGCTCAAACTCATGTCCATTGAGTCTGCAATGCCATCCAACCATCTCATCCTCTGTCGTCCCCTTCTCCTCCTGCCTTCAATCTTTCTCAGTGTTAGGGTCTTTTCCAATGAGATGACTCTTTGTATCAGATGGTCAAAGTATTGGAGCTTCAGCTTCAGCATCAGTCCATTCAATGAATATTCAGGGTTGACTTCTTTTAGGATTGATTTCCTAGTCATCTGTTTTAGTAAAATTTACTAACATTAGAGATTTTTGAAAAAGTTTCCCTTCCAAATTGCAGTATTTTCAGATCCACAAAATGTGGAGTCACTTCTGAATAAAAATAAAGTGAGGCTTCCCATATTGAAGTGAGGGCCTCTTGGATGCATTGGTTTCTTCTCCTGCCAGCCTAAGTGGCAGTCTTTGAGAATGAAACCACTGTGATTCCCAGAACTGTTGATATCTTGACATCTGCTGAGAATTTTTAGGAACAACAGATTCCTGGGTCCTCAACTGAACAGATTCAGAACAGATTCTGTGCCGATGAGTTCAAGAAATCTTTTTTTTTTTTAAGAACCTCAAAAATTTTGATGATAAATCAAGTTTAGGAGACACTGGGTTAGATGAAAACACATACTCTTAAAACCATTCAACATGAGTGTAAGATCTTTCTAGGAACTCTTCTGTTGACATTGTGATGCAGAATAACTTTAGTAATGACTAAGAGGAGGAGCGAGAAGATATTTAGAGGATAAGGAGGATATACTTATCCAGGAGGAATTAGAGAGCATGCTTGGGGTCCATCCCATCTCCTACACTTACTGGGTGATTTTCCTCATCCTTTTCATCTCTGTCTACTTCTTCTTCTACAGAAACTGTCCCTCTCATTGGATGGTTAAAAAGTGTTTAAAGAGATAATGCATACATCTCAACACACAGAGACCTGCCCTATAGACTGGCATAAAGCAAATATTTCCCTTTATCATTAAAACATTATTAACTAACAATAAAATATTAGAATTGGTGGAGAATAAGAATCATGATTCAAAGTGGATTGAACTCAAATTGAATGTAAACTAGAATAAAGGGCAAGGAGAAGAAATTTCAGTTCAATTAAACAACCAATTATTAAATGTCCCTTTTATGTGACGTCTTCATAGAGAAAGGATTTAGCCAGGGAGAGAAATACATAAATCAGTATAAATTATACAAACTTTGGTAAGAGTAACTATAGATAGATAGATACACACAGAGAGAACTATGGTGGAAAACAGATGTGGAAATCAAGCTGATTGTTGAGAATATATTCTAAGAGTTTTTGAGTTGTATATTATGAATATTGGATGGTGAAGTAAATTGACCTGATGAAAAAATAAAGAATGATATCTCATTAAGGAAGAGTGTCTTAGGACTTCCCTGGTGGTCCAATAGTTAAGATTCCACGTTTCTAATGCAAGGGGTCTGGGTTCAACCCCTGGTCAGGGAACTAGATGCCACGTGCTGCAACTAAGACCTGGTACAGCCACATTAAAAGAAAGAAAGAATGTTATTTTCCCTTGCAACAATGATCAAGACTTTTTATTATTGATAAGGGTCAAAGAGGAGAGTGAAAAAGCTGGCTTGAAATTCAGCATTCAAAAAACTAAGACTGCAGCCATGAAATTAAAAGAAACTTGCTCCTTAGAAGGAAAGCTATGATAAACTTAGACAGCATATTAAAAAGCAGAGACATCACTTTGCTGACAAAGGTCCTTCTAGTCAAAGCTTTGGTTTTTTCCAGTGGTCATGTACAGATGTGAATGTTGGACCATAATGAAGACTGAGTGCTAAAGAATTGATGCTTTTGAACTGTGGTGTTAGAGAAGACTCTTGTGAGTCCTTTGGACTGCAAGGAGATCAAACTAGTCAATCGTTGAGGAAATCAACCCTGAATATTCATTGGAAGGACTGATACTGAAGCTGAAACTCCAATACTTGGACCACCTGATGCAAAAAACTGACTCATTGGAAAAGACTCTGATGCTGGGAAAGATTGAAGGCAAAAGGAGAAGGGGCAGCAGAGGATGAGATGGTTAGGTAGCATCACCAACTCAATGGACGTGAATTTGAGCAAACTCCAGGAGATAGTAGAGGACAGAGGAGCCTGGACTGTAGTCCACAGGGTCACAGAGTCGGATATGGCTGAGCTACCAAATGACAACAACTGGGCATTTATTTTTATATTTTATGTTATATAATATATTTTATAGATATTAAATATATGACAATATTTTCACCAATATTCTTGGAGAACACAGCATTGTTCAAGTAACAAAGTGTGCCTGGTTCACACATGAGTAAAATTAATAAGAGTTTGTGATTAACATCCACACCTCCTATATATAAAATAATCAATAATCAACAGTAATGCTATGCTTACTGTATAGCATAGGGAAATCTACTCATTATTTTGTAATAACCTAAATGGGAAAAAGATTTGGAAGTGAATATACACATATATATTGTATATATATATGTATTATATATATATTATATATGTAATATATATATACATGTATATATATATATGTATAACATATGTATAATGGAATTGCTTTTCTGTAAACCTAACAAAACATTGTAAATCACCTGTACTCCAATATGAAATATTACTACCAAAATATAGCTCCTGGACCTATCTCGTCCCTCTCCCACTTCATGACCTTCTAAATTACTTAGGTTTTCCTGCTTATCTTATTTTCTTTTTCCTACCTCTTCTCACCTTCCTCCTTTTACTTTATACATGATGATATGGAATCAGGTGCAGGGCTCTTGTTAAATGGCATGAATGTCATGTCCGACTCTTTGCGACCCCATGGACTATAGGCTGCCAGGCTTCTCTGTCCATGGAATTTTCCAGGCAAGAATACTGGAGTGGGTTGCCATTTCCTTCTCCAGGGGATTTTCCTGTCCCAGGGATTGGACCTGTGTCTCCTGCATCTCCTGCACTGGCAGGTGGATTATTTACCACGGTGCCACCTGGGAAGCCCTGTTTGATGGCAGGGGAGGGACATAATTTGAGCTCTTTAGCAAGTGAGTGGAGGGAAGGGAGGAAAAGTGGTTGAAGCTCACCATTGTTGATGCTTGACTTGGTCCTATTGCCTGAACCGCCAGGGCAGAGAGGAGAGGAGACAAAGCAGAATTTTATATTTAGGTTACAAGACCCAGTGGTACAAGAAATGGCTAAGTTATATAATTTTGCAGATAATTCTGTAAAGAGAGAGTATCTTACCTTTTTTTCTTACATGAATTTTAGATTCTACTCTAAACATGTTTGCCATTTAAAAACAGTACTAACTTCAACTCTGAGTAATTCTGCTCCATCACACAGTACAATTGCTTCATCTTCACCAGAGCCACCTTGATGCACTGAATAATTTTAAAGATGCAGAACAACTCAACTCCACTTAGGAAGTTTGCAGTCTCCTTAATGACTCATCTCCTACTGAGTTAAAACTAATAAAGGTAAAAGTATTATGGGTAATTAATGTGTATGAGACTATCACATAAAAATTTTGTAGAAAATGCTGCTTTGGTACTTACTGAACTTTACAGTGTGATATTTTGTAATTGTACTTATTCTAGGAAGCGAAAAAAAAGTTCACCAGTGATTAGGTTTTGCTCCTTTAAAAAAAGGCCTTTCTCTGATAATGAGTAATGCTGAGCATCTTTTCATGTGTTTGTTAGCCATCTGTATTTCTTCTTTGGAGAAATGTCTGTTTAGTTTTTTGGCCCATTTTTTGATTGGGTCATTTATTTTTCTGGAATTGAGCTGCAGGAGTTGCTTGTTTATTTTTGAGATTAATCCTTTGTCTGTTTCTTGCCAATGTATGGCAAAAACCACTACAATATTGTAAAGTAATTAGCCTCCAACTAATAAAAATAAGTGGAAAAAAAAAAAAACCTTTTCTCCTTTAAAAAAATATTTTGCTCCTTTGAAAAAAGGCCCCTAAGTTACTTACACTTGGCCTAGATAAGGGTTAGCTTAAGTATTGGTCATTATTCTAGTTTAGGTTGCAAAGAAAAATATTTCCTTTTGTGTTTCATACAACTTCAGATCACATGGTATTTGTATTGTTTTTTATTTTTGATATGTGTACACACACACACACACAAGCAAGCACACATGCATACATATATCTTCCATTACTAGCCAAAGTGTAATATGTGTATGGTCTGCCTCAGCTTCATTTTTAATGCTATAATATTAAATATATTGTAAGTGTATAACCTTTTGAAATGTCAATATTCAAAAATTGGAAGGCATTTTAAAAGTTCACTTTAAGGGTTTCATGATACTTTAAAATTAAATTCTGTATTCCCCAATGACAAATTTTATAGTCTATTTGCAAAATGTGTACTCATATGCATTATCTTGAAATTCCAATACTCTCAGGAAATTTGAATGAGCACTTAACAATGCTCAAACTGTACTTTAGCCGTTGCTGTTGTCTGGAGAACACGTTCAAGGTGTTTAGGAGAGATTATTGTATTCAGATAATGACAAAATCTTAGTAAGATGTCTAAGTATGTGTAGTGTGGGGTATCTGAAGGGCTTCTCAGGTGGCTCAATGGTAAAGATTCTGTCTGTCAATGCAGGAGACACAGGAGGCACAAACTTGATCCCTGGGTTAGGAAGATCCCCTCGAGGAGAAAATGGCAACCCACTCTAGTATTCTTGCCTAGAAAGTTCAAGAGACAGAGGAGCCTGGTTGGCTACAGTCCATAGGATTGCAAAGAGTCAGACACAGCTGAGTGACTGAGCACGCACACAAGGAGTGTCCAGATGTCATCACCCCATGATAGAGTTAGTAGCAAGTAAAATAAATCTCTAAATGTATGTCTATTGCACTCTAATTATGTGACCCTTTGCATATCTTTAAGATACTTGCAAATTGTTGCAGAAATATTGGGACTGAATCTGTATCAAAATTTGGATACCAGTGAAATTAATTCACCATGGTATAGCCTGTTTGGTTGGCTGGAGAGGTATGGTGATTCCCACACAATGGCCAGATAATGGCAAATCCTGTTACTCACCAAATAATGGGAATTCTTATGATCTTAAATGAAAAGTCACAGCAAAATCTTAAAAATATGCTAATTCAAACCAGACGTAGAAAGATTTTGTTAAAATGTCAAAATAGTACTGTAAAGGAATAGTTCTATTATTGTTTAAATAATAGTTAAACTTTAGACATTAAAAT